>NC_065445.1:136868373-137184705 GCF_917563875.1 Diabrotica virgifera virgifera
CATTCTTAAAGAAAGGGTGAAGCGGTGCACCTGGTCTCATCTGGTTTTAGTAGGTCAAGACTCTGAAGGACGTAGGGGATCTATTTTTAAAGGGTTTATAATTCTTTAAAAAACTAATTATAATAAAATAAAGAATGAGACACCAACACAATAGAAATCAAACATAAGGTATTGAACACAGATTATGTCCCGAGTATTTACTAGCATTATTTTTTCCTGCTTGTTCATCCATACCGTTGTAGTTCAGAGAAATAAGGAAAAAAATATCGTGTTGGTGACACATCCCCCTCCAGGCTGAAACCAAATTTTTCGAGTAATATGGTCATCTATAATAATAACCTATATATTTCCTGCAGCCGATTTTGATGATATACATAGTTATAAACAAATGAAGATCAAAAAACGGTAAATTTTCGCTTTTTTCGTCTCTTACTAAAAAATTGGGCATTTTAAACAAATTTGAGAGTAATAAACTCATAAAACGTATAAAAAACTTTAATATGGCGTTCGCTGAATATGTCTATCCTTATTGGTTACTTAGAAAATTGCCAAATAAATCATAAATTTTGAGTTTTTCCAAAACTTTGAGTTTTTCCTAAATTCCAAAGCAATTGGTCAAACAGTTTAAAAGTTATTTAATTTGTTTATCCAAAATTAATTTTTTTGCAACACTGTAAGTCAGAAAATGATGAAGTTACAGTAATATTTTGGATAGTTTATGAAAGAAGAAAATTTACAGTATTAATTTAATTTAAAAAAAATGACAAAAAATAATTATAGATATTGCAAAATAATTTTGCAAAAACATGTGAATTAAAAAAATGGGGGGGCTAACTTTGTCCCTAAATGTCCTAGAACAGTTGTTTTTCTTTCTAAATGTGTATAAAAATTTAGTCTTTCTAAATATGAAAAAATAATTTTTCTACGGGTAACGGTTAAAAAGTTATTCTAATTGTTTATAAGTAAGCAAAAAATGGACATGTTTTTGCAAAATAATTTTACACTATTTAAAATTATTTTTTGTCATTTATTTTTAATTAAGGTAATAGTATAAATGTTCTTCTTTCATAAACTGTCCGAAGTATTATTGTGACCTCATAATTTTCTGACTTATAGTGTTGCAAAAAAAATGAATTTGGGAAAAATAAATTAAATAACTTTTAAACTATTTGACCAATTGCTTTGAAATTTAAAATATAATTTAAGTACAAGAAGTCTCGGCATTCCGCGTAATAAGAAGATTCTAAATTAATGTTTACCTAAGTTACGAATATTTATAAAAACTCAATATTTATGATTTATTTTGCAATTTTCTAAGCAACCAATAAGGTTGGACATATTCAGCGAATGCTATATTGAAGTTTTTTATACGATTTATGAGTTTCTTACTCTCAAATTTGTTTAAAGTGCTTAACTTTTTGGTAATAGACGAAAAAAGCGATAATTTACCGTTTTTCGATCTTCATTTGTTTATAACTATGTATATCATCAAAATCGGCTGCAGGAAACATATAGGTTATTAATATAGATGTCCATACTACTCAAAAAATTTGGTTTCGGCCTGGAGGGGGATGTGTCACGAGAAAAACCTTATTTCTCTGGACTATTGATGAGTCGAGATATTTTGCTCAAACGTTTCAATGAATATTTTACAGCCCATTATTTTATATTGCGTTTAAATTACCGTAGCATTTCTGCAAAACCATCTGATATTAACCTGATTAACAACTTTACAATATAAACAACGTGTAACTGGAAATATAATGATGTTACCTTATTAATTAGACTACTGCCGTTGCTGTACTTGATAAACTAGTTGCTTAATCATAATTAAATAATCTACGTAAGTAGTCTTATGTCGATACAGTTTAGCGTAGCTTAGAGGTAGTTAAGAAGTATTTTACTAAAACAAGCGAATAGTAAATTAGCATTCAATGGACTTAATGAATACAGAAAATATTTCCAAAAATCAAGAACTTGACAAAAAGTGAAATAATAAAGTAGGCAGCAATACTTATTTTTTCTGCACAGCTTAGTTGTGTCTAATGGACAAAAACCAATACAAAATAGCTCTATTTTGTATGGCTCTGTTGTCATTTGTGTGACTTGCGTCGTAAAAACTATGCTATCAATAATTTTCAAACGGAGTATAGGTACCAGTTTTTAATTGTAAATGTCAAAAATAGTAGTAGTACGTTCGATATGGTGCTACGTCTGGTCCGTTTTGTTCTATGGATGTGAAACTTGGACAACAAAATGAAGAATCTCAACAAATTAAAAGCATTCGAGTTGTTGTGTTAGCGTCGCAAGCTCAGAATCCCACATATCCAAAGAACGTGTGCTGGAGACCATGCACAAAGAGCGAGCATTGATGAAAGTCATAAAAATGAGAAAGGTTCATTACTTCGGTCATATAATGAGATGACCTAAATATCGGTTACTCCGTTTGATCCTTCAGGGCAAAATCAAAGGAAAATACTGGGTTGCAAGAAAACAACTGTCCTGGCTGAGTAACAGACAATGGACAGGTCGAACGGCCAAGGAATTGATTCATACTAATCCAGTCGGGTTAGACGAATAACAGGCCTAACCTTGCATTAGGAGCTGCCCCAAATTTTATTTTTTTAATCTTTAGGGGGGGTCAATAGTAGTGTAAATTTAAAATCTCGACTGAATTGCGCCATTGCGTTAGCCGCCATCTTGATTTTAAACGAGAACCGTTTGGCTCAATATCTCCGCCATTTTCAACTTTTCGACAAAAAGTGTAACAACCAAAATTGTTGAAAATGTAATTTTCTATCATTTCTATTTTTACAATTTTTTCGTGCCATCGATATTTTCCGAGTTATAGCGGAAAATAGTGACAGTTATATATAAATAGAGCATAATTATTGAATTATCTCGTTTATTGTTAGTTTTACGGCAAAAATGTTCTTATACAAAAATAGAGAGAATTAAATTCTACACAATTTTAGTTTCTTTCATTTTTTTGCTAAAGTTAATATTTAAGGTAGTATGTATGCGATAATGGCGCGAGCGTAAGACCTGATTGATTTTGTAGCAATTGTTTTTGTTCAATATCTACGCAATTTTCAACTTAAATTGTTCCAAATATGATTTCCTACAATTTCTTTTTAACAATTTTTTTTCATGCAGTTGATATTTTCCGACGTAAGTGGGAAAATAGTAAAAAGTGCTGGGGGAGCATAATTACTGAATTGAATCTTTGTTCCGAGCTGCCCCAAATTTTATAATTCTATCCTTTAGGGGAGATCAATAGTAGCGTAAATTTAAAATCTCGACTGAATTCCGCGGTTGCATTAGCCGCCATATTGATTTTAAAGGAGAACCGTTGTTGCTTAATATCTCCGCCATTTTCAACTTTTCGACAAAAACGGTAGGAACTAAAATTGTTGGAAACGCAATTTCCTACAATTTCTTTTCCACAATTGCGATCAATATTCTCCGAGTTAAGGAGGAAAATAGTGGAAGCGGAGGGGAAGCATAATTATTGAATTTTCTCATTTATTATTAACTTTACGACATAATTGTATATAAACAAAAATAAAGAGAATTATATTTTATACAATTTTTGAAACTTCCAATGAAACACCAACCAAACTAAGTACATAAAAGACATAAATAATAACTTATATGCATTAAGTTCACTTAATTTTATTAACTAGCGGGTTTTATTGGTTGAATTTGTCTGTCGATAATTAAGTTTCATGTCAGCTAACATATTTTAATATTTCAGCAATTTTTTTTTATTTTGGACCCCGTTGGTGGAATTTTCCCATTCCCCCCTTGCCACTGGTTTTCTCGAAAAAGTGTAGTAAATCGTAATTGCAACAATTTTAGTCCTTACACTTTTTGTCGAAAAGTTGAAAATGGGGAAGATATTGAACAAAAACCATTGCTTTAAAATCAATCGGGTCTTACGCTCGTCCCTTTACCGCATACTTACTACCTTAAACATTGATTTTATCAAAAAAATGAACGAGATTAATATTGTACAAAATTTAATTCTCTTCATGTTTGTATACGTTAAAATTTGTTGTAAAAGTAATAATAAACGAGATAATTCAATAAATCAATAACTATGCTTTAACTGTCACTGTTTTTTTCCCCATAACTCGGAAAATATGGACCGCACGAAAAAAATTAAAATAAACGAAATTATATAAAATCGCATTTTCAACAATTTCAGTTTGTACATTTTTTGTCGAAAAGTTGAAAATAGCGGAGATATTGAGCAAAAACGGTTCTCGTTTAAAATCAAGATGGCGGCTAACGCAACGGTCAAATTCAGTCGACATTTTAAATTTATACTACTATTGACCCCCCTAAAGATTAGAAAAATAAAATTTGGGGCAGCTCCTAATGCAAGGTCAAATGGTATCCAGACTGAGCTATACAGCTACCGACCGACAAACATTTCAACAGCTTGTTAATACGACGAGAGCCGACGCTTGAAAACAACCACGGCACACAAAGAGGAAGATGTTCAATATATCTCTAATTATATCTCTCCTGGTGGAGTCTTTGGCGTTTATGCGTTTCTTGGCTAAAAGTATAAGATTGCTGACTGAGCGGGTAGCGCATCTTCTTTCTTTTTTATTCTCTGGATAAACTGTGCACTATTTCCTTTCATTCTCTTCTATTTCATGCTTTGCTGTTGACTTCACTCCATTTATTTTTTTGTTTTTTCTTTCTTTTCCAGCTGTTGCCTGTTCTTTCTCTATTCAAGTCTATTCAAGTGCTTGTCTCGCTATGTTTTGTTTATTTCCATATTTTTTCTTTGGCTGTAATGGATATTTTAGTTTGTTTTGTTCTTTCCCATAGTTTTGTATTAGTTATTCTGTTTGGCCATATTTTTAGGAATATTCATAAAGATGTTTACAAAAGTTTCTAGTTGTTTAGTTGTACTTTCGTCCTGTTTCCATATCTCTGCTTCGTAAAGTAGTATACTTTTGATGCATCTATTAAAGATTTTAATTTTGTTAAGTTGCACAACATTCAAAATATTAACAGGTGGATAAAAACAAGAAAAAACTGGAACGAACATGTAAACCGGATGGAACCAGATAGATTAGCGAACATCTGTAAAAACAACAATCCGTATAGCAGAAGACCCGTTGGAAGGTCATCTACAGTCAATAACAACTGAAACAGAATAAGAGGCAGACAAACAGGAGTAATCCTAATCGCACGAAGAAGAAGAAGTTCCATAAATAAATCAACAAATCAATTTTCTAATACCATATACATTCAGTGACTCATTTTTCATAAATCATAAATTCAATATATATTACGAAAGCACTCCCTTGTCGCACTCCACTGACGTGAGAACATTTTATACCGTGTCTTTTAATTCTGGTTAAGACGGCCCTCCTAGATTTCTAATGTTCCCAGCTGGTCTTAATTATAATAATTAATTTTAAATGAAAATTTTGGCAGAAGATAAAAATTATGGCTTACACCTTAAACGTATTATAATTGGCCACTAAAAGCAAGAAAACTATAATTTATCGCTTCAAGTGGAACGATTTAGGATTTTTATTAAAGCTACCATGCTTTTTATGTTGTATGCTTACCATGATTTAACAGCAATAAAAGGATTCTCTGTGATCAAGGATTTCAATAATACATAGATCACTTACCGTTTTTTGATTTCCTAGATAACCAATGTTTACGGTCTAGTAGCTCAATGTTTTTGATATACAGGATTGACACCTCAAAAGATTCCACCCTTATACTATTTGGCACTATTCATTGGATTTTGTGAAAATGTTAAGACAGGTCGATTTGTATTCCAACGGAACATTGTTAAACAATATACACATAGAATATGTGTCATTTGTCAACCCCTTCCCTTTCAGTACCAAAACCTTGTGGCATAGCATTAGACAGGTCATCATTATCAATGGTGCTAAAGACCTTCAAAGTCTATTACGCCACTCAGTTCTATCCATTTCCAACTGTTGCCAGTTTGCAGCGCCTATTTTTCAACCATCCTCATCTATCTATAAAAGTGATACTCAACCTGCGGCCCGCAGGCCGCATGTGGCCCTCTAGCGTTTTTTATGCGGCCCGAAGCTAACTAAAGGGCCCTGTGATCAAATTATTTGTCAAATTTCACGTGTTTTCTCTAATTATTTGATAGTGTGCCGATGTGTTTGAGGCGTGTTTGGGAGTGAGGCAGACAATTTAATGACTTTAATTTTAAATAATATTGAGATTTTTAAGAACTCTGATTAAAAAGCAAGGTATTATTAACTTTTAATAATAAATTATTAAAGTTAATGAACAAATACTCATTTTAAAAATAATCAATACTTATTTACTACATTGCAAGGACCAATTTAGTAATCACAAGAAAAATTCAGGCCCGGATTAACAAAAAAAAAAAAATTAAATAATTGTGACCTTGAGACAACACCCTGCCTAAAAACTAAATTTAATTGCTCGCTCCAATTTTTTGCGCAGACAATTAATGACATTAATTTTGAAATAATTATATCGAAATTTTTGTTTTGAAAGTACGAGTTCTTAAAAACTTCGACATAATTTCAAATATAAAGTCATTGAATTGTCTGCGCAAAAAATGGAAGCTCCATTAAAGCTCTTTTCAAATGTGCAAACTCGTTTTGAAAATTTCAATATACCTACATGATGTTGTTTCAAGGTCACAATGGATTTAGAATTTTGTTTAATCCGGACCTGGATTTTTCTTGTGATAAGCAGTTGGGTGGTTTGGGTTCTAAATGTGACATATGTGTACCAGATATCAAAAAAATATACAAGGTGGTTCTAAAGTGGCAAAATCGATAAAACACCCTGTAACTTGTGATTAGTAGTTGGGTGGTTTGGGTTCTAAATGTGACATATGTGTACCAGATATCAAAAAAATATACAAGGTGGTTCTAAAGTGGCAAAATCGATAAAACACCCTGTAACTCGGTTATAAAGTCGGTGGAGCAATAAATTTAGTATGTCTAGAACCGCCTCATTTACCTCTATGCACCATTAAAGTATTTCCGTTTCCCAATGAAACACCCTGTATACTACTTCATCCTGATTGCGGCCCGCAAGCTGTTGCAATAGCTACTATGTAGCCCAGGAAAGAAAAAGGTTGAGTATCGCTGATCTATACCATCCTTCCATCTGAGTTTTGGCCTACCACTATTTCTACTTTCCACAGGTTGTGACATAAGGATTCTTCTAGAAGGGTTGTTTTGCTGTGATCGTGCAAGATATAGACAGGTATTTTATAAACGGTTCCTTCTTCTTCTAGGGTCAATTTCAATTTTTTCCCAACACTTCAAAAACCTAAAGCGAAATTTGCATCATTAATAGGAAACTTTATTAAATATAACGTAAATAAAATAAACTATTATAAATTTATAATTAATAAATGCATAATTCAAAACAGTTACTCATCAGCTATAATTATTTATATTTTGATCATTAACGTTATGAACATTTTGAAGCAATTCAGGTGTTACTAGAATACATTCATGTATTGTTTGTCGTTTTAGTTCTTCCAGTAAAATAGGAATGATATTATAAATTTTGATTTTTGAATAACCCATAGGGAGAAGTCCAGGTGAGTCAAATCGGGGGATCTGGCTGGCCATTCAATATAATCTCTTCGTTGAATTCATTACCAAGAACACCATTTAGGTCTCGCCTTAACCCTTAAGTACTCTCAGGCGGCATCGCCTGTCGAAAGTGGGATATTTCCATTTCTAGAAAATTTTCAAGGTCGCCCGTTTATGACTTTTCAAGTTGGGTTGTTCTTTAGTAGTATTGAATTCGGCAATTTGCTGCAGGTTGTTATTCGAAAGATATTTAGGCTCAAAGTGTGATTTCCGTCTAATAGACGGGGTGTTAGTGTTTGTGCCCAGTTCGTCATTACTCATTACACATAATGTGCCCCAGTTCGTAAAAAAACATCAAATAAGGGAATAAACACTCTTAGGAAACTCTTTTGAAATGGTTTGATGAGGTAGAAGACGACATAAGTGAAGTGAAATCATTTTGTGATGAAAATGTTGCCACTGACTACCATTGCTACTTACACTGTACTAACTATAGTACCTGTCAGTTTTTTTTGTTTTAACATTTTTTAAAAATCTTTTTATTTTCATTTTTCTTACTCTTTGGTTAACTCGATTATAAATTTTTATTAAGATTCTTTGATTTGTTACTTAATTGTTAATTTGTTAATTTTTATCACACTTTTTTTTCAGGAGTAAGAAGGTACAGAAACAATCCTTCCATTCTTGTTTAATGTTTTTATTTTAATAAATATAGAAAAACTAGATTAATTACTGTGTTTTTTAGATAATCAATACTTTCAGTAAGTCATCGAGATATTTTTTTGCATTAAAATATTTAACAAAAACAAAGATTATTACTAAAATGTTAAACCCGTCTGTCAGGCGGTTAGTTAGTGTTTACGCCATTGATTTAAAATGTTTGTACTTAAGGGGTTTATGCTATTATGCGGTGGTGCTCCGTCTTGTTGGAAAAACCAATTAATGATCTTCTTATCTCTTATCATCTTTGATTATAATATGTCAAGATTAGATCAACTGTGCCCTCTAATAATTCTAATATGCGTCTTCGTTCAAATTTGGTTGCAAAAAGTGTGGCCAAAAATACGAGCCTCATAAATTCCTGCCCATAATTTAAAGTCAGTGATTGTTCGGGTATGTATTTCGTGAAAAATAGATATAGTTTGGATTTTCTCAGATCTAATCTCACAAAACTATCGAATGTTCTCTGTTAAAACCAAATTGATATTGTGGAAATTTCTTGTTAATTTTCAACCAGAATTCGCTTAGCTTTGTCCATTCATATCTGTTTGCTGTTTTTTGCATCCATTCGTGGTCAGCCATTCGCTTGATGTCATCATGTAAGAAAAAAGAAGACGTCTGTTGGAGTGAAAGTAAAGAGGATGATAAACTCCAACAGAGGTAGAAAAGAGGAAGAACAGAAGCTTAATGTGTAGCAAAATTAACAAAAATGGAAAGATAAAGAAAATAGCTTCTCGTTGGAGACGTGAACAAGTATAATGACATTGATTTAGATAATAGACTTTTAACTTTGAAATTTGAATATAGAATATTTTATATAATAATATCTGAGAGAATTTTATATTAATATAGGAATAGCCTATATTATATACATACATATATACCTTAATGAAATTGTATGGAACCAGGTAAAAGATAATTACTTGAGAATTTATAGATAAAAATATTGGATGTTCAAACAGTTTAAAACCTACAGCGAAGTAATGATATTTATTTTCAATATTAATTTAGGACTTCATAAATGTTTATTTATGTAAAACCACAAAATATATTAACATATCTATAATTTCCCTTTAATGAATATTGAATAAAGATCGAAATAATCTACATAAACTTCACTTAATGGGTTGACTAAGAAAATTTAACAATTAACCTACTATTTTAAATATTCCATAACAAAAAACATCACAATGGCTAACTAAAAAAATTATTAGAAAAATGAATTTTTACCGCGTGATTTTTATTCGGGTTCCATTGATGGTACTTCAATCCTTAGGTACTCCAGAAAACAGTTGGTGATAACTTTTCACTTTAATATTAACTTGATGTTGAATAAACGTCTTCATAATTTAGTTGAAAATCAACCCGCCATTTTATGCACTGACCTTCCCCACAGCCCACAGCCACAAGCTAAGTGAAGTCTCGCGTCTCGCTACTTCACAGAGCAAAACGTCAAATTCTCCGAACACGAACCAAACGCCAGGGACACCAATCCAACAAGACTAACAGGTAGTTTTAAGTGTGTTTAGGTATGACGTCATAAAAATAAATATTTTAAAATATAAGAGAAAATAATCATTATAAATGGGGGAAAACGAGAAAATTAGAGAAATTTAATTAGGAGATCAAAAGAAAATATGTAATTATAAAAATAATTAACGAGTTCAAAAATAGTTTCGTAACGTGTGAACCGTTACAATCAGTCCATCTTGTTTAGGGTCTGACTATACTTCCACTACTTCTTTTGCTTTCCGTTGGTTGCCATTCGAGAATTCGCTTTGTCCAAGAGTTGTCTTCCATTCTTCCTGTCCTGCCCAGTTCCATTTTAACATATTAATATTCTGAAATTCAACCAGAATTATTATCATTATCAACTAGTCTTATATATTTAAGATATATATTGTTCAGTATAAAAGTATATATCACGTCATTTTATGTAGTAACTGTAAAAAAATCGATTCATATTCGATTTTAGTAGATTTGAAGTATTGAAATAATATCTACTATGCTGTTCTGATAATAATCAAATTGTTGTGAGGATAATGATACCAACATTAACTACAATATAATTTTGTACAAAAAACTTTCAGACACTTCAGCTATAATAAGGCACATTATATGAAATTATATATTTTGAATATTTATTGAAAAGTTTCACTCCAAAATATTTTTCGTGCACTCGTTCTAACATGGGGTCATAAATATAGTATACCCAACCAAATCACTTATACATAATGATCTGAAATTCTTCCATAACGTATAGGGGCATTGGCCTAATCAATACTGTAACGGCTAATAATACAATACGTCACATATGAATAATATAGGGTTGAATAGTAACAAGTTTCCTGGCCAATGGAAGTTTCGGCGCTTTTGTTATTTCCTTACAACTCCAGAAATAATGTTCATCATTTATTTAATTCATTCCGGCCTGCCTATATATTCGATACCTGAAATTATTTTGTCTTGTACGAACTTTTGTTATTTCCTAATAAAATTGAATGTTCATGACATAATTCTGATAAAATTGATGATATATTATAGTTTTCTATAAAATATTCATTCCTATCTTTTAATACGACAAAAAATACGGGAAAAATGCGGATGGAGAGAATTGAGTTCAGATTGATGACGTTAGAAATAATAATTGAAAGCAGTATGGTAAAATATTTTTAAACTATAGTCCGTCTCACCTTGACTTTACAGGGAACATGTACGCCAGGGAAATAAGGCAAAAACATATCATGTTCGGGACACTTGAGCAGCCAGGTCGCAAATGGTTTTTTTTTTGGGTATAGTTTAAGTAACCAATATAGTGAAACGGGTCAGATTTGTAAGTCCTGCTAGTTCCCCTTTAATATAGTTCGGGGGCTGGTTGTTTTTTCTGGTGATTAAATATGTAATTAAAAATATTTATTTTTACTTAGATATACCGTTAAAGCAGGACATATCGTATGTACTAAAATTAATTATTAATTAATTAATTAATCTTAAATTAAACAACATTTTACACTCCATTATCGAGCTTTAAATCACACACCTATACTCCAGTAAGACATACTACTGAACTAAAAGTTTTGTAAAACTTGTAAATGTCTGAGGGGACCGATTATGTGGGTGTGAAAAACAGATGTCATCAAACGAACCGCCTCTTAAAACATCTTTGACAAAGAATACCAAATTTTGCCGACCTTAAAGCTGTTTCACAATATAAATTTCTCGAACTTTACTATATACCTAAAACATTATAAATGAAGAGTACAGGGGCAAACAAGGAATGTCACATTTTATACATAATGAGATAAATACCAATAAAGGTTTAATTCTTACGATATCTAAAAACTACTTAGGAGATTCTTAGCAGAATTCTAGCAATTATTAGTCTATAATCTTAATATAATATTAATCTATATTAACACACTAATTTAATAAAGCACCGAAAAACTGCTAACATTCCTTATTTTTGCCCAGTGGCGTGCGGACAATCCTGGTCCTTCGCCTGGATACAAATTCTTAAAAAATTTATATAGACTGATCTTTCTGGTTATTGTTCTGAATCGATAGTCTAATCGATAGTACTCAGTTTTTTCTACAACATGGCGAGAAAAGCCAAAATTTATGAAGAAGTGACATTCCTTGTTTTTCCCCTGTACTCTTCAAATACAAAAATGCCCGTCAGAGTTCGGACGAGAATTTTAGTTATTAACAAATAAGCGCCAAAAAGGCAGTTTTTTCGTTTAAATCGCTACAGGTAAAAATAGGGTAATTAAATAAATATGTTATTTATAGTATCCTTTTTTTAGTAGATGAGCAAAGGTTTAAAATGGCAATTTTTGAATTTTAGTCCGATCCTTTGTTGTTTCGGAAATTTCAAAATAAAATTAAAATTTCTAAAATAAAAAAATTTCTATAACTTTTGCGAAAATTACTTTAAGACTTTCATATTGCACGAAAACTTGAGTCAAACAGTCAATATAATGCACAAAAATTTTTAAGACGATTGGTCAATTATTTTAAATATTATTCAATTTGTTTATCCCAAAGAGCCTTATTTTTGCAATATTATTGTTCAGAAAATAATAATGATATAGCAATTCTGTGGAAACCACGTGAAAGAAGAATAGTTATGTTTTCAACGCATTAAAAAAAATCTTTAAAAAGTCATTTTCATCATTCCGAAAACATTTTTCTAAAGTAGGGTCATTGTTGGCTTATAAACAATTTGAATAACTTTGTTAATATTGACTCTAGACTAAAACTACTTTGCAATTTGAAAACCTGGTATTTTTACACGAATTTTCAAAAAAAAAAACCTTTTTACCTAGGTTAATCAGGGTCAAAGTTAGCCACTTTTTTTATTTAATTCACAGCTACTTTGTTTATAACAATTAAGCAACCAACTAGCGTCATTTTGAAGTTCTCAAAAAATGAAATTGATTCTTCAAACATATGCTGCAATTAATATTACCGGAGCTTGTTGATGGATTTTGATCATAATTTTTTTAATTTGTATGTACTCGTAGTCTTGTAGAGTACGTTATGTACACATATCCCCACCTAACATTACAAAATGTTAGGGGGAACCCCCCTTCTCACTCATGGATATGAAAAATAGATTACGACCGATTCTAAGACCTACCGAATATACATATATAATTTCATAACAATCGGTCAAGCGGTCTCGGAGAAGTATGGCAACTAACAGTGTGACAGGAGAATTTTATAGATGCAAATATTATAGATGACTATTAAAAAATAGGAGTAGGTGATAGAAGAGTGAAAATTAAGGGTTGTATGTATTTTTTAATTCTACGCCATATAAAATTAAGGTAGACAATTTTGTCCCAAAAAATAAAAAAAATGTCAAGTGGGCAACCTCCCTTAATTTATGGGCATGAAATATATACGTGTAAAATTTCATAAAAATCGGTCAAGCCCTTTCGGAGGAGTATGGTAACTAACACTGTTACAGGAGAATTTTATGTATATAGAAGTAATTGTGAATTAAATAATAAAAGTGGCTAACTTTGACCGCAATTAACCTAGGCAAAAAGTTTTTTTTGAAATACCAAAGTAGATTTACTCTACAGTCAATATTAACAAATCTTTTACAATTGTTTTTAAGCCAAAAATTACTCTACTTTAGTAAAGTGTTTTCGGAATGATAAAAATTACTTTTATAGATTTTTTTAAATGCTTGGAAAACATAAGTGTTCTCTTTTCATGTGCTTTCCACAGAATTGCTGTATCATTATTATTTTCTGAACATTAACATTGCAAAAAAGCTCTTTTTGATAAACAAATTGAATAAAATTTAAACTAATTGACGGATCGTCTTGAAATTTTTTTTGCATGATATGTACTGGTTGTCTCAACTTGTCATGCAATATCAAAGTCTTAAGATAATTTTCTCAAAAGTTGTAGCAAATTTTTTATTTTCGAAATTTTAGTCTGATTTTGCAATTAGCGAAGCAACAAATGATCGGACCAAAATTCAAAAACTGCCATTTGGAACCTTTGCTCATCTACTAAAAGATAAAAACTCTAAATAAGATATTTAATTACCCTATTTCTACCTGTAGCGATTTAAACGACAAACTGCCATTTTTGACGCTTATTTGTTAATAAATAACTAAAATTCTCGTCCAAACTGTGACGGGCGTTTTTGTATTTATAATGTATTAGGTATATAGTACCCAAAAAAACCCATTTGCAACCTGGCTGCTCAAGTGTCCCGACAAAAACCTTATTTATCTGGACTAATAAGCAATGCAGTCCTTATGAGAGTTTTTAGCGCGGTGATGCCGATTTTATCAAAAAGAATTTGTAAGCGAATATTAGAGATATTAAATTAAAACTAATTTAGAAAGACAATCTACAATTTTAGGATTCGTATGCGTTTAAGTTTATTTGATATACTATAGTTATTACGCTTATGAACCCTAAAATTGTAGATTGTCATTCTAAAACAGTTTTAATTTAATCTCTCTAATGTTCGATTACAATATTTTTTTTTCGACATCACCGCGCTAAAAAATCTCATATGGACTGTATTTCCCCATACTGTAAAGTCAAACTGGTTAAACTGGTTTGTGTTTAGTTTCATGCGTGTAAAGGCGGGTATACATATGCGCTCTGCTCGGTGTGCGAGCCGCTGGCGCGCAGCATATTTGTTAGATTAATACGTGTTTTCAAGTGGCACACAAACGGCTCGCACACGGCGCACCACGATCTAACTTCTGTCGGCTTTTCAACAAATACTTTGATGGTTCGCAATACGTATTTGGACGGGTTTGCGAGTGGTTTGTTGATTTTGGGGCGCCTGAGTTGAATATTTGTTAGTAATGGAGGGGTCGGAAGGAAATATCAAACTTATTGATGTTTACCGTGGAAAATGAAAATGAGATGATGACATTGGATATATTTAAACATGTTAGCTTGCAACCCCCAACTTACAGCCAACTTGCAACCATCTTGCAACCAACTTACAACCAACATGCAACCAACTTGCAACCAACTTGCAACCAACTTGCAACTCAACTTGCAACCAATCGGAATGAAACCAAACACTTCTCGATGAGAATAGGAGAAGCTACTCCCGACGTCGGCGTCGGCCGATATCGGATCTGATCTGATCGGAGAAAAACGGATCCAATGTAGGCACCCACATTTAATACTAATTATCTACAATTACTAAATGTTCGTAAGTTTCCTCTGGATCGCGCAAGGTTCGTCAAAATGAAAAATTTTAACGAACATTAACCGCGCCACGAACGCGCGGCGCTCACACGGCGCGGAGTTCGCGGCGCGGATATGTATCTCCGCCTTTAGACAATAACGCTAGATAAAAAGTACATATGTGTTTTATCTCGCCAGGTATTAATGACGCACGGGTAAAGAACCATGGACTCAACTGTAAAAAAAAATTATAAACATTAAGTTAATAATTAGCTTTTGATAATAAAAATTACTAAAACATTTAATCCACAATTACGTTGAAACTGTGCTCTTCGCTTTACAATGCAAACTTTGTGCTTATTAGATTACATAATGGTTTTTTAGTAGTGGTACTTTATCGCATCAACAACTTAAAGTACCTATTGTTTAGTTATTTTCATCACTTTTTAATACCAGCGAGTGTGAAGACTGACTAGACTTTTCTCATCTATCAAAGAAGTCGATTATAGCGGTAAGAATGGCAGGAAATGGGCTGTGGTCGAACTGTGAGTTATTTATTAGCGCCGATGAAATGGCTACAAAGGCAAATAATTATTTGTTACAAAGTAAAACATAACTGTTGCAAGTATATTAAGAAATTTAATGTTTGCCCGTTTTTAAATTTCCATTGCACATAAATGACTTAGCTCAATTAGCTTATTTTGTCTTTTCTTCGCATTATAAAAATAATTATAATTTTAACGTTCTTTATGCATAAATATGATTTATCTACTCTATCTCATATTATGCATAAGTTTTTAGGTTGTGAAAACTGTCATTATAGATAGCACTGCGTGAAGGATTGAAAGTGTGCGTGAAGTAACAATGTATTTTAAATGGGGCTTACTTTTTCGCACTGTTTTTTGGCATACTTTCATAACGAACGATCCACAATTATTGGAATCAAAGCTAGCCGTGCAAAAAATTACGTATGTTTTGTTTTAATCTGAATTTATATCATTGGTTTATCAATTAATTTTGATTAACATTATAAAACATAAAAAATCAGTCAAAACCTTTAACACAGAACTTTAATCAAAAATAAAAAAATTAACAAAATTATAACAATAATAAATAAAATCAAACAATATGCTGTATATGTCCACCACCAACATCACTACATAACCTAACTTTTCTTGTTAAGTTAACGTACACTGCAAATGTGAGGTAAACTGGAAAGTATATTTGAATTAAGAATAGACATGTACTGTATAGCTATCTCTGTCGTTATAATCAAATATCCTTAACTCGCGTTGTCATGGTGATGACATTTGAGCAATAAACGAAAGTTTTGACAGTTTTGTGGTTTGAAAGAAGTTAGAATTTTTAAATGTCAAATGTCTAAAAATTGTAGAATAGAAATGAATTCCAGTGACGAAAAGTTACAGTTTTTTTTATTTGTATCGTAGATAAAATATTGTATGAAACTGTGCGTGAAGTACTTTTTGCGAACTTACGCGATGTATAGCACTCGCCCCGTTGTCGCTCGTGCTCTAAACACGCGTGCGTTCGCAAAAAGCATACTTCACGAACTGTTTCATAAATAACTATTATTTATTATCCGTATTTTATCTACCCATAGAACTGAACATCATAAAATTAAGTAGATTGTTCCTATACAATCCAGTCCATCAAACAGGGGCAGGAATATAACAAATGAAGATTACTTATTTAAGGGAATATTGAGGTTTATGTAACTGACAAGTTATTCCATTTTTTTTAAGCTTAACGTTTTTCCGGGTAGATATCAACGGAATGGGTAACACCGGGCCGCAAGATCCAGCGCATTGTAGTTAAAAGGCTGGCGCCCACTTATACGGACCAGCCCGCTACGGAACGGACCACGACGATAGGCATTTTAATATTTTCGTGTATTCAAATGGTTAAGCGCGATGTGCAACGATTCGGTAAAGTAGGCGCTCAGCAACTTGAATACAGGAAAATATTAAAATGCCAATCGTCGCGGTCCGTTCCGTAGCGGGCTTTTCGTATAAAGCAAGAATCATATTATCATGCCCACACCGTTCCGGCACGTAGCGTAGTCTCCAAAAAACCTGATTTTACAAAGAGTTGTCTGATACTATACACTCCGGACAGTATATCTTGTTCATATTTAAAACCATTAAAATCAATATTTTTCGGAAACGAAACGCTACATGCCGGAACGGTGCGGGCATAATAATATGATTCTTGCTTAAGTGTGCGCCGGCCTTAACTGGCAGATTCATTTGAGTTTCTTTGGATTGAATGAATTGGATCTTAGAAAATGTGTACACAATCATAAAATATGAATATATTATAATGATAGCAAACAAATATACAGCGTGTCTTCTTAAGTGGGAAACATATGGGAAACTTTTTTATTATTAATTTTACGAAAAAAGTTATTTTTCATAAAAAGTTCTGCATACTCTAGAACCTATGATTCAATCGTCAGATATCAAATTTTATCAATATTATATGTACGAGGTAGATCAAAAAAATGTGAATTTCATTCAAGAGTAAAGTACCTTTATTTCTCTCAATATCGAAAATACTTATTATGAAAAGTTGTTTGGAATTAAAAACTAAGATCAAATATGCAATTACATGCTTCTAATAAAAAAAAAATATTTTCCAAATTTTTCCAAAATCTATGACTTAACTTCGTTTTTATTTATTACACATATGATAACTCTTTTATTATTACTTTTACGAAAAAAAAGGTATTCTTTATGTCCTAAGACCCAAGATGCCACTATCAGATATCACATTTTATTAATTTTATTCGAGGTATGTCAAAAAATACGAATTTCACTCAGGTGTCAAGTATCTTTATTTTTAACAATATTGAAAATTGTTATTACAAAAAGTTGTTTAGAATATTAAAAACTATGTTTCAATATGCAATTACATCCTTCTAAATGATATATTGTGAAATTTAAAGGTAATATACTTATGAGCGAAATTCATATTTTTTGACACACCTCGTATAAAATTAATAAAAGTTGATATATCATGGTTGTATCTTAGATTTTAGACCATGCTGAGCTTTTTATAAAGAATAACTTTTTTTCGTAAAATGAATAATAAAAGAGTTACCATATTTGAAATAAATAAAAACGATGTTGGGTATTCATCAGGTATTCATAAATTTGAGAAACATTTGGAAAATATTTTTTTTTTCAATTAGAAGCATGTAAGTGCATATTTGATCTAAGTTTTTAATTCCAAACAACTTTTCATAATAAGAATTTTCGATATTCAGAGAAATAAAGATACTTCACCCTTGAACGAAATTCATATTTTTTGACATACCTCGTATAATATTGATAAAATTTGATATATGATGACTGAATCTTAGGTTTTAGAGCATGCAGAACTTTTTATGAAGAATAAGTTTTTTTCGTAAAATTAATAATAAAAAAGTTTTCCATATGTTTCCAACTTAAGTAGACACGCTGTACAAAGTTGAGAAAAAAATTATTATCTTAGGCGTAGCAGTCACATATTGGTAATCAATTGGATAAAAATACCCTAGAAAATAACACAAATACACGAAATTCACAAGACCCAAATTGGCACTCTCGACCTTCACAGTCACCACAAATTTTTTTTTCTATTAAGTTTGCTATTTTTAAGTTTTCTATTAACTTCCGAGCAAATGCGATAGAATTGCTGTTCTCAACCACAAAAGTTGGTGGACGGTTTACATTTTATATCTGAAGACAGTTGTCACTCAAGACTTAATTCAAAGCAAATTATAATTCACTTTAGATAAAGTCCTTTCGGCAGGTGGCCAAATTAATTCGTTGGTAGAACGTTATTATTACAGGACTTCAATTATTTTGTTGACAAGGTGATCTTCAAGAAAAAAATGTAATTATAAAATAATGTGAATAATTAGTTAACAAAAATTAATATTAATTATTACTGTATAGTATCAAGCCCCAACTGATTGTACTTATTTAGTTATTGTATTTTCAGCCTAAATTAAAAGTTTATTTTCCATTTAACTGAAAAAGATTTGACGTTTAGATTTCCACTCCGCAAATCGTTTGTAAAACAGATAAAAAGAAAAAACGTGTTTAAATTTAAATAGCGTACAACCGCCAGTTGTTGAGGAGGTTATGTGTTGTCGAAGTTGAAACTGATATATTTGGCCATGGTGTTTGGTGTTATAGGCAACAGTCATATAGTGGCTGTAAAGATCAGAGGGTAAATGTTTATGCCCTAAGGAACATGAAATTCTTATTAATCTGTGTGTTTTATATGGTTAAGTGTATGCAGGCGCGGATACAGGGGGGTCAACGGGTCCACGGACCCCCTGTTGTATTTAGTCTATAAGTATTTTTTTATTATTTATTATTTTTTTCTGTTAACTCTAAACTTTAAGCCATCAGTACAACACTAAATTACACGACAACCGCTTCCAAAGAATTGAAAGAAGCCATAAAATCTAATAAAACACCCTTCTCTGAAAAATAATCTGCAGGCGCATTTGTTTGGGTACCGGTGGAACCATAAACAACGGAAATATTTTTCTTAATTCAAAGAATAACAAAAATGATATTTTAAAATGCAAGTACATTACACTAAGATATAAAAATTTGTATTTTACTAGATAATCCATGCGTACCTACCCATTGATGGTAGAAAGGTTAATCTTTATGGTAAATAACGACCAGTGAGATTAATAGTCGTGAATTGTCTATCAATCCTTTTGATACCGTAGGTATCTGGGATTATATAGTGTATTTTATCCTTAGAGTAAGTGTGAGTCGTTTGGCTAAATCTGGAAAATATAATATTTTATTTGAGGCAAGTCTGGCCCCCTATTATGAATTTCTAGATCCGCGCCTGAGTGTAAGGATAGTTTGTATTGTGTACTGAATACGAAATTGAAGACGTGCGTTTCACATTTTTCCATCCGTGATTATTGGTATATTCCTATTGTCTACTTTTTCTTTAAGCATTGGCCTCCAAAGCCTGAGCAGGCTTTGGAACATTGCTTATGTTAAAGAGTTTGCTACAAATTTTTCTTTATTTTTTAGGATAAAGGTTACTTCTTTGATTTTTCTCTTTTTCATATGATTGTTTCCTGCATGATTGCTGATGCATATTTTCATTGTACTGTGTGTTATTATCCCAGGCATGATTGCATATCTGTGATTTGTCGAAATCTCTGTTTTTGATGTATGTTTCATGCCCGTTTATCCTGACAGTTAGTGGTTCTGCGGTCTCTTTCACATATAAATTGTCGCATTCACAGACCAATCAGCACTTTATATATGGTATTGTTGTCATCCTTGACTCTCTTCTTGTGGGTGTTGTTTAAGTGGGTGTTGTGTCGTTTTTCTTTTATGTTGTGAAATTTCTTGTTTATAAATGACAATGGGTAGTAATTTTTTGTTAAACTCTTGGTTAGCAGGATTTTTCTTCCTGAAATGACTTTTCATTGGAGCAGGTGTTTTGGGCTCTACAATTTTGATAATTTCCTTTGCGTATGTTGTGCTTTGAGATTTGAGTGGAAATTTAAATATCTATTGGTGTAGGTTGATTTTCTATAAACTTTGGTTGCGTATCCTGTATCTTCTTAGGTGATTAGAAATCTATCTTGTGTATCTTAGAAAATACAGAAAAGTAAATTAGTTTTTTCCTTTTTGCATGGAGAATTGGATTGATTCTTCGTTATTGTTGATATCAATCAGGAATTTATCCAATGATTCTGGTCTAACTTACATGCCACAATGCTGCGTGTAAACTTTACACCTGGCGCAAATAAAATCTTTTGGATTGATGAGTAGCAATTAAATAATAATAGCAAATAAAATTAAAAATGATTATCTTTTAATATGATTATCCTATAAAAAAAGGCAAGTCTAAGTGGTGTTCTTCCAATAAATGCACCTTATTCCAAATCGTATTTCTAAATGTCAAAATCAAGGAATAATAGTAGGGGAGCAAAGTATGCTAAATGTGCAGTCACTCGAGCGCTTTGGGGACCTATTGGGTTGTGAAGAGTAGGTCCTAAAACCAAAAAAAGTGAAGTAAAGTTTTCCATTTTAGTGGGGACTTTCCATTTTTAATTTAATTTTCCATTTCCAACAATCGTTTTTTCGGATTATAGCGCCATCGATCCATAATTTGAAAAAATGTATCGAATAAAAGTTGCTTATTTTTACGTAAAGAATACAAATCTGGAATAAAAATTTGGGGCTCCTATTTAAGATTTTAAAGCAACCCCCCACCCCATCTCCGTGGGGGTCGTGTTTGGTACCATTCGATAGATTGTTGTTCTGAAGCTATTTCCTTGTGGCATTTTTATGATTAATTATTTATATGGGAAATAAGCCACAATTAAAATGAAAAAAATAATTTTATTAACGTTTCGACGCCCAAATCGGGTGCCGTTGTCAAAATACAAAATATTACTAAAATAAACTAAACGAATGAACTATCTTTCAGTAAGTCGTCCCAGGAACGCAACTCATAAATATTGGCAATATCATTTTAAAGTCTTCTACTTTAAAATGTATAATATATGTCTGAATTGCCAATATAAATGAGTGAGATTAAATAAATTATTAGAAGAATTTTTTTGCTTAGCAACAACACTTTAGTTTATTTTAGTAATATTTTGTATTTTGACAACGGCACCCGATTTGGGCGTCGAAACGTTAATAAAATTATTTTTTTCATTTTAATTGTGGCTTATTTCCCATATAAATAATTATTCGATAGATTTTTCAAAAATATTGATTAAGTGTATTTTGCAGTTTTTCGATCTGTATTTAAATTTGTATTTAAAATTTTAAATTTACCCCCCACCCCTCTTCGTGGGGGGTCATGTTTGGTATCATTCGATAGATTTTTGAAAAATATTGAACACGTATTTTTTAGGTTTTTCGATTTCGCGTTCATTTCGCGAATTATTTGCTTTTTTTGTGACATTTTTAACTCGCCCGCTCAAATCGTCCGATTTTTGAAATATCACTGTTTTGCATGTCCTTACCTTACCTTAATCTGACAATTTCGAGTATTTTTAAGGATAGATTTTTTTTTCGGGCCCGCCTTAACGAACTCCTCTATGTTAAGAGCTAATATATGGTAGATGTACATCTTCAGGGCACCAGGTTTCTCCCCATATGGAATCTGACGCGCTCGAGTAACTGCAAAAATCCCCGCTTGGGCTCCTCTACCATACATAAGCATAAACCACGGACATTCAAGCTGAATGAAGTATTGCATGGATTTTAGAATGTAGTCGAATTCCCCCACTTCTGGCAACAATGTGTAAAGTGGCTTTATTAATATTCAATTCGTAAGTAACGTTTCCATTCACATTCAGTAAAGAGTACCCTTCGGTTATCTAAATACTGAAGTGATTAATGGCAGTGCTGCAGTGACATATCGTGATTGGAAAATATCCATACTTATCATTATCTAATTAAAATAAGATATTTTAGCATATTTGACGCTTTGCTATTACTAACAATATCGGAAATATTTTAGATGCATAAATAGTGATACAGACGTAGATCTCTATCGTTCGTACTTTGTTGCGTGTATTATAATAAAGACAGTAATTACATGTATAGGTAAAATGTTATTTATTACGGTAATTAAAGGAACTCAAAGAGCTGATTCGAAGTATTATTTATGCGTTATAAAACTGTACACGATTCTGACATAAATAGAAATGACACGGGCACTGGAGAAGTATTTATGATACATATGATTCGTAACTCCTTAAATATAAAATATAATTATTATATACGTTCACCTGACAAGAACTTAACGATGCAATCCATAAACTTTTTAAAGTGCCCTCTCCTAAATGGAGGTTGACTACTAAAATTGCAAAGTCTTCATTGTCTTCAGCTGTTCTTATCAGGTGTTCAAAATTTAGCCCTGTCCATTGGCGAATGGTTCTAAGCCACGATAGTCTTTTCCTTCCTTGTCTTCTTTTTCCCTCGATCGTTCCTTTTACTATTGATTGAGCACATTGGTACTTATTATTTCTCAGTATGTGGCCTGGGTATGATGTTTTTCTAACTTTCACTGTGTTGAAAAGTTCTCGTTCCTTGTCTATTCTATGCAGCGCTTCTTCTTAGGAAAGAGAAGAGAAGTCGATAGAATATAACAAACCTGCATATATTTGCTTCGTAGACCTAACGAAAGCATTTGACAGAGTCAGACTTAGCGATATACTAAAGAAAATTACGCAAAAAAGGATACCGACAAACATTGTTGAAGTCATAAAACAAATGAACAATGACAACACGACAAAAATTAAAGCAAACGACACCACTACGGTAAACATACCAACACCAGGAGGAATCAGGCAGGGAGACAGCCTCAGTCCATTTCTATTCAATATGCTAATGGATGAAATAATAGAAGATGTAGAATCGCTACAACTAGGATACAGACTCAAAGCCACAGTAGAATCAGTATAGTGTGTTATGCGGATGATGCAGCCCTGATTGCAGAGGACGAGGATGACCTTCAAAGACAACTTTATCGATTCTATCAAGCATGTCGACGACTCAACATGAGCATATCCACGCAGAAAACAAAATGCATTACCATTGCGAAAGACCCAATTAGATGCAAGCTCGTGGTAGAGGGAAACCCCATAGAACAGCTAAACCAGTTCAAATATCTAGGTGTAGAGTTATCAAGTTATCATGAGCCAGCCAGAGACCTAAGAGGACAAATTAACAAGGCCGCTGTCTTGTCCGGATGTTTGAGAGATGTGGTCTGGAATAACCCATATATGAGAATGGACAGCAAAAGTTAGAATTTATAAAACTTACATCAGACCTGTTATGACCTATGGCATTGAATCAAGAGAAGACACCAATAAAACCAAAAGCATGCTACGAACAGCCGAAATGAAGACACTAAGAGCAATAGCAGGGAAGACAAGAAGAGATAGAATACGAAACAACATCATCAGGAAACAATGCATCGTGCAAGATGTAGTCAGATTGGGCAGGCAAAGACGAAGAGAATGGTTCAGTCATGTAAAAAGAATGGACACAGACTACCAAGAATTACTCTAAGGAAAACCAGCAGGTAAGCATCCACCGGGGAGACCTCCAAAAAGATGGAGAGATAGCTGGCAGTCTACCCCTCAAGAAATACTTCAACGTCGGAATTAACAGATCGACAGATCTACAACAAGTATAAGAAGAAGAAGCTTCGTTTGAGGTGTGCGATGTCTATAAAATTTTGAGGATTCTCAGGTAGATCCACATTTCAAAGGTCTCAATTTATTTATCGTTGATGCATTAAGGGTCTACGTCTCAAACGTATAGAGAAGAGTTGAGCAGACGTAGCATTTTGATAAATGTAGTCGAATTTTGAGATTTATTCGAGAATTACATAGCAGTCTCTTGATTTTTTCGAAAGATTTTCTGGTCTGTTTTATTCTTGATCTGATTTCTAGATCAGGATTTAGGCTGCTATCTGTCCAGCGTCCCAGGTAGTTAAATCTATTGACCTGTTCTAAAATGTGCCCGTTTATTGTGCAAAGTTGAGGTACATTTTGTTTTTTTTTTGCGGATTGATTAGATTTATCCATAAACTAAAGAGCAACACAGCTCCAAGAACGACAAAATCCTTGCAGAATTCTACAAATATTAAGAGAAACATTTAACAAAGAAAATCTACAAAATTATAGCAAGAATATGGGGAAAAGAGTAAATGTCTGAAGAATGGTTCGCTTTTACCATCAGCTTTAACGTGACATTCATCATCAGTTATCGTTACAGCTTTTCGTGAGCCTTGGCTTGCCTCAAAACATTCTTCCATACTTCCCTGTCGAGTGTCTGTCTTTTCCATCCCCTTACTCCAATCTTTCTTAACGTTTCTGCACGTCGTCCAGATATCTGAGTTTATGCTGCTCTCATCTTCTTCTGACCGGATCATTTAGCGTAGATATTTTAGCAGGAACACTTTTATTTATCAACATAACGTGACCCATCCATATTCTTCTTCTATGTGCTGTCTCCTTTCGGAGGTTGGCGATCCAAATGGCAACTGTAGCTTTGGAAACTTTTGCACGAAAATGTCTGCGGATGAGCGGTCAAACCATCTACTCAGGTCCTTCAGACACGAGTTCTGGCATTTTCCTACTGATCTTTTGCTCAGTATCTGTCCATGGCCCGAGGATCTTTCTTGGATTATTCTTTGTAATTCTTTTTGTTTGTTCATGCGCCAAAGTACCTGATTGTTAGAAACTTTTTGAAATACCCATGGAATTCTCCGTCTGTATACATACATCTGCCATCCATATTAGGCGGTTTATTTTGATGGTTTGATGGTTTTCACAATATCTGCATAACCAAAAAGCCTATAGAGATCAAATTTATATCGCCATCGCCTGCACCACAGACCCCGTTCGTTAACCCCGCCAAATATAATTCCTAATGCTCTTCTTTCAAAAACATTCGTAGTAACTTTTCATGTCGAGTCGTCATTTCCAATGTTTTCGATCCATACGTGAGCAGTAGGCGCACTATTGTTTTATAAAGTTTGCACTTTGTTCCTCTTGATATACCTACATATCTCTCTAAGTTGAGGGCGCAGGCCAAAATAACAGCGGTTAGCCACGTTAATATGACATTTTCAGAGTGATATATATCCCTTTTGCATAAGTTTATAAAAGATAAATATCATAGTTTACAGAAGTTTGAGCCCATACTCTGAAGTAATAATTCTTAGCGAATATTACACTGAATTTCTTCCACTTATTCGTAGATTTCAAAGCTGCGCGGCGTATGATATGTAATACGAAACAAGTTGTGTAATATGAAGCAATACAAGAACGAAATAGCTGAAGCCAATGATGTAGTTAATTCAATAAACATGCCTGAATCTAGCTAGAGCAAATATAAGATACCTACAGGACATACTCTATTGGCACAACCAAAGGGAACTGGACCAGAAAGGTAGACTAAGGCTGATATAAACGGATGGTGTAGGATGTAGGTAATAATGCCAGGAAAATCGGTATGACAAGTTGACACCAAGCTGCAATGAAAAGGATCGAATAGAGAAATAACCTTAAAAAGATCGGGACATAACAGGGTCGAAGCAACTATTATTATAAATAATAATAAATATTTAAAATTGGAAGAATGGTAGTTTTTCAAAGAATAATTTTTAACTAAAGTTGTGGTATTTGGTTTTTTGTTTCTGTTTATGTTTTTATGTACAATAATTCATCTATGTAAATATTCATACGTCTCTGTCCAATGTATGCTAAATTACAGTCCTGTCAATTTACTTCATTCACTTAATAAGCTGTAGCCGGCGAGCGAACTTTCGACACCAAGTTGTATTTGTATCTGAAGTAATCGAAGGGTCAAATTTTGTTACAGGAAATTTCGACACCGCGCGGTAAAGCAGGTAGCTGTGTAATTACTTGGGTTTTCTCAATATTTTATTATTACATACTTGCATCTAAATTTACACGAATATTATACAGTTGTATTTTATTTCTTGTTAGACGTCTTGTTTGTATATCGATAGTATTTACCTAGGTACATTTTCATACAGTACCAAATTTTTTCTCCAATTATTTACTATACTTGGCTTGGAAAATGGATATTATGTTTCTTGTTAAAGGACAAATTGTCGATGGCATACAAACATTTATTTTTTTTATTAAATAGTCAAACAAGTCTAAAATTTTTGCAACATTTCAATTATCATTAGAGTCAACTGAAATATTGGTGGACTTTGAAAAAGCCATGCATTGTGCTGTATTGGGTATGTGACCCAATGTAAAAATTCGCGGATGCCGTTTTCACTTACATCAAAATTGATGTAAAAAAATTTGTTTAAAAAAATTCAATATGTGGGTTTGGTACAAGAATATAAGAATACAAATTCAGAAATTGCAAAATAGTTAAGGCATACGTTTGATTTAACTTACCGAAGTTGAAGAATGCTTTGTTTATGATTTCATGTCATATAAATCTAAACACTAAGGGCCGGTTGTTCGAACGCTAATCAACAATGATCATTATCAAATAATTAATTACTGTCAATGTCAATTGTTAAAACATAATTAATTACAATTCTGAGACTATAATCAATTAATATAACAATAATTATTAACATAATTAATAATAAATCTCATAATTGTAATTAATTATGTTTTCAGTGACCCAAACAAAGTTGACATTGACAGTTTTGGTGACAGTAATTAAATATTTAATAATGATCATTGTTGATTAGCGTTCGAACAACCGGCCCTTAATATATGTGCAAATTATTTACCGGAAATTACATAATCGATAGCCTATTTCCACCACAGATATGGTCTAATCAGAATCCAGGTCTATTACGAGGACCACGAATGCCTGTGAATCCTTCCATTCGAGATCTAATTCTTCTTTTTACTCAACGCATCCTTTTGTTTTTATGCTTATTAAAAAGTTTTAAGTGGGCACTTATGTCAAAATAAATAGTAGATACTACCGTTAAGGCTAAATTGGTAATTTTGGAGAAAATGATAGATAAACTACGATTCCAACAAATACATACGTAGGCTAGATACCTATTAGCTATATCGTATCATTCCTATAATAGCTAATCAATTATTGTATACATGTATATTGACTGTAAAATGTATAAAAATTACTAGTAGTGTTATATTCAGATATTATTACCGCTTTATAGAAATAAAATGTATATTGTGTTTATAAAATAAACAAATATGTATGTACATTAAGTAAATTATGGTATTTTATTTATGCCCCAACTATATTTATTTGGTGTCGAATATTCCTCTAAGATAAAAACAGGCCTTTGGGGCTGGTGTCGAAAATTGCCATTAAATTTTAGTCGCTACCTGCTTGGTGTTAAAATTTCCTACGCCCGCTGTAGCGTAGTGTGTTCAACAATCAACAGTAGAGTTTGTCATTGTTCGCCAACGCCATAAGTACCTGGGATATAAAGGGATAATAAGCTTTCTTAGAAACCGAAATCTGTTTTAAACGTTTAATATAATATGTAATATTTACACAAAAGATATATCAGGTCTCAGTGTTGAAAGGTGTACGAGGCCAATCGAACTCTTTATAATCTACGAAATCTACAATTGCATTATACTGCTTTTAAACGAATATCTTAGATTAAATAGATTAAAAGTATCTATCGCCTTCCTTTTTTTGTCGCAATTTTTGCGTTTTCATGTAATATGCAGTATTGGTCAAACGCTTAACTCATTATCATTATACCATTACAATGTTGCTCTTAGCTTACGTAATTCTTATTCAAAACAATCTACTACACCTGCATTAATGCCAAGTAGTGACTGACGTGTTTTAAGATTTCTGGGATCCACAGTCATTACCATACGTGAATAAAATATCTGCTAATACGAAGTGATAATCTAATCAGTATGTAAATTGTCCGTCAGTGGTACTTCTAATATCTCTCACGCTCTTTATTCTAATAACTTAATGCACTTTAACGATTACACGCTTTTAGAAAAAAACTTTTCTCTCTTTAATGATATGCAGGAAACCAGACCTTATCTAACTTATTAAATTAATACGTATTATTAATGCGGGCTGGGTGTGCAGAATGTATGTTTGAGTTGAGTGGCTTGGCAATATTTGGCTTTTACCTTACAAAATTGTTTAAAAAGTAATATTTTTAACACATTTTTAACCCTTTGCTTTAATCTAACGTGGAAATACTTCATTCTAGGCACTGAAGATGTTCTGTTTAGAACGAAAACGTTCTGCAATCGATGACATTTTATAGTTTTTAAATAAACGATTTTATACCAGAATACATCTCGAAGTTTTTACTTCTGTATTGGTTTTTTAAACTATGGTATACAGCCAACTATTGGGATTTTCCCATTGATTTTTTTTTTTTTTTAAAAGTAATAGTGCTAAGATATTGTACATTTATTAACAGTTCAAGATCAAATTGACATGTTTGGTTACTTCCATCTGCTTATGCTTATAAATTGAAGTGTTGACGCTAGAGCATAATCTGTTTTCATTCGATAGTTATTTTAGAGTCCCTTTTTCTTACAATGAATTAAGAAACACGATGACTATCACTGTCACCAAAGATTGCTACCTGAGGATTGCACTTATACCTGAGATAAACACTTTAAAATTAATTTATTTTTTTCTTCAAGTCAAACTTCTATCAAAAATTGGAAATCACCATTCCGCCAGTCTAAAGCACTCTTTACTGCTGCACTTGCTAATACCGCTCATTTTTGCATAAAGAGTGATAATATGGCAAGTACCTAGTTGATTCCTGTAGTCCTTAACTATGGCAAGCTAGATGATAACATGTCAGAGACCAAGTTGTAGATTAAAAACTATACAATCGGGGAAAAAATGGAAAGCACACATGAGAAAAATATTGCCTATACTATCTTCTTTATGTGGTCTATTGGAATATGGATAAGATAAGAAAGTACTTATGGACAAATAATGGTGACAGAAATGACAGAGACTATAACAGAATACGACGAAGAATATTAGAATAGAATACTCTGAAAATATTAGAGTAAAGCCTACAAAATAGAGAGAAAAGCGGGAATATAAGAAGGGTATGTAATTAGCAGAATGACAGAAGATAGTATAATAAGGATAGCACGAGACAAATCACCAAATGGTCTAAGTGTTGAAAGACCAAGGGTGTGATGATACAATGCAGGAGGCTAATAGCGAAACATTTACTAGTAAAAGTAGACTCCAACTAGGAAAAGTATACTCTTCTCAATGCCATTTAGTAAAAGTTGATTCTGATTCACACAAACAGCCGATTCTAGAAATTAAATTTACTGAATATGTTCAAATTAGTCTAGGCTGTATCGTCGCCCCCGTTAGGTAAATTACTCAGATTCAAATTTTTTGCACAAACTTACTCAAAAAGAGGTCCTTATAACAAATCTACTGGGTGCCAGGCAGTACCTTGATTGATAAATTGTTAAAACATTTTTTTTAGACAAATTCACAAAAATAATGTTTTTTCTTCGAATAATTTTTTTTAGATCATTTGAGTTATTCTGAGCAAAAAAAGGTATTTTGTGATTTTTCTCTAAAATTGATTGTTGTCAAGTTATACGCGATTTAAAATTTGAAATATGCGAAAATAGCCATTTTCAAGGCTTAATAACTCGGTTAAAATCCATTATTATGAAAGTCAGAAAGTGACCAAATCAAAGTTTATAGCCCCCTCTTCAAGATCCAGCAGGAATTTTTGTCACTATTTTATTACTAAGCTGTTATCTTTAATTATTAACAATGAGCGCTAAGTGCGTATTAGGCGGCCGTCAATGGTGAGTGCTAAAGAGATGCACCATTACGGCCGTCCAATGGTGAATCTCACTCACACTCGCATTGACGGCCGCCTCAATACACGCTTAGCGCTCATTGTTGATAATTAAAAATAATATCTTATTAATGAAATAATGACAAAAATTTCTTCAGGATCTTATAGAGGTAGCTTTATTCTCGGATTTTTTTTAGTTTCTGACTTTTATAATATATAATATCGTATGGCATTTTTGCCTTTCGGACAGTTCCGGCGCCAATTACATATTTAACCCTATTTCAAATAACTAGTGTCGATGTACACTAGCCCAGGGGGACCGACGGCTTAACGTGCTCTCCGAGGCACGGTGAGACGGCTCGTGTCATTATTGTAAATGAAAATGGTTTGTCTTTGGCAGGGCTCGAACCCACGTGCACTGGCGTATGAGGCCAGCGATTATGCCGTTACTCCATGGCCGCTCGCTCGACTTTCACAATAATTATCTTTAACCGAGTTATTAAACCTTGAAAATGGTTATTTTGGCGTTTTTCAAATATTCAGTCGCTAATAACTCAACAACAGTAAATTTTAGAGAGAAAAAAGGCCCAAAGGATCTAAAAAAAATTTGTACGAAGTGAAAAAATTATTATTTTTGCGAATTTGTTCAAAATCATTGTTTATCGCCAAACGTCACTAAAATCATTCATTATTGTACTCATTTGCCCTCATTTTTGGCGGTAAAGTAACACTTTGTTGTATTGAAAGAAGAATGTTACTTTACCTGCCGCGATTAGTAACCCGTTCTCAGTAGTTACTAAGAGTTTCTCAACTCTCAGTATCCCTATCCAACAGTATCTGCAGACTATGGTCCGAATCAGTCATTAATACTCTGTCGTCTGCATAGCGGATGTTATTTACTCTCTGACCGTTTATCCTGATTCCTTCTGAAGAGTGCGATAAAGAGTTCGCAAATATTACCTCAGAGTAGACGTTAAAATTATGGGTGATAGCACGCAACCCTGTCTAACACCTCGTTGTATTTCAATTGGCCTTGACGTATTACCATTGGTCTTTATTATTGCTGTCTGATTCCAATAAATAGCCTCTATAATTTTAGAATCTCTTTTGTCGACTCCGATGTCGTTCAATCTTTCTATCAAGGTCTTGTGCTTCACCCTATCGAACGCTTTCTCAAAATCTATGAAACAGATAAAAAGGTCTGCTTGCTGATCTTTGTATCTTTGTGCTAGAGTTTAAAGACAGAATATTGCTTCTCGTGTCCCCATACCTTTCCTTAAGCCAAATTGTTCTTGACCGGTGACCTCATCACATTTTTTATAATATATTCTGTTCTGTATGATACGCAAGAAAAGCTTCAGAATGTTATTTAATAGACGTATAAGGCGGAAGTCCTGGCATAATTTGGCGTTCTTCTTTTTAGGCAGTGGTATGAAGACTGATTCAAGCCATATTTTAGGGATAGTCCCTGTATTGTAAACATTATTAAATAGTCCAAGAAGAAGGTCTAAGTTTTCCTCGTTGATTAACTTCAATAGCTCAGCTGGTATTTCATCTTTTCCTACAGATTTGTTGTTTTTTAGTTGACGTAGAGAATATTCCAGTTCGGACTTCAGTATTGGAAGACCTTCGTCGTTTTCGGTATTTAATGTAGGAGGGGTTCTCTGATGTCATAGAAGAGTTCCTTTATATAGTCTTCCCACATGTTTATTTGTTCTTCAGGGCTTGAAATCAGTTTGCCTTCTGCGTTGATTAGATTATTTGGTCCTTGTGAGTATGTCGTGCCTGTGAATTCCTTGAGTTTCTTATACAGATGGAAGTCATCATGTTTTTTTTATATAAGTTTTCGATTTCTTCACATTGTTCTGTTATCCATTTTCCTTTTGTAATTTTTATTTTTTGTTTAATGGTTCTATTTAATACTTTGTACATTGCTTTGTGCTGTTTGCATTTTCTTCTTTCATCCATTAAATCCAATATTTCCTCTGTCATCCATCTTTGCTTCCGTGGTCGCTGTTTTGTGAGCATTTCAGTTGCCGTTGCAAGGGCGTGTCTGATTTCCTCCCGAACGCGAAAGTTAAGGATGTTTAATTATATGAAAGTGTGCTAAAAAACAGTGCGAAAAAGTAAAACCCATTTAAAATACATTGTTATTTCAGACACACTTTAAACCCTTCATGTACTGCTATCTATATTTACAATTTTCACACAATAAAACCTTTACATCAGCGGTTCTCAATCTTTTTGAGTCATGTACCATCTAAAGTTTCTTTTATTATATTTCTATATTTTTAGATTGTATAATCAAGACTTACTATGTACTACTATTTTAAGTCTTTGTGTGTTTTGTGTACCACCGCAAATAATGATATGTACCACCAGTGGTACATGTACCACAGATTGAGAACCGCTGCTTTACATAATATGAGACAGAGTAGATAAAAATTATTTTTGTGAATTTGGTTAACAAAAATTGGTTAAACAATTTTTCGACCGCGGTACCGCATGACACCCTGTGTATTTGTTATAAGGATTGTTATACGGATGTATTTCTTTGAGTAAGTTTGTGCAAAAAATCGAATCAGAATAATTTACCTAACGGGGGCGACGTTACAGACTATACTAATAAGTAGTTGAAACGGTCAAAACAAAGAAACGCACACTCATCAAAAATGCACTTGAGATTCTCGTATAATCAACATTTACTGAATCGATCCACGAAGAGTCAACTTCAACTAGTAAAAGTTGATTTAAATTTTTAAAGTCAACTTTCACTGCTCGTTTCAGTTGGAGTTGACTCCAACTAGTTTGAGTCAACTCTAACTGAGAATCAACTTGAACTGTAACATATATACAAATAGGATTACGATAAGTTTTTATAAATTATTTTTGATAAATCATAGTAAAAAGTATTAACTTACCTACAAGATAAACTTTTATTTTTGTTATTTTGTCATTGGAAAACTTACTTACTTATTTTTTTGTATGTTGTGACTCTCTTCGCGAAATTGAAGTCTAGTATATTCCTTTTTTAATTCATTATTTGTTGCAAACTTTTCAATATTTCATAATTTTTTTTATTTTTTTCAGATTTCTGGCCGATGGCATTTTAAGGGTAAGTCTATTAATACTCCTAAGTTGTTACTATATCAACATCAACTAGATATCGTTTTACTTTTGGTATTGTTTTACTTTTTTGGTGTTTATTTATTATTCCAATTTTCGGTTTCTACTCTTTTCGCTACCCTAAGTCATTCCCTCATTGGAATTTTAATCCGCTATGAACATTATATATGCATACCTACAGGACTTCCTATTTGATGTAAATAATCGTACCAATTTTTGACACTCCAATATTGTTCGTTTTTGGCTGGTTTTTGCCCTAGTAGATTATTCTATGCATTGAAATATTGAAAAGTCTTGAAGTCAGATATCTCCTTGTTGGAGCCCTATTTTCATTCCAAGAGTGACTTGATCTTAAGCGAGCACCACACTCTCGGCGAAGTTGATCGAAGTTAAGCAAGTACGAGAGTGTAGACAGCCACTTCTTGCAACTTTGCTTCGCTTCGTTCTACTTCCGTTCTCTGTCGGTTTCGCGCGTCCGAGTCAAAGGAGTCAGCGGAGATGAAAACCCTTCGAAAAATCGATGGTAAGACTCATGGGACAGAGCTAGAAGTACAGATATACGACGGAGATGCAAGGTGGATAACATTAATAACTGGGTAAGAAACAGAAGAATAGAATGGAATGACTACATAAGCCGAATGACAACAAATAGGGTAGTCAGGACAGCGAGAGACGGCTCCCCAATAGGAATCAGTGGGAAGACCACGAAAACGATGGAACGACAACTTACTAGAGGCACATTGAAAAAACAGACAGAGTCATGTCTATACAAAAAGAAGAAGAAGAAGAAGGAGTCAAAGGGATCGAAGTCGGTATCGCACCGCTTGAATGTTTTCCTCGCGAAGTTGAACGAGTGTGTAGTGATGGGTACGTGGACTTCGGTCAACTTTGCCGAAGTAACTTCGCCGAGAGTGTGGTGCTCGTTTTAGGCTTCGTACACATGAGGGCGGTATGCCGACGTTGACGTTGCGGTTAACCTGAAAAACCCAAACGCCGCGGTTCAAGTTACCAAGGAACAAATTCAACCGCATAGTGTCGTACACATGCAACCGCTCAACGTCGTCAAACCGCGGCGGTTGTAAGTTAATAGTGGAGGAGTGAGACCGCCAGTCAAACGCTGTTATGTGTACAGTACAAACGTCGGCTAACCGCGGCATCAACCGCTAGCAAACCGCCCTCATTATGTACGATCGCTTAGGCGTTCTAAACGTAACAAACGGGTCTTAGTTTTGTGCCGACTTATATTTGCCGAGATATTTCGAATTGTTCTAGACACATTTCCATATCATACATCCAATAACCGTATTAAACGCAGCGTTCAAGTCCACAAATTTCAAAATTATTTGCTCAAAATGTATGTGTTATCATTTTTTCTCCTGTATATGCGGCGTTTCCATCTCCTGACTTAGTGTTATGTCTATTAATTGTTTCTACAGTATACTTGTACAGACCGTAAGATTGTTGAAAGGCAAATGTTTGTTTTATCCTCTGGATCTGCGTAGTCCCATTTTTATATCTCGGAAATATGTTCCTTTCTTATTGTTTTTGTATTTGTTGTGTTCTCAATGCCTCTTGCAGTGTTTTAAAAAATCGTTATTTTTCCTCTTATTATATAGGAATTTTTCATTTCAGATTCAATATAATCTATTCCATAAGTTTTTCATATCATAATACTCAGTGCTTCTTCCAGTTGTTCTACAGTGCGTCCATAAAGTAACGCATAAATTCATTATTTCGTAAACCGGTGACTTTAAGGAAAAATCCCGACACAGGTCGATTTTTATTTTTAATTTCCGATTTTTTGGCATAATATATCACACTAGTGACGTCATCCATTTGGGCGTGATGACGTAATCGATGATTTTTTTAATGAGAATAGGGGTCATGTGATAGCTCATTTGAAAGGGTATTCAATTCTCTATTCCATAATATAAATATTAACATAATTATTTATACAAGGTGTTCAAAACAACATTTTTTAAATTAAAATAATTGAGACAAAAAGAAGAATTTATGTAATTTATCTAATTCAAAATACGTTTTAGTGTGGTCTGAAAACAGGAAAAAAATGTTTATTTGACAAATAAATATTGTTTTTCGCTTAAATTCAATGTTAAAGCTGCCACCCACCTGCCTCTTGCCAGTTTGAACATTTCGTTTAAGCGAAAATCAATGTTTATTTGTCAAATAAATTTTTGTTCTGTTTTCTGACAGTAGTAAAACGCATTTTTAATTAAATAAATTACATGCATTCTTCTTTTTGCCTCAATTATTTTAATTAAAAAAATGTTTTTTGAACACCCTGTATAAATAATTATGTTAATGTTTACATTTTTGTAAATAGAAAATTGTATACCCTTTCAAATGAGCTAGCACGTGACCCCTATTCTCATTTAAAAAAATCATTGATTCCGTTATCACGCCCAGACGGATGACGACAATAGTATGATGTATATTCCAAAAAATCCTAATTTAAAAATAAAAATCAACCTGTTTCGGGATTTTTCCTTAAAGTCGCCGGTTTATGAAATAACGAATATATGCGTTACTTTATGGACGCACTGTATATTTGTTTCCTTTACGTTAACTTCATTTTTTGGAAATGTATGTTTCAAAGTTTGGAAAACTATTTGTCTCGTTTTCTAATTTTTTTCTTACATTTATTTCACTTTAATTCCTTATTACATTCCATTCTGGTGACTGTAAACAGAACAATCAGATTAATCAAAAGTTGATACATTCCAATGTACACACGATGATTATTATTGTTACATTTTAACAGCAAAGTTAATTATCAGTGGTAATTGCAGAAGAGCTCTAAAATTATCGAATTTTTCCCGAGTGACACTTTGACAGTTTTAATTTTATGGCCCGAAGGGGAATGGAATTATGTCAAAGTGTCACGAGGGCAAAAATTCGATAATAATTTTAGAGATCGAGTGCAATTTGTTGCGATTATTTCATGAAAAAAACTGTTCAAAACCAAAATTTTATTGTAATTTATTTATGTAAGTACAAATTAGTACAATTAAATACACAGTTGTTATAAATATTTGACGGTTGAAAGTCATCACTTTTATAATTTTTAAAACCTTAATTGTCATTAATATCACCGAATGTATTTTTTCGTAGCAACGAAGGGCATCTGACGTAATATACTTGACGGAATATTATCAAAAATTATCAGTAGTAATTGCACAAGAGCTCTAAAATTCTATATTAATTTTAGAGATCGAGTGCAATTTGTTGCGATTATTTCATGAATAAAACTGTTCAAAACCAAACTTTTATTGTAATTTATTTATGTAAGTACAAATTAGTACAATTAAACACACAGTTGTTATAAATATTAATTTGACGGTTGAAAGTCATTACTTTTATAATTTTTAAAATATACTTGATGACACGAAATTATCAAAAATTATCATTTTAATTTAGATTTATGTAGCTTCCTATTGGTCAGAATCTCCTATGAATGAAATAATCAGGTATAATATCACAAGAGAGTGAGAATAAATTGAAAATAATGCGACAGTTTTTCGAAAATTTGTTGTCTGGCAATAGACACGAGAGCCCGCAGGGCTCGAGTGGCTATTCCCCAATGACAACAAATTTGAGTAAAAATGAAGCATTATTTTCTTATTTATTCTTACTGTCGTGTGATATTCGTAATATTATTTTTAATACGTATATTATGGATATTTTCTTAAATGTGACAGTTGCCAAAACTAGGAAACTGGTTGCAATTAAACAGAAACAATCTACTTAAAAAAATTCTATCGGTAATTTTCTACAGTAGATAATTCTCAGTATAATTTTAATCTGATTGGACAGAATTAAACTCGTGATGAAATATCTTACTATACGATTGGAAGTTAAAATCATCAAAAAATAATCAGTTAAATTTTTATTTCTGTAGCTTTCTATTGGTCAGAATCTCCGATGAATGAAATAATCAATATAGTTTCCTTAGACAAATTTCAAAAAAAGAAACAATTATAGATAATAATTCACACAATTACAAAACCTTGGAACGAGTACCTACTGTAGTTCTACAGCCGTCCCACCTCTAATAGACCAAGTCTATTTTTTGAATATAAATTACCCCAAATTAAAATAATTTCGCTGCATTCTTTTTTCCCGTTCGCATGTACTTAATTGATAACGAGGTAATTTGTCAGTATATTTGTTGGCTACTTGTCCAAATATTAGAGATCAAACGCTCTGATTAGAAAGAGAAGAGGAAGTTTAACGAGCTTGGTAGAATAGCGATAAGGATCTATCTCGCATATGAGTAGGAACGCTGGCTTAAAATTTATTAAAAATTTAACCGTTTTACGCTTTGTTGGTTATCTCATTCTAGTAATATATGTACTAACCAGTGTACAAATAAAATGTAGACAATCATACACATAAATTAACGAAAATGTTGAATCCTAGCATTCATCGTTTATATATAATAGGACAGGAGGAAATATACCTATAAGATAAGAGGAGCAAAATAGACTTACCTAATAATAGTACATTGTAGAACAAGAGAGAAAAAAGACATTTCTCACGAGCGCGCAAATCAAGTGAGGGAGAAATATGTCGTTTTCTCACGTGTTGTACACTGTAATTTTTCTATGGATGCGTTTTTGTCAAGAGTTCAAACTTCAAAATTAAATTTAGGTGCTTTTATGTAGATTATATGCCAAAATTGAAATAAAATACATTTTATACACATATGTAGCTATTTAATATTCTTAATATTTATATACTTTCATTTATTTAAAATGATAGTTACCAGTTATATTTGAACAGTTTTGAAAGGTAATTCCTGGTAAGTTTTGATTTGACACATTTTATTTGACAAAAATATTTGTGTTTTTATTGTGCATGTTACCATGGAAATCGCGATTCTACGTATGGAACAAAGTGGCACATTGTATAGCATCTATAGAAAAATGTTATATATGTGCAAGTTATCTACTAGAAATGACTAAAAGTAAAGTTGATAATAATTATTTGAATATGTTTTATTTGTTTTTTTTTTGTGAAGACTTTACGGTCCTTGGGCTCACAATTTAAAAAAAAATATTGTCTCACTCCTGAAACTTTTTTTTATTCAGTTATTCATATCGAATCGAACAACTTTTCTATTTCAGAAGATTTTCGAGAGGGGGCGTTTCGTAAATATATATTTCTAAACTGGTGCGTCCGACAACTGGAGTACCTTCAAAAATTTGTTTGGTTAAAATATTTACAATTAACTGGTAATATTGTCGGACAAATTTGTAAGGGTAGGTACCTATTCCATTTGTCGGACGCACCAAAGTTTAGAAACCCCTATATGTATTTACGAAACGGTCCCTCCCAAAAATTTTCCGAAATAAAAAAGTTGTCCAACTCCACATGAATAACTGAATAAAAATGTCTCGTGCGGGAGTTAATATTTTTTAATGGTGGGCCCAAGGACTATTACTTCAAGTTTTAAATTCTCAACTTCAAAAGGATCAAATATATTCAATAGTTTATACCTCAGTATGTAGCTTACGACTGAGGTACGTACCAAATGCGTGGAGGTTAATAAGAATGACTGCTATAGACAAACCTGAAAAAACGTGACAGAAAAAAGACCATGAGGCTGATAGGCCTAATGTCATTACTAAAGACATACAATTTACATGCCTGTCGACATGTACAGGGCATGAAAGTCCGAAATGTTGGAGACATTATGCATATAGAGCAGGATTCTCTACGGAAACGGTACCTACCGCATCCTCTTGTACTGAGGGTAAAAGGTAGAATACATTCTAGAAAACCAAGAGATGATTTTGGGGGGAATTTCTAGAATAGAAAAAGGATAGAATAGAATACCTAGACAAAATTCGACGTAACACTAGATAGAAGTAGGAGCATTTGACAACACCTCCTACGAGGCAATCGCAAGGGGGATTTGTCTAAAAGGAATAGACGAAACAAGATGCAGATGAGGAGCCGTGTGAGGAGACTGCAAGATGAGGATCCGTGTGATATATGCAACATTTGTGGACGCTACCGTCAGGAAGAGTCTTATATCCTCTCTTGCAAGATCTAGTCATAGGCGAGCTAACAGCTAGACTCAGCAACCACAGACATCATATTTTGCACTATGGTTTTAACCTAGTCGTCTTAGTCTATGACAAACTCAGCGGCAACAGGATTAGTCAGAAGTGCAAAATCATGAGTGGATTGGGTCCACCTAACCTAAATGGTACAAATCTAAATCTGGCGGAGTGAAGTACTTCGGATAATATTAATGCACTTATGGAAAAATGTGGAGTTTAAACCAGACATATTATATGGGAGTTATAACATTGTGGAAAAGAAGTACCATCCTCAAACTAAGGTGTAAAAACACATTAAGCTGTCCACATTTTCTCCTTTAAATACTCTTATGACCCCTTTACATTTCTTCATATTTTGACATGCTTGAACAACTTCCTCGTTTGTTATTTAGGTAACCATTGCTATTCCTACCTCCGTTAGCTTCACTGGTTTTCTGTAAAATTCGTCATTTAATAACTGCTAAAGTATAGTTTTTATCACGTTTTGCCATCCTTTTCTTGAACTAGTATTTTATTATTTTTATATTGGATACGTCTAATCTGGTTAAAATCTTTTGCTCTCTTTGCTCTATATTTGGATATATTATATATCTATATTTCCTAGTGTCAAGTTGATTGTATAGATTTGTATACGTTTCTGCTTTAGTTTTTACTACTATTACTACCCCCTTCACTTTCCTTTTTGCTACCATATAATTTTGAAGATCTGTGTTCGGCTTGTTGCCTTCTCACTATCTATATAATTTTATTTTCTCCTTTATTTTTTTAACTTGTTTGACAACCATCAGGTTTCGGTGACCACCAACAAGACGCACAGAACCGTGAAGAGTGGCGAAAAATGAGAGAGACCTATGTCCAGCAGTGGACAGAAGAGGTTGCATGATGGTGATGATCAGGTTTAGGGATGGTCACAAGCTCGAGCTTAGCTCGGCTTGGCTCGAGGCTCGGCTCGTTTGAAATTTTGAGCCAAGCTCAAGCTTGTCAAAAGCTCGGCTCGTCTTGGCTTGAGTCCATACCTAATCAGGTTTGTTAATTCAGAAACTTATTTTCTGAGATTTACATAAGTATTGCCAGTGCTGTTTTTGTGACGGTACGCGCCGGTACGCCGTACTTGTACCTCTTGGGACAAAAAATAAAAAAGCAACAAAATTATAGACAAATTCCTGAATTTCTTCCTTGGTCCCAAATAGCTTTAAAACGCCCTTATTGAGGCTAAATTTAAAAAGTTTTCCCGGGGGCGGACCCCCCTTATGAATACTCCCTAGACTCCTCGGAACGTTGCGTACCGGAACCTAAATTGTTACAAAAACAGCACTGAGTATTGCAATAACAGTAGATATTTCTAATAATACTGACCAATTTCTTTCAATTGTACCAGGTCTTCCTTTCATGTTCCAAATGTTTCTATAATTTTTGCCCTCTGTAGACTTTCTTACTTAGTTTTTAACATCCACATCCGTTTTATTTAAATTTTCTTTTTACTAAAAATAAATTATTACTTCATTAAAGTAGGTATGCTACTTTGTAAGGTACTCCCTTGCCCCTAAATTAATATAATTTTAATGTAGATTAAACATTGCTAATTAAAACAAATGGGGGCTATTATCATAAGTTTTGAAAAAATAGCACTAACTATTTAAAAAATGATTCTCCAAAGTGCCACTTAAGGAATTAATGATTAAAATCACTAATTAAAACAATTAAATAATCATCTTAGAGCTATTATGTGTTAATTTCGACTATTTCAATCCAAGAAAACCATCAGCTCTTTTCTAATCTACAAATTTTTTAATTAGTGGTTCAACCATCCAATTAAAAATCGAAAAAACGGCCCCAGCACGTCATTCTAAAATAAATGAACTGCAATTAGTTTTAATTGTTGTTCGCAATGGGGACCTTAATAACGACCATCATTTAAAATTAAAATTTCTTCAATTCAATACTTGATAGAATGTTACACTAGTTTGTGCTCGGTAATCACCTACAGGTAACATAATTTTCGTGTTGAGTTAATTAAATTGTAAAAATATGAAACGTTACATTGAATTGTGATTCTAATAAATTTACTTTATCGTTTCCGGCCAGAGGATTCAAGTGTGTTTACCGTACAACTACGTTAGAATTCAATTAAAAAAGATAGAGCCAAGATATATTTTTGAAATTATATTTATTCTTAGACACATTGATTTTCTGGCCATTGTTTTTAAACCTTTTTCCCCCTTAATATCTCAACCTCCCATTTTCCTGTGTTGTCACTGGTAATTGTTGTTCCTAGGTATTTGAATCCTTTGACTACCTCAAAATTATGATAGTTTATGGTAATGTTTTTTGTCATATTCGCTGTCGTTCCTTTCTGTTACGACCATGTGTTTAATTTTTTCTTCATTTACTTTTCAGGCCGGCGTTTAGTGTTGCTTATGTCCTTAACTTCCAGTGTTGTCTGTGCTACTGCATCTACGTCATCTGCAAATGCGAGAACAATATCTGCTCTTCTGGCAGTTATGTCTGGAAAATAGCACCATGCAATAAAATCTGAATCCCAAATAATTCCAAATATGCAAGACAACGGATAGGAAAGAGAAGAGCAATGTTCAAACAAGATCATACAACATAAAACAGAAGAATACAGAGACGTAAAGAATACAGTAACAACATTAACAAGAAAGGACCTACAAGAGAAAATATACTGGAAGATTGGAATTATATTAAATGGCTACCATATTTAGAAAACCAAGAAAGACGACAACCACAAATAAGGTGGTATGATGACCTTAAAAGGCACGAGATTGAATAAGGGAAACCTATTCTAAAAACAAGTGAAAAGCCACGAAAGACCAGATGCACGATAGCTAAGAGAGACAGAGGTAGAGAAATAGAAACAGTATGTATAATTCTCATCGTGAATAAAATATGGCTTATACGTATTTGCTTTATCTGTGAATGTTTTTGGTTTTGAGTAAACGTGATTGTGTCCAACACCTTGGTTTCCTATTCTATTATTCGGTATAAATATAGCCATTAATTTTTTGTATCCCACTCTGTGGATCAGTGCCAAGAGAGCCTACCTTTGGATCCAAGGCTTCTGAGTAATAATCATCTCTCTCTCCTGTCGTTTCCCCATTACTGAGGATCGTGATTTCTTCCGATATTCCTAATAATGTTTCTCCATTGGTCTCTATCTTCAGCAGCTCTAAGAGCTTCGCAGAATGAGTTTCCAGCTGAATGCTTTATTTGGTCAGACCATCTAGTTAGTGATCGTCCTCTTGATCTTCTCCCCGGAACGTTTCCAGAAACAATTAATCTCTCCAAACTGTCGTCACCTCTGCGAACCACGTGAACAAAGAATTGCAGAATTCGTTGCAGACATATTGTGGACAGCCTTTTTTTAATATTGAGTTGGTTTAGAATGGAAACGTTTGTTCTATGAGCTGTCCAAGGTATGCGCAGCATTCTTCTCCAGCACCACATCTCAAAAACATCAATTTTTGGCGCTCGCATGCGCGAAGAGTCCAAGTCTCTGCTCCGTATAGAAATATTGAGAATACAAGGGCATTCACCAGTCTCATGTTGATATTTTGAGAGATACATCTGTCTTTCCAAACTTTAGTTAGGCGACTCATCGCATTTTTTGCCATACCAATATGTCTCCGAACTTCTGCTTCACAGTTACCATCGTTAGTTATACTAGACCCGAGATAGACAAAGGTGTTTACTATCTGGTATTCCTGTAATATGTTAGTCAGTTGAATAGTGTCAAATCTGTCGACCACCATTATTTTTGTCTTAGCTTTATTGATTTTCAGACCAACTTTATTGCTTTCGTACTCAATTCTTCGCAGAAGATCAAACATTTCTTGCTCATTTGCTGCTATGAGTGTAGTGTCATCAGCAAATCTTAAATTGGAGATTTTCGTACCAGCTACTGTTACTCCACGGGCCCATCCTTCTAAAACCATCCTCATGACATGTTTACCATAAATGTTAAATAAGTCAAGTGACAACTCGCATCCTTGTCTAACACCTCTCTCGGTCTTGAATTGGTTTGAGACCTTCTGATATAGTCGTACTGTCGCTATATTAGGACAAGAGCTGTAAGGCTAAGAATCATAGCTGGGTAGGAAATTTTTCTTCATTAAAAATTAAATAAATAAAAATAATTTCTATCCTTGTGGGATCGGTATTCTCCTGAGGAACCGCAGACGTTCGCATACAATTAGCGTCTCTTTATAAAGACAATGAAGTCGATTTTACTAAAGTAACAAGACATTTACTCAACGCACACATTACACATTACACTGCAATCTGCCAATGGCCTTAGTTGTAAAGGCATTTAACATTTAAGTTAAATAAAAAAAATATTTGTATAACAATCATAAGAAAATACAGTTATATTATATATTTTTTTAATTTAAAATAAACGTTTACATTTAATAGTAAACGTAACAAAAAGATAAGAATGTTTGTTTCGCTGAAGTTTACAACTCTCCCAATACATATTTTTAAATATTGGTACAGGAAGTATGTAAAGCCAAACCCATATCTTTATTTCTATAGTCGTTTCCTTGTATGCAATTGTAAAATACCTTGTGTAAATAGAATATATAAATATAAAAGGCTGTTAATTTCTATACAGTGATTAGTGTCATTCAAGTGATATTGTAATAAACTTGTTCTGATTGCGATAGGTTGATATCCTTTACTTAAACACATTTAAATTTGATTTATGGCAATACTCATCTCCATTAGCACTTGATTTTACTTAAATAATTGTCTTGGATTTTACTTAAATAAACAGCTTGGTTTCGTTTTGATTCAGAGGTGTTCATGTAACCCCACTGAAGACGTCTAAAAAGACAGAAACGTACCTTTGGGGATGGTGCAGCACCTCTGAACTGAATTAAAACATAAGCTGTTTTTTAATTTTTCATTTTACTCATATTTTGAGTACATGGAATCAACTTTAGTTGAAATTTTTCCTAGACGAATAGACGGAATGTGACTGCATATTGTAGAGTATCTTTCGCCTTCTTTATTCATCTTCTTCTTGTCTTATAAATAGTATGTAAAAGGCAGAAATTAATGATGTTACCACAAAGTGGTTCTACGAGATGTTTCAGATTTATTGTTTAGATCTGGACTTCTCATTTTTCTCTTGAATTATTTTATTCGTCATTTTGTTATATTCTATTTGCTTGCAATTTTTCTGTTTTGATGGTTTGAAGCTGGTTAAATATGAGAGGGTATAAAATGTTCCGCTGACTGACTTCTCTTCTTAGATCAATTCTTTGCAAAATTGTCTTGTAAAATCTGAATGATGTTGTTTGACCCCCGTATAATTTAACAATAATTCGTATATTTTTCTAGTCACTGTTTCCAGCTTTCAGTAGTTCGATTATTCTGCTACGCATAACTATCAAACGCCTTATAGAAATCCGGACAAACACACATTCCAAACTATTTGCAAACTGAAGCTGTATCCCTTCTTCCAGTGAGTACAAATCATTACACATTAGGCTGATTATTTCATTCATAGGAGATTCTGACCAATAGAAAGCTACAGAAATCTAAATTAAATCGATAATTTTTGATAATTTCCCGTCTTCAAGTATATTACGTCAGATGCCCTTCGTTGCTACGAAAAAATACATTCAGTGACATTAATGACAATTAATGTTTTAAAAATTATAAAAGTGATGACTTTCAACCGTCAAATTAATATTTATAACAACTGTTTGTTCAATTGTACTAATTTGTACTTACATATACAGGGTGTCCAGAAACTTTACGGACAAACGAAGACAGGAGATTCCTCAGATAATTTTAAGACAATTTAACCCAATTCACCTAGTCCGAAAATGCTTCTTAAGGGAGCTAGAGCTCTTTGAAGATGGCGTCATGAAATTAGTTTTTCTTAAATACCTCCAGAACGCTTAGATTTAGAAAAACGAAAATTGATATGCATATTTAGTTTTCAGAGATGAATCGATTCCATCTATCGCAAAATTCTAGTACCGGTCATGGGCGTCCGTTTTGCTTAGAGCAACTGGTATTTTAACGCATAACTTTTTGGTTCTTAACTTTTATGCATTTTTGACACCGTATTATTAAATTGTGAGATATTCTAGTACTAAAAGGTACTCTTGCTTTAAGTCGGTAGGACACACCGTTTTCTAGAAAAATCGATTTAAAATTTCTCATTTTTGGAATTTGAAAAAAAATTAAAAGAACTTTTCAACAAAAAACGAAGTATTTTACCAACATAAAGTAAGAGTAACTTTTAGTACTCAAATACCTCATAATTTAATAATCTAGTGTCAAAAATGCTCAAAAAAAAAGTTATGCTATAAAATAACTGTTGACCTACCCAAAACGGACGCCTATGACCAGTACTAGAAATTCGCAATTAATGAAATCGATTTATCTCTGGAATATAAATAAATGTACCAGTTTTGGTCTTTCTAAACAGTTTTTTTTGAAAAAAATTTTTTTAATTCAAAGAGCGAAAAATTTTCAAATCGATTTTTCTAGAAAACGGTCTGTCCTACAGATTTAAAACAAGAGTACCTTTTATTACTAGAATACTCTATAATTTAATAATCCAGTGTCAGAAATGCCTAAAAGTTAAAGATAAAAAAGTTATGTGATAAAATAACCGTTGCCCTACCCAAAACGGACGCCTATGATCGGTACTAGAAATTTGTAATGGATGGATTAGATTTATATCTTGAAGATAAATACACGTACCAACTTTTGTTTTTCTAAATGGAAGCGTTCTGGAGGTATTTAAGAAAAGCTAATTACAAGACGCCATCTTCAAAGAGCTCTAGCTCCCTTAGGAAGCATTTTCGGACTAAGTGAATTGGGTTAAATTAACTTAAAATTATCTGAAGAATCTCCTGTCTTCGTTTGTCGGTAGAGTTTCTGGACACCCTGTATAAATTACAATAAAATTTTGGTTTTGAACAGTTTTATTCATGAAATAATCGTAACAAATTGCACTCGATCTCTAAAATTAATATAGATTTTTTGCCCTCGTGACACTTTGACATAATTTCACTCGCCTTCGGCTCGTAAAATTAAAACTGTCAAAGTGTCACTCGGGAAAAATTCAATAATTTTAGAGCTCTTGTGCAATTACTACTGATAATTCTATCATCTCGATACTATTTTTTAATATTCAGGTTGATACTTTCTTTGGCAGGGAATGAAAAATGACTCCAGCCAATAGTTTGGAATAATTCCAGTATTGTAATGTATCAGTTACGGTTTGAAGATAGTTCACATTTGAACTGCCATTTGAAACTTTTATAACATAATATGTCCGTATTTTATCTGAACCGACGACGCGCGACGGCTGTTTCTGTTTTGATTAGTTTTTTGGTATTTTTGCCTCCTCTTTTGTAATTTGTAGTATAACATAGGCTTGCTACTTCTCTTATGTAGGGGGAGATTCCTACAGGCAAAAGACCACTCAGACGTCCCAGAATGCGATGGAGATATAACATCCAAGCAGATGTCGGGAAAATGAACATTCCATTTGACCCTAGGTTGATGGAAGACCGAACACATTGGAAAAAAGTTGTACAGTCAGTCAAGGCACACCCAAGGTTGTAGCGCTATTTGATGATAAATAGCCTTCTGCTATACCATGTTGCATAGGTCGGTTATCATAAAACAATTTTTCAATTTACCTATTGTTTTTATCTTATTTAGTTTACATGTATCATTACACTCTTGATTGGATTTTCTCATTCTTTTATAGATTTTAATAGATTCTATGTAACAATAAAACACTGAAATAGCTATTTGTATAACAAGGGAGGAAAGTGCTACTTTTCCTCCCGAGAATGAAGTTTACTGCCCGACGCGTAGCGGAGGGCAGTAATCATTCAAGGGAGGAAAAGGCACTTTACTCCCATGTTATACATATGGTTTTTTCACCTTCCTCAAATAACAAGTCATTTTTTCATTTTTACTTAATTTATTTATGTAACTAACCAACAAAATTTATTAGAACTAAAACTAAAACAAGTAGGTACAATATAACTGTCAACTGTCAAATATAAGTCAAATTATTAATGTAAACATTGTTAAATCAGAATAACAATTTACTGTTTTTTACCATTATGCAAAATAAGTAGTGTTTTTAAATAAACGTTAAAATGTATAGATACTTACGTAATAGAAAATAGATATTGTACAGGGCGTCAATAAGTTATATTTCATGAATGAAATACCATGACGTCACTTTTACTTTTCCTCCCTAGGGAGGAAAAATATTTTCCTCCCTAGGGAGGAAAAGTACAACTTTGCTCCCTACAATCAGGTCCGGAAAAGAATACTTTCGGTAGAGGTAGGTGGAAAACTATTTTTCTATTATTGATGAAAGCGTTTTTATGTTCTGATATTTATTTCTCAAAATATTCTTAAAGTTGACCTATGTATGTTTTTGGACAGTCACCACATCTCAGTTTGTATTTCCTCTCTGCAATTGCTCTTTCTTTTGGTTGTTATTGTTTTTAATGTATTTGCTTAAGTTGTTGTTTTTTTCTGAATGCTGGTGTTATTCCTTTCTTTTTATGTGTTGGGCTATTCACCATGTCATAATAAAGTATTGAGTGCCGAAAGTTAAAAGGTTCCTGGTTTACATACAATCATCCATTTACATTAATATATTTATCATAACAACTAAATATATTATATAAAATATATTATATGTAGTAATGAAACACAGACTTACTCACAATCATTTAATTATACTTTGACGACCGGTTTCGATCTCTACATTATACAGATCATCTTCAGGTCGGCGTTACAAGTAGTTAAATGCTACAATAAAGAAAACCAGAGTTAGAGTTAGTTGGCAACACCCTACCAATATCTTTTCTTTTCTTTGAACTTATTCCTTTAAACAATAGCTCAAACAAAATAACCCTGGTTTTTTCTGATCTTTTTATTATTTACTTTTACAGTTCTTAACCAATCTTTTTGATAATTTTTACTACTTTTTCATTTAATTAGCTTTCTTTCTTATAATTTCTATGCAGTTCATAGATTTCAAAGTGTCTGGCACCTACTAGTTTATTAAATTTATGACATCCCTTAGTCATTTGACCGGGAACAAGACATTATAATTCAAGTTAATTATTAAAATAATTTCCTATTTGTCATTTCCTATGCTTTGACCTCTGCCCGTATCGTAAAACATCTACGAGCTAAGACCATCACATTTGTACAAGTGTCTACAATAAGATTTTCATACCTGGCTACATTCAATACACAACCACTTGAGCATTGTCTTTCTCCATTCTAACAAGACATCACCAGTTTCACAGCACGCATCTTCCTTCAGGATCCTTTCCAAATTCAAAAAGTTTACTTTGTTTTGACCTGCGTAACATGTCTGTTTGCCGTATAACCCTACCAGCAAACCAATCAGCATAAGTTGGACGAATTAATATGATAACAACTAAGTGGCAACGCATCCCTTGTAACGACATGTAAGTAGGTTTGAACAATATTACTATCTATTTGTTATTACTATTTTGAGTTTGGATGCATATTTAAGTTTGCTTAATGGTTTAATTTGTTTTTAATTGTTAATAATTTAAATTTCAACACATACTCACAAACTACATGCACCCATTTGCTCATATATGCTTATGAGCATTTTAACTCATAGGTGTGCATTTGTAGGTATCAATATTCTGAAATGTCAACAGTTGAAAACCTTTATTGCAAAAAAATTTTTTCGAATTTGGCTTTCTGTTAACACTTGTGCAACCAGATAATGTTCTAACTCTGGTTTTCTTTATTGTAGCATTTAACTACTTGTAACGCCGACCTGAAGATGATCTGTATAATGTAGAGATCGAAACCGGTCGTCAAAGTATAATTAAATGATTGTGAGTAAGTCTGTGTTTCATTACTACATTTAATATGGACTCACATATGCAACCCATTCAATATTTTATTAAAATATATTATCTTAAATCCATTATCCTAAGCAGAAGATAGAGACCTCCTCTTAGAGCTGCTGAAGATAGAGACCAATGGAGAAACATTGTTAGTAATATTGGAAGAAATCACGATCCTCAGTAATGGGGAAACGACAAGAGAGAGAAATTATCCTAAACCGATACACCGATGAAAAATTGATAAATCATTCTCGGGCCGACAAGAAAAAGAGGTTTAGGTATATAGCATTTTAACCCCTATGGTACGCCAGAAATCTGACAACCTATTTAGATGTCCATACCGTTCATTTTGGAATCTCATACTTACTATTATTTAATCAGTGGCAACAATATCTCTTGACAACATTCATTAATCCATTAATTAAATAACAAAATTATAAAAACATTTAATGCCTAGACTAGACCAAGTAAAGCTCGAAATGAAGAAAAAGTGTTAGAACACTTTTATAATCTTTTATTATCATCAACATTATAATCATCATCATTCTGGCTTTACAACACTGTGTGAGTCGTAGACTCCTTAAGATCTTTTTTATTAAAAACTATTTAAAATATACTCTCAGAATTCTGATAGGTGTTGGTTTATATAATCTAAACCTGTTAAAAAAGTCAAAAATGAATAGCCATTTTCAATTTCGTTGCAACACTAAACTACAGCCGCACCGCTAAACTCTACCGGTTTCGAAACTTATTAGTCTCTCATCAGGAGGCACATATGCTGCTCTCTCTGACCCAACCAGGACAAACCTCGGCGGATTACAACGAACGAAATGGCAGGGATGACCTAGCTGCAACTGCTAGCAAAAGACTAAGTTTTTAATCTAATAGCACATAAAATAACACCAAAAATATTACTCTACATCCCACCAGATTGGAAACAATGGGAACCTTCTCTGGTTACACCTCCGAGGCTTCTAAAATTTGCAAGCCATAAGGGATGCTGAGACTAAAGAAGATGAGGGAATTCTACAATTTATAATTCACGTCCCATCTGCTCAGCGCGGTAAAGTTCCAACGAGAATGGTTCCCTTCGTACTCCAATCAGATTAAAAATATCTTAACCAAAAATGAATAACGAATATTGTTCATTTTTGGTTAAGATATTTTTAATCTGATTGGAGTACGAAGGGAACCATTCTCGTTGGAACTTTACCGCGCTGAGCAGATGGGACGTGAATTATAAATTGTAGAATTCCCTCATCTTCTTTAGTCTCAGCATCCGTTATGGCTTGCAAATTTTAAATGCAATATTCCTCATAAAGCAAATTACTGAGAAATCACTAGAGTATAATAGACCAGTATTTCCATGTCTGATTGACTTAAAGAAAGCATTTGAAAGAGTAAGACTCAGGGATGTAATCCATCTTCTGTATAATAGAGAAATCCCTCTAGATATCATAAAAACTATTGAGAACATCTACCAAAACAACAAGATGGAAGTCAGAATAGATGGACAACTTACAGAACCTGTAGATATAGGCAGCGGAATAAGACAGGGAGACTCATTGAGTCCTCTGCTTTTTTTTCAATTTAATCATGGATGAAATCATCAAAAACGTCAACAAAGGAAGAGGATATAGAATGGGAAATAAAGAAGTAAAAATACTCTGCTACGCAGACGACGCAATATTGATAGCCCAAGATGAAGATAGTCTGCAAATATTAGTCCACAGATTTAACATAAGAGCAAAAGAATTCAATATGACAATTTCATTTCAAAAAACTAAAACAATAGTAATCAGTAAAGAACCAATCAGATGCAAAATAGAAATTGATGGTATTAGTATTGAACAAGTAATGGAAGTAAAATACCTTGGAATTACATTGTCAAGTTACGGAGACCTAGACAAAGAAGTGAGAAATCAAGTACAAAAAGCAAATAGATTGGCAGGATGCCTTAATAACACTATATGGCGAAACCGACATATTAACACTGAGATGAAGTCAAGAATTTATAAAGCCAGTGTAAGACCAATAATGACATATGCATCAGAAACAAGACCCGATACAGCCACAACACAAAGACTACTGGAAACGGCAGAGATGAGAGTACTGAGAAGAATTACAGGAAATACACTGAGAGATCGAAAGAGGAACGAAGATATTAGAAGACAATGTAACGTACAGTGTATAAACGAATGGACACTAAATAGAAAAAAAGAATGGAACAACCACATAACCAGAATGGGGGAGATACGTGTGGTCAAAATAGCACGAGATAAATCACCAATCGGTAGAAGAAGTATCGGCCGGCCGCGCAAAAGATGCAGTGACAACCTTCCATAGAAGTATCAATCCGCCAATGAACAAGCAGAATTGCTTATAAAGAGGAAGAAGAAGAAGAAGAAAAATGAATAACCATTTTCAATTTCGTTTCAACACGAAACTACAGCCGCATCATATTCTAGCTAAATCAGAGAGTGCAGCAAGCACCTCTACCGGTTTCGAAACTTATTAGTCTCTCAAACTGATTTACATGTTTACTCTGATTGGAGTACGAAGGGAACCATTCTCGTTGGAACTTTACCGCGCTGAGCAGATGGGACGTGGATTATAAATTGTAAAATTCCCTCATCTTCTTTAGTCTCAGCATTCGTTATGGCTTGCGAATTTTGGAAGCCTCAGAAGTGTAACCAGAGAAGGTTCCCATTGTTTTCAATATGGTGGGATGTAGAGTAATATTTTTTGGTGTTATGTAGATTGAAGACTTAGTCTTTTGCTAGCAGTTGCCGCTAGGGCATCCCTGCCATTTCGTTCGTTGCAATCCGTGACTACACGCCGGGGTGTATCCTGGTTGGGTCAGAGAGAGCAGCATATGTGCCTCCTGATGAGAGACTAATAAGTTTCGAAACCGGTAGAGGTGCTTGCTGCACTCTCTGATTTATCTAGAATATGATGCGGCTGTAGTTTCGTGTTGCAACGAAATTGAAAATGGTTATTCATTTTTGATTTACATATTTTTAATCTGATTGGAGTACGAAGGGAACCATTCTCGTTCGAACTTTACCGCGCTGAGCAGATGGGACGTGAATTATAAATTGTAGAATTCCGTCATCTTCTTTAGTCTCAGCATCCGTTATGGCTTGCAAATTTTAGAAGCCTTGGAGGTGTAACCAGAGAAGTATCCCATTGTTTTCAATCTGGTGGGATGTGGAGTAATATTTTTGGTGTTATTTTATGTGCTATTAGATTGAAAACTTAGTCTTTTGTTAAAAAAGTCTTTATCATTGCAAAAATTAAAGTGGTCCATTCTCCCTTAAAAACTAAGTTCATAAACATCATACTCTTTGATTTCATTAAAGAAATCTAAATCTTCTAATACCGGATCCATGTCTCCCACCCACAATAAACACTAAAAAAACAATAGTTCGGTTATATTTGGATATAGCGATAACAACGTAATACCGGGTGTCCCCTTATATCTTCCCCCATTTTAGCTGCCTATAACTTCTAAACGGCTCAAGATAGAAATATGCGGTTTTCGCTGAAATGTTTTATTTTAGTAAAAGTTTTGTTTGAATGGATTGAATTTTTTATATCGCTTTGAAATACGAAACAAAATGGCGGATTTTTGGAAAAAACGTTGTTGACTTTTTTTAATGGAACACCCAGTATATTTTTTTGTAAATTGAAAGAAAGGTCATTCACCTATCCAGCGATATAATGTTTTTTAAAATCGGTTGTCAAATCACTGAGTAATTAATTTTTAAAATGAGAGGTGCAACGTGGATATCACATACCTAAATAACATATAACTAAGCAAATTGATATTATGTTATGTGATTTCCACATTGCATCTCTCATTTTAAAAATTAATTGCTCATTCATTTGACAACTGATTTTAAAAATTTTTATATCGCTGGATAGGTAAATGACCGTTTATTCAAGTTACAAAAAATATACTGAGTTTTTTAATAAAAAAAGTCAACAACGTTTTTTTTTAAATCTGCCATTTTTTATTTAAAAGCGATATAAAAATGGTCATTTACCTAAAAACTTGAAAAAACGGTAATTTACCTATCCAGCGATATAAATTTTTTTAAAATCGGTTGTCAAATGAGTGAGCAATTAATTTTTAAAATGAGAGATGCAATGTGGAAATCACATAACAATATCAATTTGCTTACAGTCGGAAAAATGAAACAATACCCATGAACGAAAATATAAAACACGCTGTATTTTCCTGTCACCGTGTCACAAAGAAAATTGTCCAGTGCAAGTACATGTAACAATAATTATTATTACACGTACTTGCGCTGGCCAATTTTTTGCGTGACACGGTGACAGGAAAATACAGTGTGTTTTATATGTTCGTTCATGGGTATTCTTTCATTTTTCCGACGGTAGTTATGTTATTTAGGTATGTGATATCCACGTTGCACCTCTAATTATAAAAGTTAATTACTCAGTGATTTGACAACCGATTTTGAAAAAATTTATATCGCTGGATAGGTGAATGACCTTTCTTTCAAATTACAAAAAAATATACTGGGTGTTCCATTAAAAAAAGTCAACAATGTTTTTTTCAAAAACCCGCCATTTTTTTCGTATTTGAAAGCGATATAAAAAATTCAATCCATTCAGACAAAACTTTTACTAAAATAAAACATTTCAGCGAAAACCGCATATTTCCGCATCTTGAGCCGTTTAGAAGTTATAGCCAGTTAAAATGGAGGAAAATATAAGTGGACACCCGGTATAACAAACTGGAATGAATAGACACAATTTATCTTCCAGATAACTTCTTATTTCGAACTTTATTTGGCAAATAAATAGTTGACATTTTATACGTAATAACGTCATGGACTAAAAAAATCTTCCTTAGAAGTGACAGTAGTGACATTAACATATAATAAATTTGGTGGGAGTATTGAAAACAAAAATTTTCATTGTTTGACTGTTAGATAAATTGAATTTCCATCAAGTAACGCTGGAATCCTTCAATTATTTTCTATATATTTTTGTCATTTTAAAATTTTTAACCATATGGAGATGTTAAATCCGAAATACATTATTTATTACTTATTCCTGGGAATACTCTACTAAAGAATAATAATAGGTCACACATACATTAAAAGACCAAACTTTCAACATACCATAATACTTTCTCACCAAGTCATAATAAAGTATTGAGTTCCGAAAGTTAAAAGGTTCCTGGTTTACATACAATCATCCCTTTACGTTAATATATTTATCATAAAAACTAAATATATTATCTTAAATCCATTATCCTAAACCGATACACCGATGAAAAATTGATAAATCATTCTCGGGCCGAAAAGAAAAAGAGGTTTAGGTAGCATTTTAACCCCCGGTATGCATATTACGTAACCCATGTTTGCATATTTAGATTCCGTCGGTATAAAAGGGTTGAGAGAGTTCCAGTGTGAGAAAAGAAAACAGGTAAGAACAGGTAATAGTTGGGTTACATAAAGTAGTATCAACCTGACCCACTCGTATGCCACGTTTGACTGTGCAGGGTCGAACCTAAGCATCTGTTTCTTGGTTTCACTTCAACTTTTTCTACAATTTTGTTTAAGGGAGTTAATGTAGATCGAAATGTATTTTTCCGGAAAAATCAAAAAAGCTTATAGTAGGGGAGGAAAGTATGATAAATGTGCAGTCACTCGAACGTTATGGGGACCTATTGGGTGGTACTGGTTGCTATTTGGTCCTAAAACCAAAAAAAGTTAAGTAAAGTTTTCCATTTTAGTGGGACTTTCCATTTTTAATTTAATTTTCCATAATTCTTTTATTTAAGATTTTAAAGTAACCCCCGACCCCACCTCTGTGGGGGTCGTGTTTGGTGCCATTCGATATATTTTTTAAAAAAATATTGAATACTTGTATTTTTCAGTTTTTCGATCTGATGTTCATTTCGCGAAATATCGCGGGGTTCGTATTTAAAATTTTAAATTTACCCCCACTCCTCTCCGTGCGAGGTCGTGTTTGGTATAATTCGATAGATTTTTGAAAAATATTGAGCATGTATTTTTTAGTTTTTCGATCTGTTGTTCATTTCCGCTTTTTTCTTGGGAAACTTGGTCACTCACCCATTTCCTTACGCCCCGCCCCGCTCAAATCGTCAGATTTTTGAAATATACACTGTTTTGAATGTACTTAACTTCCCTTATCTTAATCTGACAACTTCGAGTTTTTCTAAGGATATATTTTTTTCCACCTACCTCTACCGAAAGTATACTTTTCCGGACCTGATTGTAGGGAGCAAAGTTGTACTTTTCCTCCCTAGGGAGGAAAATATTTTTCCTCCCTAGGGAGGAAAAGTAAAAGTGACGTCATGGTATTTCATTCATGAAATATAACTTATTGACGCTCTGTACAATATCTATTTTCTATTACGTAAGTATCTATACATTTTAACGTTTATTTAAAAACATTTTGTATTTTGCAGAATGGTAAAAAACAGTAAATTTTTATTCTGATTTAACAATGTTTACATTAATAATTTGACTTATATTTGACAGTTGACAGTTATATTGTACCTATCTGTTAGTTTTAGTTCTAATAAATGTTGTTGGTTAGATACATAAATAAATTAAGTAAAAATAAAAAAATGACTTGTTATTTGAGGAAGGTGGAAAAACCATATGTATAACATGGGAGTAAAGTGCCTTTTCCTCCCTTGAATGATTACTGCCCTCCGCTACGCGTCGGGCAGTAAACTTCATTCTCGGGAGGAAAAGTAGCACTTTCCTCCCTTGTTATACAAATAGCTATTTCGGCCTCTCCTTAACGAACTCCCCTGTATTAAGAGCCAATATATATAGTAGAAGTACATTTACAGGGTACAAGGTTTCTCCTCATATAATAATCTGACGCGTTCGAGTAACTGCAAAAATCCCCGCTTGGGTTCCCCTACCATTTTTCTTAAAATCTGTTTTGCTAGTTTATAAATACGTTACAGTAAAAACGTTCTACTCGCAGATTTAGCCGCTAATTGTTTAGTAATTGTTTAAACAACAAAAGCTCTGTTGTTTAAATAATATAGTTTTAAAAATATATCGGTGAATTCATCATTTTATCTTGACAAAAATGAAAAGTTGCTTCGAATTAAAAACTACCTCTAATATGCAATTACATCCTTCTAATTGAAAAAAAAAACAATTACAGATTTTTCTTAAATTATGGATACTAACATGTATTGTTTATAAATAGCTCTGCATAGTCTAACATCTAAGATTCAATCATAATATCAAATTTTATCAATTTTATACGAGGTATGTCATAAAATATGAATTTCGCTCAAAAGTAAAGTAGGTGCCTAACTTTATAGGTTCAGAATATTTCAATTAGAAGAATGTAATTGCATATTGAAACATAGTTTTTAATTCCGAACACCTTTTTAAATTAACGATTTTCCGTATTGTGATATGGAAGAAGGTACACGCGTCTCTTGAGCCAAATTCATATTTTTGACATTACCTCGTATAAAAGAAATAAAGAGATAAAGTGTAGAATGGAGATAGCCCTCACGACATTTTTAAAAATGAGGTCATTCTTGTGTAATGATAATTTGCAACTTCAACTTCGAAAGCGCATGATTAAATGTTACATTTGGTCAGTTCTCTTATACGGCGTCGAAGCACGGACATTAAAAATATCCACCATTAATCGTTTGGAGGCCTTTGAAATGTGGCTGCACAGACGTACACTGAAAATACCATGGATGGCTATGTTGACAAATGTGGCAGTCCTTAAGAGAGCAAATGCTGCCCGCGAGCTGCTTGATAACATCAAATTTAGAAAGATGGCCTATTTTGGACACGTAGTAAGGGGAGACCGGTATAATATTCTTCAACTTATTGTGATGGGTAAAATCGAAGGACGCAGAGGAATTGGTAGAAAGCAGGGCTCTTGGTTGAAGAATATCAGGGAGTGGACAGGAATAAAGAAAGCAGAATAACTATTTAGAATAGCTCGAGACAGAGACAGTTTCGCTATGTTAATCGCCAACGTCAAGGGGACTTGATAGAGCACGTTAAGAAGAAGAAGAAAAGAAATAAAATTTCATATCTTATGATTGCATCTTAAATTTTATACTATGCAGAGTATTTTATAAAGAATAACTTTTTTTAGGAAAATTGATAATAAAGAAGTTTCCCATAGGTTCCAAGTTGCGCAGATATACTGTATAAGAGTCATACACAACGTCCTTCTAAACAGAAAAATTATGAATAATATCTTTAAGAAGATAACACTTTTCTTGATGTATTAATTAAATAAATTGAATTATTATCTTAATTCAGGCCGACCCTGAACCCTTTTGACTCTTTTTTGTCAGACAGCTGGTGCACACAATCATCCTTTGTGTTATATATAGTAAACTGTTTGGTTTTATTATAGAATGTCTACTTTGTCTACTCGAAATAGTATAAAACTCATTATTTTGAAAAGATATGCTCCAACAAAACGGGTTAAAAATAAGAGAGCTAGAAATTCAGTTGAGGTCAAATCTCTTAAGTACAAAATATGACTGTGGTTAGATTCCAATCTCGTTTTTATTTTCTTATGTGTTACATTGTAGCCATTCAAAAGTTTACCTTGTATATCGTGAGGGGCAAAATTATAGAAAAAATTAATTTTTCCAAGAATGGGCGATTTTGGACACAAATCCCGAAACATGTTGATTTTTATTTTGAACTTATGATGTTTTGCTTTTGCCACATATAATATCACACTAGTGACTAGTGACGCTATCCATGTAGAAGTGATGACGTAATCGATGACTTTGTATAAATGAGAATAATAGTCGCGTGCTAGCTGATTTGAAAGGTTTATCAAGTGACGAAATAAAATTTGTTTTGACTTGAATTTTAAATGTTCAAGCCTCCCACCTTTGATATTATGGATCATTTACGAATTTCTATGTTAATTATATTTTTTAAGTAATGTAAGTTTTGTGGTCGATTGATGTAAATTTTTGATTTTAAGTAATCCCATAAAAAATCAAATGGTGTAAGATCTGGAGATCTTGGGGGAGCATCCAATATCTGCAGTTTTGCCGATTAACTAGGTATTCCATGTGTAAACAGCAGGTTGCTTGATTATACAAATCCTGCATTATATCGCAAAACTGCATTCGACGATCTGGACCATCCTCATCGATGTCCTGGCCATTATAAATTTGATAATAATAGTCTCCCCTTTGACATTATGGATCATTTACGAATTTCTATGTTAATTATATTTTTTAAGTAGTGGAAGTTTTGTGGTCGATTGATGTAAATTTTTGATTTTAAGTAATCCCATAAAAAATCAAGTAATGTAAGATCTGGAGATCTTGGGGAGGATCCAATATCTGAAGTTTTGCCGATTAACTGTTCCATGTGTAAACAGAAGGTTGCTTGATCATATAAATCCTGCATTATATCGCAAAACTGTATTCGACGATCTGGACCATCCTCATCGATGTCCTGGCCATTATAAATTTTATAATAATAGTCTCCCGTTTTATACCGCTAACGCGGCTTTGGGATTATAGCAGGGTAGTCTGCTATATCTAGGGCCTACGCTATACAAGGAAGGTAACAGGGCCAGTGCTACGCTTCAACCGCCTATTATTAACCCTCTTTTTACCCAAGGCACTCATTTTATTCAGGCTGAGTCGACCTGGGGCCTATAGGCATAAATATAAATTTTATACAGATCATATTTTTCTTTTTTTGTACACGTAAAACAGACTTTTTAAAAATGTTTGTATAACAGAAATAATTTGCTTATATAAATTTCAGGATTCTCTTCCATACTTAATAATATATCAAGGTTTATACGATTTATCAGTACACGACCAGCACTTGCAACATGCTCCAATATTCAGTTTCTCCAAATTTCTTCGCAATTTGACTATATAACAGTGGACTGTGTGATAGACGATATAGTCGAGGAAATGAAGCATTTTGGCTCGCAATTTTTTCGTCCAGCATGGATTTACTTGAAATTTTCACAGAAGGTAGGGAATAGTCCAAGGATCATTTTTTTTTTCTATATCATGCCGCTGTACGCTAACCCTCGGGGGTGGTTGCCACCCCATCTCGGGGGCGGGAATTTTTTATTACAATTTAACCATGTAAATCGATGTAAAAATTAATTCTAAGAAAAAAATTGTTTTTCACATTTTCTTCGTAAAACTAATATTTTTCGAGTTACTCGCGCTTGAAAGTAACAGTTTTTCGATGAAAAAATCGACTTTTTTGGAGGGTTTTTGAGAATACCTCGAAAAATATGCATTTAATCAAAAAAACTGTAGATACCAAAATTGTATCTTTTAATAACACAAACCAAATCCTTTTTATGTAATATCTTTAAGACCAATACAAACCGAGATACGGCATGTTAAAAGTTAGCTTTTTTCGTCAAATGCATAATTTGAAATATTCAAAGTAAAATAACGGAAAAGCTTTGCATTTTTCGAGGAAAACTTAAATAATCTTTTTTCAAGTACACAGTTAGCCTTTTCAAAAAATAATAATAAAAAGTTTCTAGCCTGAAAATTAAGCCACTTATGATCAAAAAAAGGTCGGTACCTGCTTTTCTCTATGAAAAAATCGGTGAAAACAATCCCCTAACTACCCTCCTAATTAAAAATTGGTCTTCACCTTTCTGTAATTCCTTTTAAATTTGTATTATAAATGTATCCAAGAAATTTGACCTATTTAAAAGGCCTAATTTTAGAAAAATTGGAGTTAAAAAAAATAAATTTTTTGGAATTTCCCATTTTTCACCTTTTACTTCAAAATATCTCCGAAAATACTGGAGAAACGGAAAAAATGATAGACTAGTAAATTGTAGCTTTTTTAATAACTAAAACTTCCTTGTATATAGATTTTCATTGCAGTGAACACTTAGCGAGATATGGCTGTTTAAAACCTCTATTTACGAGCAAAAACGCCCTTATTCGAGCCCTTTAAACCCACCCTAATTAAAAACTAAGGGATCTTACGAAGTTTAGTTCACACAGTCTTATAACTCCTCAAAAATCCTACAAAGTCATTTTTGGAAAAAAACTTTTTAATCTCCAAAAATGAAGAAGCTATGTTTATAAAACGAATTTGTTTTTCGAAAAGTTCGGATAGTCCGCTTATGGATAATTTTGAATGTATGTATAATACCACAGAACCGGTTCGTATACTGAAAGATGAGTAAAAAACTATTTGTATTTTGTACATACATATTTGTAAATTCGTATTTTTGTGTAAATAAATGTTTTTGTAATTCTTTAATTCTACTTTTTTTTTTCTGTATAGATCTATTAAAATATCTGCTTATAAAAACTGTAATGGTATTGAGGGTGGTTTTTAAGGGTGGAAATATTATGATATTACATATATCCTAAAGTATAAAACAATCATTATTTAACCAATCAAAACCAAATTTTACCCATATTAAAGTTTACAATGTTTTTATATGATTTTTTACAACAAGGGGTAGTTTACACCCCTAACAATAATCAACACCCTTAACTTAAGCATGATATAGAATATGAAGTACAGGGTAAGATGATACTAATCCCAATTTTTTTTGTAAATCGATGCAAGCCGAAATTATTCTTTTAGGATAAGTAAATTTTTTATATATATCTCCAACAAGGGTGGCTTTAAGGGTTTAAATATTATGATAGTATATCTTAAAGCATAAAACAATCATTATGTAACTAATAAGAACCAAATGTTGACAATATTAAAGTTTAAAATGTTATTTTATAATTTTTTACAATTAGGGGTAATTTTCTCCCTTAAAAAACCAAAAGCGTAAAACGGTTCAATATAGAAAATGAACTAGAGGGTGTAATGAGCCTAAACCCAAATTTTTGTACAAATCGATGCTGGACGAAAAAATTGCGAGGTTTTGCCATTTTTTCAGCTTCATTTCCTCGACTAATAGACGCATTAGGATATTTTATAAATTAAATTACATACTTCTTCCTGTGTTCCTGGATCATCTGGACTAGGAATATGTGTCCCCATATCTAACTATAATAATTAATGCTTCGAGTGTTTGTGTTTTCGCGTGTGTGTGTGGGGTCATTACTTATTTATTTCATGCAATAAACTAGTCCTTAAAGAAAATGTTTTATATATTTATATATTTTTTTATCTTTTTCAGATTTCTAATCGATGACATTTAACGGTAAGTTTGTTAATACTTGCTTAAATGTAGGCAAATGTAAATGAACCTATGAATTGAAAAGAAAAGTATCTATTTTTAAAGTGTCTCAAATATTTAATTATTAGTTGAGTGCTTTCGGCTTACAGTCTTACAAAGCCATCTTCAGCCCTTCGATCAAAAAGCTGTCTTCTCAATTCCACCAAGATGCCCAGATGGTTGGGGGCTTGCGCCCTAACTATAAGAAAAAGTTTTTTAATGTGTTTCTGTGGAGCCTCTTGTATATGTGCTGTTTTTTGAAAGCTTTGGAAAATATTTCTTAAATTTTGAAGGAAAGAAAAGAAATTTTAAATTTTGATCATATCTCCGAAGATGGCTTTGTAAACCGAAAGCGCTCAATTAGGAATTGAATATTTATGTATACCAATTACAACAGAAGTTTTTAACTTCGATATCAAATGTTGTTCTGAAGCTATTTCCTTGTGGCATTTTTATGATTAATTATTTATATGATATGGGAAATAAGCCACAATTAAAATGAAAAAAATAATTTTATTAACGTTTCGAAGCCCAAATCGGGTGCCGTTGTCAAAATACAAAATATTGTATTTTGACAATATTTTGTATTTTGACAACGGCACCCGATTTGGGCTTCGAAACGTTAATAAAATTATTTTTTTCATTTTAATTGTGGCTTATTTCCCATATAAATAATTATTCGATATCAAAGTTTTTTAACTAAATGGTAAACAGCCAACTCCCGAGTACTATACCGATTTAGCTTAACAATAAAAAAGCTAACGCAGTAGTTTAAAATTCTAAAAATTCATCTGCGGCTTACAAAGCTCAGTCTACAGATGTTGAGCTGTAGAGTTGTGAAAATATGGAAAAAAATTACAAAGACAATTAGAATATAAAATAACAGCTTTCAGTTTTTTACATACCTTTCTAAAAACCTTTCATCATACCTTTTTAAAATATAAGAAAGTGGATAGCATTATAATGTAAGACTGATGTGGTGCGCTCTGAAAAAATTTACGTGTGCTAAATATGGGCTACAACAAGAAAAATATAAAATAAAGACATGGGGGACATAAAATAAAGGCAGTCTACAGCTATAAATAAGTTAGCCAAAACGTTATGAAAAATGTAAGAAGTGAAATATATTTCCAAAATAGTGCATCGGTGTCCTATAATTCGCTTGTATATGTTAATTTATATTCAAAGTTTTTATTACTAATAATAAGAAGATACCAATATTACTCCATTATTATACCACTCGTAGCTACTTCCACCATGGGTGTCTGTCTTTACTGATGTACTTCGGAGATCCATTAGGTACTACCCGAGGATGTACTAACATATACATATGTCTTAAATCTCTACGATCGTGAATCAAATTGGTTATTACACGATTAATTAATATAATCCAAAGTAAATTACGTATAGTAAAAAATGAAACATAAAATACCTTATAACTTAATAGACTAAGAGCCGGTACCTATAGGTGAAATTTGCTAATAATTTTAGGCACGATAAGAGCCTATAACCTAAATAGTAGAACCTGAAAGATAACGTATGCACACAGTACCGTCACTTTTTAGTGACACATACGTCGACAGTGGCGCAGCAAACTTTCCACTTATGGACGGGATAAATAAATTAAAAGGTACAGTTACGGTCACTGAATAGTTTACACTTTAATTTTTATATTGTAATACTGTAAAATTGCAGTGTCGTACGAATTTGATAAATGTGAAAGTCAAAAAATCTCAAAAAGTCAATGATTGTCAAAAATTTCGTGAGTGTTGAAAAATAAAATAAGAAACTAAACCATTATCCATTTTATTCAAAAAAACTTCTTTCTATATTTACCATTTTGGTAAATTTTGTAAAATTTATTTTTATTATTTTGATTTTTTAATTTTAATCAACCTATTCTAGGTACACCACTGGCAACGTCACTTTGAAGCAAGAGGTGCGTTTAAACGAGGTAAAAATTTTAAAAATCGGCTCCTAGATAAGCCAGCCTGTAAACTATTCACTGGCCGTAACTGTGCCTACCCTCTTTCACTATCAGAATTTATTTTTCATTTTTTTAGTTCTGTATGATTAATAAATTGAAAAAGAAAACGAAAAAAAATAAGCTCAGCGTAATTTTAACCCACCACTCCATTTCCCCTTCCCCACCAAGAAAAACTTTATTTTTCGTTTTTATTTTTATTTAGGTGGGATGCAATCAATTTTAAAATTTTAAAACATGCTCACGCATAGTTGTGGCTTTTACAAAACATGTCTATTTTTTATAGATCCTTAGGTTGAGCGTACATAGCCTCATATATTTTTTTTGGAAAAAAGGTTTATAACTTTTTTTTTTAATGGTTGCAGGCCAATTTTTTTAATTTGTGTATTTTATCAAACACTATATTTCTAATTTTTTTCAGATTTTTCCCTAAGGTCCGCCAAGTTCAAAAATCCGAAAAACTGTTTTTTAGGTGTTTTTTTGGGGATTTTCCCCTATTTTATAGACTTCAAAGTAGATAAAATCAATGTTTTTTGTAAATTGAAGTAACTGAGTCCTTCAGAATATTTAAAAATGGGAGAAACACGTTCAAACCCCCAAAAACCTCCTAAAAACAGATTTTTGGATTTTTGAACGTGGCACACCTTACGGAAAAATCCTTAAAAAATTAGAAATACCTATAGTGTTTGATAAAATACACAATATTAAAAAAATTAAACCTGCAGCCATCCCCAAAAAAAGTTATATACACTCAACCTACTGATCTTTAAAATAGATGTTGTTTAAAAGCCTCAACTATGGGGGTAAATTTTTTGAAATTTTAAAATTTATTGCATCTCACCCAAAGAAATAAAAACAAAAAATGAAGATTTTGATGGCGGGGAAGGGGGTGGAGGCTTAAAATTACGCTGAGTTTTACTTTTTAGTCACAAAGAACTAAAAAAAAAATGAAAAAGATTGAATTCTGGGTGTGAGGGAGGGTAGCTTTTAATTTATTTATCCCGTCCATAAGTGGAAAGTTTGAAAGTGCCACCGTCGACGCATGGACCACTAAAAAGTGACGACACAGTGTTCATACGTTTTCTCTTAAGTTCTACTATTTAAGTTATAGACTCTTATCGTGCCTAAAATGATTAGCAAATTTTACCTATACCGGCCCTTACTCTATAAGGCCCGATATCTAAGTAGCAAATCTTAATAACGTGCTGGAAATCGGGCGTACTTCTATATCACTTAACACCTTCAACTGCATCGTGTGATTTAGCATTTGCATAAACATGTTGCAATTTACTGGCGTAGTTACTATAATTAGGCAGAATTAATTCGTTTATGTCATGTCAATTGTCACTAAAAGTAACATCTATGAAACGGTAACCACAAGATGGTACTTAGCCATACTTATCTACTAATTTATTCCTGAACAATAATGGACGGTGTTAGGTTGTTCTTTCGTGAAGAGCATGATACCTACGGGATAAATAATAAATAGCAAGTTTTGTTCAGGAAGTCCTAGAAATACACGAAGCGTGATGGAGATTTAATAAAACTTAATAGTGTCGATGTAAAGTTTGATTATTAGGATTGAAATCATAATCAAATCGAATCTAAATAAGAAGGTAGTGAATTAGGCTTAATTATGGTGTAATAAATGCATAGAAACGGGCTTAGATGATATACTTGAGAATCATATAAGTACCACTTATGTAACAACCAAAGTGCCAACAGTGGATGACCAGTTGATAGAGGCAATTTCCATAGATAGAAGAGTGAGACAAGGATGTATTCTGTTCCTGGAGTTATTTAATACGTACTCTGAACATATCTTCGAGCAGAAAGCACTGGGAGAACTGCAGAAAGGCATATTAGTCAACCGAGGGCGTTGTCACTTATATCATTAGATATAATTAGAAAACATGTTCTTGATCTCAATACGAAAAAAAAAACAAAGTACGAATTAGTCAGTAAGCGTGAAATGTTAAATACCAACAACTTTTTGATTAACCAAAAACCAATTAACAGGGCGGACAGCTACACATACCTTGGTACCAACATAAACAGCCAATGGGACCACTCTACTGAAATAAAACAACGCATAGAAAAATCAAAATCAGCGTTCGTAACGTTGAAGTCCCTTTTCAGAAGTCACCATTTACCACTTGGTACCAAAATCTATCATCAGATGCTATGTATTTTCTACCTTATTATACGGAGTAGATGCCTGGACGCCAGTGGACGCTTTCTGAAGCTTCTTTAAGAAAACTCTGAGGCTTGGAGGTGTGGTGTTACAGACAGACGTGTTTTAAGAATTTCATGGGTGGATCATGTGACTACTCTACATTCACAATCAAGATGCAGTAGAAGTAAACAAACCGAGACACGTTAGCTGTTACAAGGAACACTCCTAAATCATGATTTACCATGTATATACATTTTAGATCACAAATGATCATTTACAAATTTACATTGCAAATCATGATACAGGAGTGCTCCTAGTAGCATTTAGCGTGTCTCGGTCTGTTTACTTCTACTGCATCTTGATTGTGAATGTAGAGTAATAATCTTGGCCATGTTATGAGGAATGAACAGATATGTGGCTTGTTGCAAATCATTCTTAAAGACAAGGTATTTTAAAAGAGAGCATTGGGGAGAAGAAGATTATCTTGGCTTCAAAACCTGGGAAAGTGGTTTAAAATACATTTACAACCGGACTATTCCGAATAGTAGCAAACAAAGTTGGGCTAACCATGCTGATAGCCAACATCCGAAACGGATAGGCACTGTAAGAAGAAGAAGCAGAGACGTATACATATACACATCTATTCTCCTGAGTTTTTTAGTAAGGAGTATATTATCCTTTTTGGTCTTTTTTTAGATCAATTTTTCTGTAGTGATAATGCAAGGTTATCGTGTTCTGTACGATATATTCCACTTGGTCTCAAAGTTCTCTCTTTGTTTTCCGAAATAGCCTGGTTATTACAATAATGAACAACGGCTCTAGCAAAACAGAAACAAAAAAGCGTATGTGTTAAGGAATGGTTATAATATGCTGTTAAATACCATTTAGAATGGCTTGAGGCCTAAGTACAAATTGGTTTTGTAACTATTTGTAAGTTATTTCCTAATAAATTAGTAAAAATAGTTCCATAAATAGACGAATTAACGAACAAAACAACAAAGCAATATACCAGAAAGTCGTAACTAAGTATATTATCGTGAAGAGTAATTGTGAATGAATATGGTTTAAGATCATTATGATTTTTAGTTTAGCAACGAACTACGTTACATATGTACAAGTATGATTTTCAGCACTAAACTGCACCTTCTTATGTATGTACGTGATAATAGTTAGTATAACAGAACTAGAATATAATATATCTTTGGCTTCAAAGAATCTGCAAGATGTACTTTGAGATAAGAGTAACGTTTCTTAGAAATAAGGTTAAAGATATTAAAAAAAAATGTTATTTCTGAACTTACTACAGTAGTTTTAATAAGCATGCAAGGAGGCAAAATAGAGAAACGGAACCAAAGTTGGTGTATTTAAGCCCTAATTCTTTAACACAACAATTTTGTTTGTTCGTAGCTTTTACTTGTCGTTTACAGGAAACCGTTGGTATTATGAGCATAAAATTAAACACAAAAGTAGTAGTCCAGAAAGCCATTGCGCATCCGCTAGGAAAAATATGCCGATTCGGATTTTTTGCACAATTTTACTCAAAAAGGACCCCTTTTAACAAATTTGCATATTGCCAGGACCAAAAGTGGGTCAAAACGTTTTTTTTTTGTTTTTTTCCTAAAATTATTTGTTTTGCATGGAACAAAGTTTTTTTAGGTTTTTTGGATCATTCCAAACAGAAAAGGTCTTTAGTGACTTTTCTCTAAAGTTGATACTTTTTGACATATAAGCGATTAAAAATTGAAAAATTACGAAATCGGCCATTTTTAACCTTCAAAAACTATGTGAAAAACCGAAAATTTGAATGTTGCCAAGGTAGGTAGATATTCTTTAAACATCGATTGATGAAATCCCGAAGAGTTTTTTGCAATACAGTATTCAAAACTCCTTTGTTTTTTAATTGCTAATCAAGCGTGCGCGAAACTATTTTCCACCGTTGCATGTGTACATATAATGTGTATACAGTATGGTGCAAATGAAAGGAATAAATTCGTTATATCGTAAACCGGTGACTTTAAGGAAAAATCCCGAAACAGGTCGATTTTTATTTTTAAGTTATGATATTGTGGCATATATGGTATACTAGTCATCCATCTGAGCGTTATGACGTAATCGATGATTTTTTTAAATGAGAAAGGGGTCGTGTGCTAGCTCATTTGAAAGATTCTACAATTCTCTACTCAGTAATATAAACATTTACATAATTATTTATACAGGGTGTCCAAAAACATTTTATTAAATTAAATTATTTGACAAAGAAAGAGGAATGTATGTAATTTATTTAATTCAAAATACAATTTCCTGCTTTCACAAATCAAAAAACAAAGTTTATTTCACCAATAAACTTAGCTTTTCGCTTAAATTAAATGTTCAAACTTCCAAGAGGCAGGTGGCTGGCGGGAGCTGGCGGGAGCTGGCTTGAACATTGAATTTCATCGAAAAGTAATGTTTATTTGTGAAATAAACATTTTTTAGTTTTCAGGTAATAGTAAAATGTATTTTGAATTAAATAAATTACATACATTCTTCTTTTTTTTTTTCAAATAATTAAATTAAAAGGTTTTTTTTGGACACCCTGTATAAATAATTATGTAAATGTTTATATTACTAAATAGAGAATTGAAGAACCTTTCAAATGGGCTAGCACACGACCCCTATTCTCATTTAAAAAAATCATCGGTTACGTCATCACGTCCACATGGATGACGTCACTAGTATACCATATATGCCACAATATCATAACTTAAAAATAAAAATCGACCTGATTCGGGATTTTTCCTTAAAGTCGGCGGTTTATGAAATAAGTTAAGTTAAGTTATTCCTTTCATTTGCACCATACTGTATACACATGCAACGCAACGGTGGGAAATAGTGTCGCGCTAGCTAGGTAATCTACTTAACTATAATATGCTGGAATTTTAAACAATGGATAAAATAAAATTCAACAAGAGTACAATTTTTTTTATTACAAACAGTAAACCTGTTTTTCAATCCATGATTTTTTGTAGCTATTAGCGTTGATTGATGGATGGGGGGGGGGGGCATATTAATACTTCAATCAACGCTATTAGTAATATTTGAACTTCGCAACGAAGCTCAAATAATCAAGATAGCACTTTCCTTCTTGAAAGGCACCTAACATCTATATATGGGAGCAAACTATCATGAATAGTTTCCATTTCGGATCATCAAAGCCTGCTGATTTTGGCCGTGTTTTTATATTTTTGCGTTTGTGTACTACCGCAAATAACGATACCCACCACCAGTGGTACATGTACCGCTGGTCTAGAGAGTTCATAAAAATAGCAATAAGAGCTTACTTAATAACAGGCGGTAGCTGATTTGTCTTTAGTTTTATGCTTGGAAGACAATGGTGGCTAAATACAAAATATGTGTTTTGTTTTATCTCGCCGGGTGTTATTGACGCACGGGTGAAGAACCATGGACTCAACTGTATATAATATGTACTTAAAACCAGTCTAGGTTAAGTACTAATTTTTCCTGATAAACTGATTGAGAGCGCTCCAAATCGTTTCTCTGTAGAAGTTCATTATGGAGAAGTTCACAAGCAAACAGTTTGTTGAACAAGCCATTACTGTTATTATTAATCACATCTGCTTCGAATAATTATTCTCGGAAACCGGAGATTTACATTTTTGAGGAATTTCGAAGAAGTTCATCCTTGAATAAATATAGAAAATTGTGGGTCTGTAACGTACGTAGGGCGTGACACTAAATGGCTCTGTCTGAGAATTTTATAGCGAGACATGTATTTTTGTGACATTATATTATGTAATTTTCAAATTAAACGTGCTCTTTTAGAACATCAACTTTATTACATTATAGCCGTCGTAATTTTGTTCCTACAGAACTTAAGTACACGTAAAATTTTAATAATTAAAATAAAAATAAATTAAAATGCATCCCTATAAAATTTTTTGTCTGTCAGCAGATGTAGATTTTGACTGTAAAGGACGTTTCAAAACATTTATAAAGGAAAAAATGTTCAGTAGTAATGACACGAGAGCTCTAAAATTATCGATTTGTTTCCCGAGTGACACTTTGACAGTTTTAATTGCATGACCCAAAGGGGAGTGAAATTATGTCAAAGTATCACGAGGTCAAAACAAATCGGTAATTTTTAAGAGATCGAGCGTAATTCGGTAAGATTATTTCATGAATACAACTGTCTTTTTATTATTTTAACCAATATTTATTGATGTCTTCGCCTGAATATTTGTTAAACATGTTCATTGCTCTTTGACAAGTTGTAAAACATTAACTGCCATTAATGTCACTGAATGTCCATCTTTGCGTAGCAACGAAGGACATCTGACGTAATATTTGACGACAGGAGATTATCAGTAGTAATTGCACAAGAGCTCTAAAATTCTATATTAATTTTAGAGATCGAGTGCAATTTGTTGAGATTATTTCATGAATAAAACTGTTCAAAACCAAAATTTTATTGTAATTTATGTAAGTACAACTTAGTACAATTAAACAAACAGTTGTTATAAATATTAATTTGACGGTTGAAAGTCATCACTTTTATAATTTTTAAAACATTATTAATTTGTCATTAATGTCACTGAATGTATTTTTTCGTAGCAACGAAGGGCATCTGACGTAATATACTTGACAACGGGAAATTATCAAAAATTATCGATTTATTTTCGATTTCTGTAGCTTTCTATTGGTCAGAATCTCCTATGAATGAAATAATCACTAGTAATTACACAAGAGCTCTAAAATTATTGAATTTTTCCCGAGTGACACTTTTGCAGTTTTAATTTCACGAGCCGAAGGCGAATGAAATTATGTCGAAAGTGTCACGAGGGCAAAAATTCTATATTAATTATAGAGATCGAGTGCAATTTATTGCGATTATTTCATGTATAAAACTGTTCAAAACCAAATTTTTTTTGTAATTTATTTATGTAAGTACAAATTAGTACAATTAAACACACAGTTGATATAAATATTTGACGGTTGAAAGTCATCACTTTTATAATTTTTAAAACATTAATTGTCATTAATGTCACTGCATGTATTTTTTCATAGCAACGAAGGGCATCTGACGTAATATACTTGACGACGGGAAATCGTCAAAAATTATCGGGCATAATATCACAAGAGAGTGAGAATAAATTGAAAATAATGCGACAGTTTTTCGAAAATTTGTGGTTTGGCAATAGACACGAGAGCCCGCAAGGCTCGAGTGGCTATTGCCCAATGACAACAAATTTGAGTAAAAATGAAGCATTATTTTCTTATTTATTCTTACTGTCGTGTGATATTCGTAAGATTATTTTTTAATAGGTATATTATGGATATTTTCTTAAATGTGACAGTTGTCAAAACTAGGAAACTGGTTGCCATTAAACAGAAACCATATACTTAAAAAAATTCTATCGGTAATTTTCTACAGTAGATAATTCTCCTCAAAAATCATCAAAAAATAATCAGTTTAATTTTTATTTCTGTAGCTTTCTATTGGTCAAAATCTCCTATGAATGAAATAATCGAAAATTTACAGCTGTAATTTTTATTCTTGTAGGTTTCTATTGGTGGGAATTTATATGAATGAAATAATCAACACTATTTTATTTCAATAAAAAAGATAATAACCAAGTACAAAAACTCGAAGAAGAACCACAGAGTTTTTTATTAAAAGGTCATAAAAGGACGCGTTTCGCCTCAGCACGAGCCATCATCATAAATACAGGAACATATACAACAAAGGACTGGTCAGAACAGGAAGGAGGAAGAATCAACTATTTACATGATAAATATAGTTACACAAACTTCATCGTTATTGGTGGTAAGCTATTTTTACCATTTTGTTAGAAATTAAACTGTAAAATTGTGTAGAACTTCTACATACGGAGAAACCATCTTGTGAACATGATCGGATCAATACAGCATTAAGCGCAGATAGCAGCTCGGCAATGGTGGCTCTTATAAACCCTAAGATAGATTCTAGGGTACTGCAGGAATACTGAGAAAAACTTGATAAACTGGCGGAACATAACAGTAATCATACTACTACATATAGGTTCCAGTTCACCGGGGAATGGGTACACAGCAATAAAAGAGCTAATGAACTTGCTAGAAGATCATCAGCTACAAAATACTTCGCTGTAGGAGTGCCAAAAAGTACCTTCCTTGAACGGAAAGAAGCCTCGATCTGAACACATCATAGACCTCTGTATGGCAATATACTAGTCAAGCACATGGCAAAACGTATATTTTATTGAACCGACCGACATGCGCTAATAGGCTGCAGAGAAGCATGATTCAGTTTGAAGGTCATTGTTCAAAGGTGTAGGGATATACATATAACAACCGTAAATATGTCTGTGTTTTATTGACTTCGACAAAACCTTTGACGGGGTCACTCACGACAAACTAATAGGTGTCTTGCAACAGGTGGGAATTGATGACCAATATCTCCGTATTATCAAAAATTTATTCAACGATTAAAATCAATGTCAACAATCTCAGATAGGCAGACGACACGATACTGATTGCTTCCAATGAAAAAGAGTTGCAACGACTTATAAACAGGGTGACCGAAGCATGCTATAAATGTGGGCCAAAATTTAATGCTTCTTGCGTCCACTATACTACTCGCGAAGTTGCTCGAAGTTCAGTGAGCACGAGAGTGTAGAGGTGAAGTACTCCATGTGACTTCGCTTCATCTCGGGCTACTTCCATTCTGTGTCGGTTTTTTCGATTGAGTCAAAGGACTCGAAGTTAGTTTCTCCATGCGCGAATGTGTTCCTCGAAGTAGTGTGTGGAGATGTACTTCGGACAACTTTCCCTAGTAGTTCGTTGAGGAACTTCGCGAGAGTGTAGAGCTCACTTAAAAGACAAAACTTATGGTTGTGAGAATACTTGTACGCAAGAATACGCATTGAAATAGCCACAGCCGCATTATATTAACTAATGGAAATTATCATTAATAAAAATATTACATTAAACCTTAATAGTTATTTAACCAACAAGTGTATTAATACGGGCGATTAACAATTGAGATATTTTAACGTGTGAGCGGAGCGAGCATTTTAATTCACAAGTTCGTTACAAAACTTTTCCGTCGACTGTACTTTTCAGAAATAAAGATATATCCATCTTTTGATTTTTCAAATACATAGAATTTTAAATAATAAAGTAAATAATGACATACAATGCATACAATAAACAGCGGCTACTTGATTTTAAATTTTTTAGTGGGAATATAAATAGGTATATGTTTGGTTGCCTACACCACAAGTCACTGCCAATCACAGAGCGTTTAATTAATTTATGCAAGCAATGTATGTTGTGTTGCCTATAATGAAATCGTTCATTAATAGAAAATCATATATTAATAGGGGTCATTAGTCAATGATTTTGAGGGTGTTAAAATTGATCATAAATGGACGGTCGACGGAAAAATTAGATCAATACGCTGCTACATATTGCTACACATTGATGTATGGCATGAAGAGCTGGATTCTTACAGAGACACTAATGAAAAATTCGGAGACCTTTGGGATGTGGATCTACCAACGAATATTACGGATAAATTTGGTTGGTCGAATAAGAAATGAAATATTTGTACCCGATTAAAAAAGAGCACAGAATTAACGAAAACAATAAAACTTTTGAGACACTCAGAAAGGTATAACCTACACCTCATAAAACAGAAGATCACCAGAATAAGAGGCCCAGGTCGAAGAACACCCTGGCTCCGAAACCTTTGAGAGTGGAAAGAATCATTCGATATTCGGATAGGGTACTGAGAGAAGAAGACTTACCCTGAGTTAAAGGGGCGAAGTAGTCCCAGCTCACGATCGTACATTTAGTTGCGAACAGTATCTGGTTTATAAATTACCGATAAAAGTACATACTACAAAGCAGATCCTAAAGTTCAAATATCTTGGAACCCAAATATCATCTGAGAATACAGGAAGTCGATATACAGAGAAAAACAAGACTGGAGTATACAACGTAGATATAAAGAAAGAAGTTAAGGAACATACTATTGGAAAGAGTATAGTTGAATCAATCTTTATGCTAGAAATTTGAAGTGTGGTGGACACAAATAATATTTGGGATAGATCAAGATCTCCACGACCTAGAAGAGTAGGCAGATCAGTTTTTAAAGTAGTAGGTATTTCAAGTCTACAAAATAACATTATGGTAAGTTTGCATCAACAAAGACATGATATTACTAAGCTTCCGAAACAAAACTGCATTTGCAAAAATACTGCATTTGAATACATAATCGTGATATCAATAAATATTTTAAATACATTGAAAACAGTTTGAAAAGCATTATTATTATTGGTACAAGTAAGAAATACTAAATCGGTATAAAAATTAGTCCATTTTTCAAGGTGATAGTTGCGTATATCCTAATTTTGACAGCAAAAAATATAACATAGTTTTTGTATTATTGCAGAAATGTTAAAATTACTTGAATCTGAATCGTTACAATAACTTTCAAACGATAAATTTTGATGGTTAAAAACATTTGACATTTCTTAATAGCTTTTCGTTAATCAAATTAAGATGGGACAGGTAATAGATTAATGTTCTGCAAGATTCTCCGTACCGGACTACAGCGACCAGTTACGAGCGAAATGATGAGGACGTGATTTTATCCAGTGCTACAAGTCATGGATGTTACGATAAACCTCTTCGGGGCCCTAATTGGTGCACCATTAAACTATTAAAACCAATTTGCGAGGGTAACGAATTCGTAGCTTCATCAGTACCGCGGTTGCTTGATTTATTTTTGAATCCGTCTCCGTGTCTTCGCTGCGAATTTTGAGCATGCGAAGTATTTGAACATCTGTTCATTTTTTCGTTTTAGATGGTAGCTGATGGGCAATTTCGAAAACTCGTTAAATGGATTATTCCAAGAAGCCAGTTCATCCGATACTTATAGTTAAGAATGCAGGTTTTTCGGTAAATATGATGTAACGAACGATGAGTAGGTTAAATAATAATCTGTTTATCAGTTGATTATTTTTATTAAATGGATTTCTATAGGCCCTTCCGTCCGTGTTGTTTTTAAGCAATAGTGTTACTATAAACTGCCACATATAATTGAAATACTATGGTAAAATAATGTTTCAATTAACTTTTATAGTCATCGTTTATGCCAGCCTAGCTCAGACAATTTTAACTCCCGATACTGATTCTCGGAACAGTTGAATATAGGTCCTACTTCCAAATGAACCATCTGAGGTTTATAAAAAAAAAGTCATTTTTGAAGTGAAAACTTCTTGAGTGGCGTTGTGCACTTTTTGGATGGAGAAAAAGTATTGAATTCGCGACCGTCATCGCTTCGGCGAAATAAATTTTTTAAGCAAAACTTCTTTAGGGACGTTATGCACATTTTGGACGGGGAAAAAATATTGAATGAGCGATCGTCATCGCTTCGGCGAAATAAATTTATGGAGTGAAAACTTCTACAGGGATGTTGTGCACTCTTTAGATGGGGAAAAACATTGAATTCGCGACCGTTAGCATTTTTCCGAAATAAATTTTGTACGTAAATATTGTTGTAGAATTGTTTTTTAAAGTAATTCAAAAAAAATTATAGTTCAGCATTTAATAAAAAAAGGTTAAATTTATATCAAGACCATGAGATCATAGATTCTCATCCCAATCTAATTTAGTTATTAAACAGTGTTTCGGGAAAGTGAAAACGATTAGTGATAATGATTCGACGAAATAAATTGGTACACTAACAAAAAATTCGGGATTGGAAAGTGGACATATCGTTTGGCGAGAACAATCATGTTTTTAAAATGTTTCCGGGAAGGTTTAATGATGGTAAACACATTGTTTTAGTTTTTAGAAGTAAAAGTGGTATGTAGGAAAAAACTAATTATGATATTTCTTAAAATTTGACAAATTGGAAAGTTATATAGAAAAATATTTGGTTCTTAAGAAATGGGTATGAAAGGTTTTGAGAGAGGCTTGTTTTTGATTGGGTGGAAAAGATCGGTAGAAGGGATAAGTAAGTTGGAGTCTGAATTTGCGAGAGAAAAGAGAGTCACTGTATAATGGATATCTGAAGAGAGCAGTCGAGTTTTCAAAAGTGAGAAATCAGTGTAAAGTGGTGTCATCGGCCTTTGCGAGCAGAATCAAGTTGAAAAGTTAATATTCCTGGTCCGAGGGAGATTCCTTTGTTTTGTCTAGAACGAGTAGCTGATTGATATCTATATACACAAGATATCGAGCAAGGAGAAAATTGAGTAAGAGAATTCGAGCAAGTTCCTGTGTGTGTTTTTGGAAGCAGTTTGGACGAGAGGGACCTTTTCCAGAGAGTACGTTGGGAGAATCGAGAACCACGCAATCCAGAAAAAGAGGATGTGAAGAAACAAAAAGGTTAGTCACATCATTTGTCGGAATGGAGAGAATTTGTTTATATCAAAACCATATTTGCTTATTTGTTTCTTGAACATTACTATAACGCATTTAGTCATTTCAAATTTAAGAATTCAATTCAAATGAATAAAAGTAAATTTTATTAAATTTAGTATGAGAAAATAATAATTTATTTAAATAATTTTTTTTTTGTTAAAACAAAGAGATATCGGAATTAAAGTTTGATTTATTAAGTAAGAAATTGTTACAACAAAGTTAAATTTAGTATTTTCTAACTCATATGTACACGGTTTATTTGGTAAATGAATAATATATTACAATTATATGATATTGAATGTTTTGAATTTCCCTGTTCCATCCTGGAAGAAGTAAGCAACTAGAAATACTAGAAGCCACAAATCATAGGTATTGTATCAAATACAAAATTAGCCCTGAGAATAAAATTTATTGGAATATTTAAATCGAATTGTTTTGTTTTACATAGGCAGTGATTAAAGTAATTGAATAATTAATTAAATTAAGAATTTGCTAATCAATCTAAATAAAGAGATATAGTAGAGCATAACAATATATTAAATATTATGTATGTGTCTCCCAGCAACGTTGCGTTTGCTCTTAATTTTTCCTTGGTGGATTAATTGAAGCAGTTGATATTTATATCCCATGAAATATGTGCCAGATGGTCTACTATTCCACCTTTTTTTTGATTATTCATCCGTTCTAGTACTTTCTTGTTAGTTATTTTATCATCTCAAATACAGCCAGTAAGTGGATGCATTATTTCTTTAGAGTCCATACCTCTAATCCATACAAAACGGGAGTAGAAGAAACAACATTTCAGATTTCAGCATCCTTAATATCAATTATAGGCTTAGGTTTGAGCTACATATTTGTTTCATTTATTTATTGTTCTGCTTCCAGCGTATTCATCATCGACTTGGCAACACTGTGTTTGAGTAACAACATTATCAAAAGTATTTCGCTTGAACGAAAAGTCGAAAATAGTGCTAATAAATCAGAAAAAGCACAGAAAGTAGCATCGAGACAGGGAAAAGTGCAGTGGACAGAAAAACACGAGGAAAACTCAAAACCTATAAGCCAACATAGGTGCATAAATAGTGTAAACAGCAGCAAAAAAATTAGTATAAAGATTTCAATTTGACAATTAGCAGATAGAACGGTAAAGTCACGAATTGACGGATTGTGAGAGAAATTTAAAATTTCTAGTCTAAAATTGAAAATAAAATTGAAATTAAATTTACAACATAATAACTCAACAGACAAACAAACCTTTCGACGGGATGACTGGAGTTGAATTTCTTGGAGTTGAAACATTAGATTAAAAAAAGGAAGGAGAGATACATAAAAGCCGAAACTGTACTATAAATGTGGGAGGGCAGTTAATACCAAACTTTCCACCTTTTTAGAGAGGAGTGGATTAACATCCCATTGTTCCAAAATATTTATAAAGGACCCCTGAAGCAATAATAAAACAATTAGAGAGAATTCCTTCGATATTTATTTAATAAGTGAACTCAAAATAAGAGCTGATTCAAGCATTGACAAATGATCGCAATTCTATTTGAACAAGAGAGTTATACAAACATCAATTATATTTATAGTGCTTTTGGCGGGTGTAAAGATACAGTGAGTTGAGCTAAAACAATGTAATGGTATACGAATAACACAAAAGACCGGTACATTTCAAAACACGTAATTTACACCAGAAGTGCGAAAAAACACTTATCTACTCGCCTAGGCGAGGCCTGCTTTCCTGCTTTCAGACTACATCACTTTCATTGTTTTTAAACTACGACGGGACGCGGAGAGATGTAGCAGCAGGAGAAAACTAGTCTTAAATTAAAACCACATAAAAGTTCACATTAGGGAAACTGGAAACTGGGAACTAGTTTTCTGACACAAATACATTCACAAATCTTACAAGTTTTCAAATATATTAGTTGGATATATTAGAATAAAAGAAAATTTTTGTTTTTACAACAAAGTATTAAAATCAGAAAACAGAGCACACGAAAAAAGAATAGACGAGCTAGAAAGAGAAGTATGAAAAATATTATTGTGTACGATCTAACAGAAAAAGAATTTCAATAAGAAAATGATATGTAAAACAGTATAAAATTAAAAAATAATGAAGCAATTGAAAAATCCAAAAAGAACGGACATTACCTAAGTGAAGATATATAGGAGATACAATACCAGAGAAGAATACTTAAACAACACTTAAAGGAAGAAAGAGAAGCTAAATATAGACGAAAAAACATATTCTGTAGAAAGATCAGGATATAGGAGAAAGCAGGCATAAAGCGGAACTGTGAATGCTCAAAATATATGAGAACATATCATAGACTTATATATTACCATAGACAGAGTGTCAATCAGAGCGAAATGACGACACCATCTTTTTATTTGGATTAGTGCTGTTTCACTCTTACGCATAGTAAAGCTGCGACAGTTGTCCTTCACTTCCGTGCCTGTACTCACACTTAATGTCATCTTAGTTTCTCGATACAATGTGCTAGAAAGAGATACCGCAAACCAGTACATGAGATCTTGCCGTCAGGAAGCGCGGAGGGTAGGCTCACTCTATGTTAATATATACCTCTATGGAACATATACTGACGCTGATCACCAGTGACGCCATATTTCAGTTGCTTTTCTCATTATTTTATTTAGTTCTACGTATCCATAGCATGATGTTTGTTTTCAGTTAGTAGGTAGTTGTATTCTTTCTGTCATTAGTTGTTTACTTATTGATATATTTCTTTATACAGGCGACAAATCAAATATTTCTGTGCTTGACAGTCCTGACACCCATACATATTTGTTTGTTTGTATCCAATACTCTTTTTATAGGAGATATTGTTTATTATTGAATGCTTCTAGACATCGCTGTCTTAGGACATTAAAAGCAAAAATGCCTCACTACAAGTAGGTACTTCCTCATCCGTTCATAAATCCAAATATATACGTTACCGGTCAAACCCGATTTCAGGACAAACTAGTTTGGCCTAGGCCAAACTACTTTATCCTGATATTAATACGGATAGTGCAGGACCCACTAATAGTACGGCCTAGTATAAACATCATAATTTACCTACAAAGCGAAAATAAATAGATAAACTGAATAAAATACACTGTAATTGGAAAATAATCATTTTTATTAAAACTATAACGAATCGTCGTTAAAATTAATGGACAATTGGTAATACAAACAATCATATTATAAAAAATAATAAGTGTTTTTTTTATAAAAGCAATAATTAACTCAATTATAAAAATTATTATTTATTTTTTCATGGAGTGTTTTTGCACTTGCATCTGTTTGTGCAACAGTTTTTGTTCCAGCTGTATTTGACAAAACCTTGCCTGTTCCAACTGAATCTCTCGTAGCTGCAACCCTTAGCGATATTTTAGAGATACATTTACATCTAACTACATCTAACTTTTAAATTAATATGCCATACTAGTTTATCCTATATAGCGCTGTTTCACATTATAAGAATTTTGACCGTACGATGGTTGAAATTTACATAGTGACTCGAGCAATAATATGGAATCTTTCTCCCTGCACCGAACGTTTCAAGCGGTAAGGGGAGAAAGATTCCAAATGATTACTCGAGCCACTATGTAGATTTTAACCATCGCACGGTCAAAATTCTTATAATGTGAAACAGCGCATACATTGGCGTGAACGCCTACACTTTTTTAGTATTTAAAATAAAAATACGAATCATTCTCTCCTACTCTAATAGTAGTACACCCTCTTACAAACAACCCTCGATATATCTAACCGAATAAAAGAGTACAAAAACGGACAATTTTCGAAGTCCCTCCCATACAAAATCGTTTTATCGATTTGATTATTTGATGGCAGACCGCTTCATTGTATTACCGCAGTCCATCTCTGTAGACAGACCCCCGAAGGGGGCAATGAATAACCAATCGCCTTCGTAACACTGGCTGCAGTCACGTTGTCGTGATTCTATGGCCATAAATATGTCCGATGACACACTGAGGTATGTCCGATCTTTTTAATAGGCGTCATTTGTATGTATTAGAGGAGAAAATTCATTAATTGCCGTGCAAAAATTGTTCTATGACGTGTTTGTAGTCACATACGATCTTCTGTAGGAATGCAATTTGTTTATTTGTTAACGATCGGTCTTACCATAAATTACTAAATTGCACATAACTTGTGTTTAGCTTTGAGACTTGTTGCTGTTATTATTGCTTATAAATATTTATTTAAGGACATTATAGTATCATGACAATGTATTGCCAAAGATTTAGCACTTTTTTATGTTACAATATAAATAAATACATTTTAAAGAATTTTTGTTTAATTAGGTATTATCTATTATACAGTAATCTATTGTACATTGTACAGTACGTAAATCGTCCAGCTGGACATAGGGAACATACATTGTATATATTTAGATATATAAATACATACATTGTATTATATTGAGATAATTGTGGCAACTGAGCATTAACCTCAAAATTGACAACTCATTTCGACAGGCACAAATAAACATCAAAATATGACAATGTAGTTGCTAAATATTTTTGGTTTAAGCGAATGGAAAAACTGTTTAGTTTTGAAATTACTTTTTAAATAAAAATAAAAGGAAATTATTAACTCATTAATCATAAACTTTGTTTTTGATTTATTTATGGACAGCCTTGCTTCAAAACTCACTCATTCTATTCGTTCTAACAGCTCTATTGCACCAAAAACTCGTACTCGAAAGGAAGCTTCAACTAACACAGGTTAGCGCAGTTGCCACAATTCTCTCAATGCATATTCGCTATGTCCAGCTGAACGATTTACGTACTGTATATACATATTATATCTTTAATCTAATTATAATATATTATCTAATTAGCCTATTAGACCAGGGCGCATCTGTAAAAATATTAGTACATTTGGACGTTGAAAGGTGACTCAAATTTTTTTGCAGAAATTGCTAGAAAATAACTCAAATAATAATATTTGAGTTATACTCCCTCTCAAAAAGGTCCGGAACATTGTTTAAATAATTAAAATGTCAAAAAATCAAGGAAAAATTCGATTTTTTTCTTCGTTTTTTGATTATAACTTTAAAAGTATTCATTTTCGAGAAAAGTTGTACTAACATAAAAGTTGCGTAATTAAATTTCCTATAATATAGAATGGGTTAAAAATTTAAAAAATAGTCACCCTTGTTGCAAGATAGCAATAATTGCGAAAAAACCATACAAAAACAACTATTCGCATTTTACGTTTTTCAACCATTTACGCTACACTTAGGATCTTCATGTTTTACCCAGAGAAACTTTATGATATAGTAAAAGAACACTGTAAATTTCATTAAGATCGGTTTGACAGATTTTGCAAAATAAATTTTGCAATCCAGCTTTCGCAAAAAAAATTCATTTCTTTAAAATGTTACAGGACTGAAAATAAAGCAGGTAGAAAGTTGAAATTTTTTTTGCATATAGAAGTGTACTGTAATTTCATTTGCAATTTTCAAATTTAAAATCGATTAACTACCACGGCGTCAGGAATTTTTTTAAATAAACATTAATAATTGGTGCTACGCGCAGGACAGCGGATAGTTTGCCCTGATTGGGCATTCCAATGACCTTTGATAATGATTGATACATTTTAATTTTTATTACATTTTGATATAAATAAATAAATTTGTTTATTGTAAAATAAAAACACATACTCTATCTTTTGAACGACCACTTTTTTTAGCAAAAACTTTCTTTGTTCATATATTTTAACTTAGAAAATAAAAGTTTATTATTTTTAAACATATACAATTATTGTTTAAACAATATTTCACAAACAATAATAAAATTAGTTTGATTTTTGTGGAATTAAAATATTAAAATACCAACAAAATATAGAGTAAGAAAATAATATATTAGATAAAGATTAGAAGAAATTTTGGTGTAAATCAACTTGTGTGAATCGAACACCGCTGTCCTGCGCGTAGCACCAAAAATTAACGTTTATTTAAAAAATTTCCTGACGCCGTGGTAATTAATCGATTTTAATTTTGCAAATTGAAAATAAAAGGTACGGTGCACTTATATAAGCAAAAAATAATTCAACTTGCTATCTGCTTTATTTTCAGTCCTGCAATATTAAAAAAAATGAATTTTTTTTGCGAAAGCTGGATTGCAAAATTTATTTTGCAAAATCTTTTAAACCGATCTTAATGAAATTTACAGTATTATTTTACTATATCATAAAGTTTTTCTGGGTAAAATATGAAGGTCCTAAGTGTAGCGTAAATGGTTGAGTAACGTAAAATGCGAATACTTGTTTTTGTATGGTTTTTTTTCGCAATTATTGCTATTTTGCAACAAGGGTGACTATTTTTTAAATTTTTAACCAATTCTGTATTGTAGTAAATTTAATTACGCAACTTTTATGTCAGTACAACTTTTCTCAGAAATGAATAGTTTTAAAGTTATAATCAAAAAACCAATAAAAAAATTGAATTTTTCCTTCATATTTTGACATTTTGATTATTTAAACAATGTTCCGGACCATTTTGAGTGGGAGGATAACTCAAATATTATTATTTGAGTTATTTTCAAGCAATTTCTGCAAAAAAATTTGAGTCACCTCTCAACGTCCATCTCAAAACAGATGCGCCCTGGACTATATCTATTGTTGCTGTTTTTAACAGGATACAAACTTTCATTTTTCAATTCCGTGATGTTTTCAAATTTGATTTGTTAACGATTACTTTTACTGTAAACTAATAAATTGCATATAACTTATGATTATCTGAGAGTTTTGCTGTTATATTGCTGATAAATAAAGGTTTAGAATAACAATAAATTAATAAAACCGATATAGGTCTGGATGTCGCGTACCAAAAAAAAATTTATTAATACAAGCTGAAAATTTCTTAATAGCTTAAAGGAAGCTTAAGTTTTAATTGTGGAACGTGATTTTTATTGTGGAACGTGTCTATGATTGTAAAAACTAGCAGGTTGTTTTTAAGTTTTTTTAATAGCAAACTTTAATATAATATATATGAAAAAATGTTTGTCCGACAAATATGTTGGGAATTTTTAAGTCCGACACGTAGAGCATGTCAAATGACAGGAATTACGTTGGTGGTAAATAGCAGTCTGATTTTTGTATGAGAGTTTAATGAAAGGGTAACAAATCAATTGAAAGTTCTGTCTGACAAATTACATTGGACGTTTTCTTAGTCTAACGTTCGAAAACTGTAACCTGTTCTACAATTAAAACTTCCCCTGTTCCAGTGTTCCCGTACATCAAAGTTTGTCCGACCAGACACCGTTAAGCTATTATCAAATTTTCAGGGTCTTGCTACTAATAAACTTTTTTTGGTATCCGGGATCCAGGCCTAATAGATCTTGAAATGGTGCACAAATTAGCATATTTATCTACTTCTTCTTATAGCTGTGGCAAAGTAACTAAGATGATATTTAGTGAATTTAGTGTTAATTGCACTAGTAACAACAGGCAGATGTTAATACTTCGCAATGTTGCTAAAACAGAATCATTTAATGCTGACTATGTAACATTTCACCTGATAAGAGACAATGTACGGTGGACGCCTAAACAGAAATGCACGGCACCTTAAAAAGCAGAAGAATTACTAGGGCAAGTCACATGCAATACTTTCGAATTAATTTTTAATCGTCGTTTTGGCTTAACCGAGAACATATCAAATTAAACAAATTCAATTGAGTGATAAGAGAATTTCTGGCTTTGAAATGAAAATTTGGAGTGAGGAATAAAAATATCACGAACGATCACGAATGTCAAAAAGGAGACTAGTAGGTACCTATTATAAGGATGTCAAACGGGAAATAGTGCTGAAAAACATGTCGCCAGGGGGTACAACGGCCTCCTTTATTTAGATGGACTTACCCAAGTTTTGACCCGTAGAACACGAATTTTTTGGTTAACAGTTGATCCGGATGTCGATGAGATTGTTATAAACAAAGAACTTGCAGAATTACATAACAGCGATTTTTCGCAAAACAAAACATTTTTTTGTATTTTTTGGGTCTTTCTAAGCAAAACATGGTTCTTACGAGTTTTTTCGTAGGATTTATAGTTTTCGAGATAAACGAGGTTGAACTTTCAGAAAATCGAAAAAAAAAGCAATTCTGTTTGCAGCATTTGAAAATCCAAGTCAAATTATACCGATTTTGATTATTTGCATTGCTAAAAATTCATTTTTTTATTCTTAAACAAAGCTATGTACACACGTAGTGCTTGAGTGATGATTTCAATATATTTCTCATTTAAAATCGAACGAGTAGGTTACAAAAGTGAAAGCGACTACAAACAGGCTATTTATACGTAGCATGCTTTAAAACGCATGCATTGGGCACGCGTCAAAACGCTCAAACACTATTTGTTTATAGCTTTGTTAACAATAAAAAAATAATTTTTAACAATGCAAATAATTAAAACCGGTATAATTTGACTTAAACTTTCAAATGCGGTAAGCACAATTGCTATTTTATTTTTTAATCAAAAGTTATTCCTGTTCAAAGGATTGCAATTTTTCAAATTTTTTAAAGTTCAACCGCGTTTATCTCGAAAACTATGCATCCTATGCAAAAACTTGTAAGAACATTTTTTGCTTAGCAAAAAATACAAAAAAAGATTTGTTTTGTGAAAAATTTCTGTTATGTAATTCTGCAAGTTCTTTGTTTATAACAATCTTATCGACATCCGGACATCAAAATACATAAAAAACTTGGGTAAGTCCATCTAAATAAAGGAGGCCGTTGTACCCCCTGGCGACAGCACTAATGTAGCCACTGTGCTTACATTTATGTTTTGTGTATACTCCTCTTCTTCTCTTTCTCCTTCTTCTTCTTTTTGTGTAGATATGCTTTTTTTTCAAATACCTCCAATAAGTTATCGTTCCATCGTTTTCATGGTCTTCCCACTGATCGTCTTCCTATTGGGGAACTGTCTCTTGCCGTCTTTACTTTTCAGTTTCAGTTAGTTCGTTTTCTTTTTGTGTGTACTCGTATTAATTTTATGTATTTGATCTTTTAATCTCAAATTCTCATTATTATTTTTAGGGAATAAATTCTGCAGTTTATTTCTGTTTACTAAAATTTGATTTTTTTTATTTGATTGAAGTTGTGTTCGTATAGATACATTATATTTACATAATTACTTCTCCAGTGTCCTTTGTATTCTGCGTGGAGTTGAGCAACAAAAATTTTTTTGTTCGTAAAATGCGGTATTGTACTGGACTGTCTAAGTGCAAATGCATAGTGTACACACAATTTTCACGAACTAAAACCTTTACACAACAAAATTTATCCTCGATTTTAAATTTACATAGTAGATTGTTTTTATATCCTTTTTTTTTCACTCTTCGACTTTTAAACATTGGTGCACTGCAGGAATCTCGGCGCTAACGAAAGACACACACTACATGCAACAATATTTTTCATATACGATGAATAAGTCTACCAAGCTGACACTTCATTGACCAAGATATGCGTGCCATTTTAATTTACTTTCGAACATCGTACAATTTATCTTTCAAACTCATTATGTACCTGCATGGATGTCGTAAATGCTTTTAAACACCGCTGGAGTATTAGAATACCAGAGGTAGTTCGAATACATTTTCACAGAAGTGATTTTGCAGGACTTTGAATAGAGTACAGCGTTCTATTTATGTTAAGTTCCAGCAATAAGTGGCCATTAGAGGTAGACATTATTCAATAGTTTTCATCGCTCCGTTGCAAGAATTTTAATTAATGGTTCAGCATAGTCATTTATGTCAAACACAAATTTACAGTAAGCAAAAAAGATTCTAAAGCTTTATTGAAACTGCAAACAAATTACAAAATGTACTTGAAACAACTTTACCTGAATGACAGAACTATTGAAGGATTCAGATGCTACTACTCTTCGACTGTCAACTTCCTGTGTTTGTATACATTTTGTGACGTTTCAAACCTTATGAGACGGGATATTTTAATGAGATTTCGAACATTGTACATTTTTTAATACATTTTCTTTTTTGTCAAGGAATTTTTCTATATGATAGAAATGGAACTAGTTATAAAAATATGGCCCCTGATCGACCAGTTATTCAAGGCGAACAACTGGTCTATCAGGGGCCGACTGAAGCCAACAGAGTAGGTCAGCCCCATGTTATGGGGCTAATCTCTCAGTATGAACTAGCTTGGGTTTACTTCTAGCTGAAACTTCTTCTTCTTCTTATACTTGTTGTAGATCTGTCGATCTGTTAATTCCGACATTGAAGTATTTCTTGAGAGATAAACTGCCAGCTATCTCTACATCTTTTTGGTGGTCTCCCCGGTGGACGCTTGCCTGCTGGTTTTCCTTAGAGCAATTCTTGGTAGTCTGTGCTCCTTCATCCTTTTTACATGACTGAACCATTCTCTTCGTCTTTGCCTGTCCCATCTGACTACATCTTGCACGCCACATTGTTCCCTGATGATGTTTCGTATTCTATCTCTTCTTGTCTTTCCTGCTATTGCTCTTAGTGTCTTCATTTAGGCTGTTCGTAGCATGCATTTGGTTTTATTGGTGTTTTCTCTTAATTCAATGCCATAGGTCATAACAGGTCTGATGCAAGTTTTATAAATTCTAACTTTGCTGTCAATTCTCATATATATGGGTTATTCCAGACCGCATATCTCAAACATCCGTACAAGACAGCGGCCTTGTTAATTTGTCCTCTTAGGTCTCTGGCTAGGTCATGATAACTTGATAACTCTACACCTAGATATTTGAACTGGTTTAGCTGTTCTATGGGTTTCCCTTCTACCACGAGGCGAACAACTGGTCTATCAGGGGCCGACTGAAGCCAACAGAGTAGGTCAGCCCCATGTTATGGGGCTAATCTCTCAGTATGAACTAGGTAGATCTGTCGATCTGTTAATTCCGACATTGAAGTATTTCTTGAGAGATAAACTGCCAGCTATCTCTACATCTTTTTGGTGGTCTCCCCGGTGGACGCTTGCCTGCTGGTTTTCCTTAGAGCAATTCTTGGTAGTCTGTGCTCCTTCATCCTTTTTACATGACTGAACCATTCTCTTCGTCTTTGCCTGTCCCATCTGACTACATCTTGCACGCCACATTGTTCCCTGATGATGTTTCGTATTCTATCTCTTCTTGTCTTTCCTGCTATTGCTCTTAGTGTCTTCATTTCGGCTGTTCGTAGCATGCATTTGGTTTTATTGGTGTCTTCTCTTAATTCAATGCCATAGGTCATAACAGGTCTGATGCAAGTTTTATAAATTCTAACTTTGCTGTCAATTCTCATATATATGGGTTATTCCAGACCGCATATCTCAAACATCCGTACAAGACAGCGGCCTTGTTAATTTGTCCTCTTAGGTCTCTGGCTAGGTCATGATAACTTGATAACTCTACACCTAGATATTTGAACTGGTTTAGCTGTTCTATGGGTTTCCCTTCTACCACGAGGCGAACAAGTGGTCTATCAGGGGCCGACTGAAGCCAACAGAGTAGGTCAGCCCCATGTTATGGGGCTAATCTCTCAGTATGAACTAGCTTGGGTTTACTTCTAGCTGAAACTTCTTCTTCTTCTTATACTTGTTGTAGATCTGTCGATCTGTTAATTCCGACGTTGAAGTATTTCTTGAGAGATAAACTGCCAGCTATCTCTACATCTTTTTGGTGGTCTCCCCGGTGGACGCTTGCCTGCTGGTTTTCCTTAGAGCAATTCTTGGTAGTCTGTGCTCCTTCATTCTTTTTACATGACTGAACCATTCTCTTCGTCTTTGCCTGTCCCATCTGACTATATCTTGCACGCTACATTGTTCCCTGATGATGTTGTTTCGTATTCTATCTCTTCTTGTATTCCCTGCTATTGCTCTTAGTCTCTTCATTTCGGCTGTACGTAGCATGCTTTTGGTTTTATTAGTGTCTTCTCTTGATTCAATGCCATAGGTCATAACAGGTCTCATGCAAGTTTTATAAATTCTAACTTTGCTGTCCATTCTCATATATGGGTTATTCTAGACCACATCTCTCAAACATCCGGACAAGACAGCGGCCTTGTTAATTTGTCCTCTTAGGTCTCTGGCTGGGCCATATGATAACTTGATAACTCTACACCTAGATATTTGAACTAGTTTAACTGTTCTATGGGTTTCCCCACCACGAGCTTGCATTAATTGAGTCTTTCTCAATGGTAATGCACTTTGTTTTATGCGTGAATATGTTCATGTTGAGTCGTCGACATGCTTGGTAGAATCGATAAAGTTGTCTTTGTAGGTCATCCTCGTCCTCTGCAATCAGGGCTGCATCATCCGCATTCAGTTTCTAGCTGAAACTGAATGCGGTAATTAGATCGTTTATTTTCTGCAGGATGGTGTAGGGGGCCTCCTAGTTTCGTTTAAGTTTGGACATAATCTTTTCATACGTTGGAGATTGAATATCCATACTAGGTCACCTCTCTCGTAAGTAGTCGTTAGCATGCATATCGAGCCTAGCCTTGTCTTTATCACTTTGACGCTTCAAAATTTTACGAGCAAATTCGTAGAATTTTTACTTTAAATTTTTGATGTACGTAGGAATGAACGTTCTTCTTCGCAGGAAAACAACAATAAGATTTTGAGAAAGCTTAATTTCTTTTTCGTTGATAATCACCGATAGAATATAACCGGTCGTTTCGTGTTCTGAACTATAGGGGCAGGCTAGCAGCAATAGAAAAATTAAAGTATTCCAACCTTTTTGATTATCGGCGACAAACGTGAAAGGTATTGCTAAAACAGTTCTATATGTGTTTCGTTTCGACCAATCCGTCTGATTGGGGATGGAGAGGATCCGTCGACCAAACACGTAGTGCGTGTTTTCTTAATACCCAACATTTTCATTAATTCTTTACCTTTCATTTCGGTTCTTAATTAATTATTCTTTCCATATTTCTGATTCAAAATTTTGTCCTTGATCAGAATGTAACTCTAAAGGAATTCCATGTCTTGATACGACGTGTATTATGAATACTTCTGCTACTGATTAGGATTAGACCATTGTAAAGATACAAACATTCCCATTGAGCCCAGTACGCCTTTAATAGTTTCACTCACACTACACATTCTAGAATTTTAATGCTTTATCTTTTTCGTCAAGGGATTTTGCTATATAGATTAAATTTTACGGAACTGTCATAACAATAGTATATAAATATTTATTAAGTAGAACAAATGCCGTGATAAAAAATAAAAAGGAATATATCGGAACAAGCAGTGCAGACAAGCTCTTAAAAGAAAACATGCAAGTAGTAATGCTGAAGTAGGATAAAAGAACTGAAGGGTCGAAAATTCTTTTTCTGTTCACGTTTTTTTTTTGTAGGTAAAGTTATGGATCGACATAAAGTCTTATCATTTGTTCCACGACTAAATCTACATATAAAGAGATCAAAAAGAAACCGAAAGTCGGAGAAATTGAAGAATTATTATGGACAGAAGTTAAGGGTACGGACATGCCGAAGATATAGTACATGGATGTGCGCGGTGGAGGTCTCGGTAGCGGTCGAGGTTTACATTGATGTCGTGCAGAACATACCGAAGATATTTACCTTCCTTTCAGTGTTCTTTGTGGTTTCTGAAGTGACTGACACGTTTTCTGGGAAAGTTAACTTTTTAACATTAATTTACACATTTTTCTACAATAAATAATAAATATTAGATAAATTACAAAATTTATTTAGTAATTTATCACGCGATCAACAGCTCAATCGCGATGTTAATGAATTATTGTGCTCTGGCATCGACATCGCGTAAACCGCGATGATAGGTCGCGAGGGTGAACTGGTGAAACATCCTTGGTATGTGGGATCTCATAAGCAAATGAAGGTTTGTTTTGACATCGATGTAGCGATGACGATCACCACCTCACATATCCATGTATCTTCAGCATGTTCGTACCATCAGACATGTTTTGATGTTTTAGATGTATTTTTGCTCGCTGATTACGAATGCGTTGTCAAACTAAAGGTACGAACATGCCGAAGATACATGGATGTGCGCGGTGTAGGTGGTGATCGCGGTCGCCACATCGATGTCAAAACAAACCTTCATTTTCTTATGAGATTGCACATACCAAGGATGTGTCACCTGTTCACCCTCGCGACCTATCATGGCGGTTTACAGCGATGTCGATGCCAAAACAAAATAGTTTGTTTTACATTGCGATCGAGCTGCTGATCGCGTGGTAAATTAAAGTTTATTGGTGGTTTTTACACCACGTGACGTTCGCCGGAGATAGGGCTGGTGTATTTATTCATTTACTATTGTAATCAGGTTGCGACAAGTTTTGGTTATATAGAAACCGCAAGAACGCTGAAAGAAAGGTATCTTCGGTATGTTCTTCCCATCATCGATGTAAGTGTCGCTCCGCTCATCCATATCTTCGTCATGTTCGTACCTCGTACCCTAAGTACAGTATAAGGAGGGACAGTAAAACCTCTTCCATGTCTTCACTTTGATCTCAAGAAGTAATACGGGCAGTACGCAATTGGTAATTCAGGAGTGGTGGATGCGGGTTTTCCCTGTTAAAACCCGTACGTTTCTATGCTACTAGCAATGCGAGAGTGGGGCAAAAGAGACTGGGAACATTGCGCGGTCGCCATGCGTGACTAAAGATTTTACTTTCAATTTTTCGGAGAGTGGTTCTACTGTCCCTCTTTATACTGTGCCCTAGGTGTGCGAGTTATACCATTCCGTTTTTAATATTCGGCTTGTGGTGCTGTCTCATTTAGTGGAGGTTAGCGACTACACTCGCATATACATGTTGTCCAAATGCGGCTCTAAACATAAATGTTGAATCAAAGCCGGCCCAGTCTTTAATATTTTTAAGCCATTAAATCTGGGACCTCGTTTTCTCTCAATCTTTCCCTGGATGATCAGTTGCGTGGGGCGGTTTTACGTTTCTCATTATGTCCGAGGTAGCTAACTGTTCTAACTTTGATGATCTTTAGCAGCTGTCCATCTGTACCTATTGTCCTCAGGACATTTTCGTTGGCGATTGCTTTGATAACAAAGGTATTTTCAAGATCCATCTATAAAGCCATATTTCAAATGCTTTAACTCGTTCATGGGCTTTATGTTGAGTGTCCAGGCCTCCGTTCCATACAATAGTATTGACCATACATAAAAAACGCAGAAAACGACATCTAAGACTGGTATTAATGCTACTGTTACAAAATAAGCTTTCTGTTTTACGATCATTTTGTTAACATCGGAAGTGGGTGTTTCCATTTTGACAATTTTTGCTACCGTAATAACTTTAAGGTGAGTTTTTTTAATATAAGACTGGACAGACGGACGGACAGACAAACACAATCTATAAGCTATAGGATCAAAATTTTATTAATTGTGCATTATTATTTCGATCCAATAAAAGCAGACAACCAGTATGTTGCATTATAGAACTAGGTATATTAATATAATTAAAACACGACAAAGAAAACCATTCTTTGCAAAAATTATAATGTCTGTATAATACCGCGCTGCGAAACACGGCAAAGAAAATCTCCCGACATGATCATCGACCTTTCGGCGAGAGAAAATGCTCGGCAGTGTTGATTTAGAATGAGGATGTGCGTGAGTTTCAGTAATATTGCAGTGTCACTTAAAAAAACAGATAATGCATACTGACAAATAAGTGTCTCGTTCCTATTTTATATTGTTTAATGTGACGAATTATGCAAAAGGGCGTTAGTTGATTGAAAGCTTAATGCGAGCTTGTATAAACGTGCGTGATATCTACTACTATTATCAATATGTTTACAGGGCAAAATATAATTACCCGTAATTATATTGTTTAATATAGGATGTTGAACTTTTGATGATGATAAGATCTGAGGCTTTTACAACATTACAACATCTGGAATCAGAGGATTCTATTCTGGTAGACGGCAAAGAAACAGACACAATTTTCATTCAAAGAGGTGTAAGACAGGGTTGTGTGTTATTCCCAACCTTTTTTTAATGTATACTCGGAAATAATATCTAACGAAGCCTTTGGAAGGACAATGTAGAGTTCGAATTGTGTGAGAAACTATTAACAATATCAGATATTATGCTAATCACACAGCGATCATGGCTGAAAGTATCGAAGATCTTCAATTTCTTATAGATCGAGTCATTTCGGTATTTAAATAGGTACATGTAAAAAATAATTTTACTCGAAATTTCTGCACCTAATATTTTCCTGTTCTATTTCAATTCTTACAACGGTTGCAAAGTAGAGAAAGGATTATAGATCGTAAATTTTAATTGCAAGTGACGTAAAATCAATGCCAGTAGCATGCCAATAAAACAAACAAAAGAAAACTTAGTGGCTACTTGTGGCCACCTACCATTTCAGAATATTGAAAATTATTATTGGGATATAAATACTATAGTCCGGGAGATAACGTCAAATTTGACCGGAACATTTTGACATACCTAACTATTTTTTTTTATATATACCTAGTCAGTTGTTCCACAGCTTATTAACAAATTATGTGTCAGAGGGCCCAAAACCGGGGCATAAAATAAAAAAAGACCAGAAAAATAATAACAGTAATTAATTTTATAAAACAGAACCTTTTTTTAATACAACGTTTTTATTATTTATACGACACAATATAAAAGAGGATTATAAAAACAATTATTTTTCAAATCAAGATGTCAATTTTAAAAACAAAATGGATTTCCGATGACAGGAATCGAACTCGAGCCTCCGGGGGTGAAAGCGTGTGAAATCCAGGTATCCTATGTACTAGTACACTGTATATATGTGACGCACGCAGATAAACATTTGACATATTATAAGTTCTAGGGTTTGTTCCATCTACTTAATAATTGTTCTTTCTTGCCTAAAAGTCCCCGAGTCACGCCAGCTGACAGAGATTTTCGGTATCAAACAAGTACTAACCACCAAAATAAATTAATAGAACCCGTGCCAAAATCACCGTTAACATTTGACACTATCTCCCCCCAGACTACTAGTTTTGTTGTTGTTAAAGTTGGTTCAGATATTCTAGTTCTCTTCCAATGATCATTTCACTAATAATTACCTATTACTTTTCTTAAACAACTGTGATTTAACTTGAGACTATAAAATCTGGCTTACGTTCTAGTTTAATGTTGTTTATGTTAAAGAAGTGAAAAAAAATAACCTTTTAAACGATCAGTGGCGTAACTTTCTCATTCTGGATAATAGATATAGATAGTACGTTGGACTGTCAATATAGTGATTCATCTTTAAGTTCCGTCTCCCAATCGTAGGTTGAATATCATCATCACTATCAGTCTACTGCTGCTGTGAAGAGTTCTATGGAACTGCATTAAACCAATCACTTAAATTCTTCAACCAGGACACTCACCTTCCTATACTCCCTCCACCTCTTACCTTTCCTTGTATTATCATTCTTAGTATTTCATATCGCTCTCTTAACACCAAACTAATGATGACTAAGCATTCTTCTTAACACCACATTACAACCACTGTACCTTATTTATGTCTTCTTCTTGCAAATATGCACTTGGATGGAGTGCACAAATATGTACTCTTCTTGCACTTGGTTGGATCTCATGAAATGTGTTGCATTTGATTCGTAAGAGCGTTAGTAAATTTTGCGAACTAAAGAGGTTATATTGAAATGAAAAGGGAAAATGGATTTTCTAAAGTGCATTTCGAAATGAAGAAAGATAATAAATGCCACAAGAAAACAGTTTCAGAACCTAGATTTCATTATTTTGTTTTATTAAATATAACGTAGCATTTAAAAATACGATTTCTTACATTCCATTGTAATTAATGAGTATGTATTTTCTTGTTTCAGATCAATGTCGTCAGCTATACGGGTAAGTAAGTCAGTTCAGTAATACCTGCTGCTCGTTAAAAAAAGCTTAAAATTTAAAATCAATTTTTCTCATATCTTCCTTGAATGGTGACGCGAATATGCGATAAATCGAAAAATTCGAAAAATTAAGCCCCCCAAAATTGGTTAAAATAGCTTAACAATGTTCTGTCATGTCATTTACAAGAAGGCCTCATAGCTTTGACAAATCTAAAATATAGGTGTATTTTAACGCATTTAAACAAATATGAAATATAAAATTAAACTTGTTGATGATGATAAAGAATCATGTAGCATGGGCTTTAAGTTTCTATTTTGCCCTACAAGTTTCTATATATCAATAACAATCCCTTCACAGACATGTCTTGCTTAATCGTCTTCTACCAGTTTTTCTTTGGTTTTCCCCAATACTCACGTTCGTCTTCTCTTTCCGCTGACTTCTTATTGTGTTTATTGTAATTAGTATGACACCTCCTTTCATTCCATTGCATTCCATTCTAACTAACTCTATTTCTTCATTGCTTTGTAATACCGATCTTATATATTTAAAATTACTATTTTTCAGAATAATTTCTTCTTAAAAACTATCTTCTTATCTGCGCTAGTAACTCCATCTTTAAATAGCCAGTCTAAATACTCTGTTTTTGCCCTACTAAGCCTTAAACAAGTCTCTGTTGTAACAATCTTTGTTATAACCTTCTTTAGTTTCAGTATTTGTAACTGCTTACAGTAACTGCTTGCTTAATAAGAGCCACCACTCTAGAGGTACCCTATCATATGATTTTCTAATACACTATATAACATAAAATTTGAGCGTTTGTTTCTTTATTTCTATATTGTTTCATCGGCTTTCTTTTAATGACATTTGTTGTAGATCTCATTTGCAAAATCAGAAACTGATTTTTGGTTTCCTCGCATATCCCTTTATAAATTTCTGTATCCCATATTGTTATGATGTGACTAAGCTGTTTTGTGGTTGCGTTTTCAAACAGTTTATTAAACAAGCTGACAAACACCTTGTACCTGCATCTCCTAACGCTGTCCATGCTTCTCCAGTGATTTCATCTAGTCCAACTGCCTTATCTTTTTTTGTATTGTCTATTTTTTGTCGTGCCTGAGGAACTCATTTCTTAAAATGAACAACAGAATTGCTAATTGGTCATTTCACTCTTCATTTACCGTTGTTTTCTTCTTTACGTGCCATCTCCGCGACGAATGTTGGCAATTATCATTGCTATTCTAACTTTTGACACTACAGCCCGAAAAATTTCAGTTGAGCTGCATCCTAACCATTGTCTGAGATTTCTCAGCCAGGACGTTTTTATTTTACCTATGCTGCGCCTTCCTTGAATCTTTCCCTGCATTATTAATTTTAGGAGAGTCATAACCGTTGCTTTATGAGATACTAACCATACCCATTGCTTATTCATAGGTCGATCCGAAGTTTTTGTTTCCTGGCTGTGGATCGAATTATCACTTATTTCCCATAGCGAAGTGAAAATGCTTCATCCGTTAACCGCTAAGGCCTGATGCAGACTTATGTGTTTTCAATTTGCGTGCATGCTGCGAGCAAGCTGCTTGTTTTCAAGCTAAAATTCCCGCTAATACACCCCTGTATCTACGTTGATCGGCGGTCAACGTGTACTGAATGATTGCCCAGCATAGACTGCCAAACCGCCTGACTTGTTTTCAAGAGAAGTGCACGTGGCGGCGTAGCAAAAACTGGCGTGCTCTCGTTCCACGCGGCTTGCAACTCATTTGTACTCCGCGACTCAGCTCGAGTCGAGTGTGCAGTGAATAAATTCAACTCGGGCAATGCTGAACCGCCAGCGATCGCACGTAGCTAGCTCGCAGCGTGCACGCAGTTTGAAAACACGTAAATGTGCGTCGAGCTTAAGCTATCACTCTAACTCTCGGCTCTTTATACCTATATGATACCTTTATACTTATACCTATATACTATATACCTCTTTATATGAAAAAGAAGAAAGAGCAAATCTGACCATATGGATTGTTGCTTACGGTTAGCACAAAATTCTTACTTCTATGCATAGACGTATTGGAGCAGTAACGCTACATTAAAGTCTTCTTCTTCTTCTTCTTCTTCTTCCTTCTTGTATGTAGGCTTTAAAACCTGTTTCTCCTTCAATATTAGCCTCCTAAATTGTTGAAGTTATCGCACCATATTTTTCTTGGTCTGCCAATACTTCTTCGTCCATTTGGTGACTTATCTCGTGCTATTCGTACTATCCTATCCTCTGCCATTCTACTAATGTGTTCGTTCCTCTCCTGTTTCCGTTTTGTCACCCATCCATTTATGTCTTCTGTATTGCATAATCTTTTTATGTTTTCGCTTCTCTCCCTATCCAACAGACTTTTCCCTGATATTTGTCGGAGTATTTTCATCTCTGTTGTTTCTAGTATTTGTCTCGTTTTAGATGTGTCAGATCCTGTCTCCGCCGTATATGTCAATATAGGTCTAATTGCTGCTTTATAGATTCTTGCTTTTGTGTCTTGTCTTAAGTCCTAGGGCTTTTGTTTTTCCATATTGTTATTAATTGTTACTACATTAAAGTAAAAACTATTATTTCGTATTTCAGGTAATTTGCTTTTTGTGTCAGTCAGTGTATTCAGTTAAACAAACAAGTCATAAGTAATTTGTGTAACGAGTAAACGACTATCTTATTATTAACCCTTTCAACAAAAAAAACTCATCACCGAATCTAAGTACGACAACCAGCGACGTAAATCCACTTGAATTTCATATCTTTTGTTCTATTTCCTGTTCCGTCAATCAACAGTCCATAATGAAGAGTAAAACAGACAAGCGACAACAGGACAATAGGCTAATAATTATTTTACATAAACGCCATAATGAGTTACCTAACACGAAGACTTAATTTACTAATTTATGCTTATGACTTAATAACTAACTGGTAGCCTCTCGAGTGCTCGATACAAAACAGACTAAAGGGGTTATAATTTTATGATAATTAACTGTTATTAGGGTGTATAATTGGACCGAAGTCAATTGGTTCTCACCCCTGGCGTATCGATTGTGGCACCGATGAATGAAAGGTATAACATCATTAGGAAAATTCGTGTTCTGATAATGAATCCGTGTAATTTTCCAATCGATACAATTAATAATGTACCAGCAAACAACAGGCAATTTTGTTTCAAGAGTAATTTTATTACGCGCCTTGTTCAATTTTCACAATAATCAAAACTGCGCTTAAAATATAGGTAAAAAGTATTCTCATTTTTAATTACTTGTTTCGATTAGTCTTCTTCTTCTTTTGGCAACATAATACTATGGGTCTTTGCCTGCCTGGATATGTCCTTCCATTCAGATCTCTTTTATGTCCTTCTCCTCCATTATGTTATGTTCATGGTTTTCAGGTCGTCTTCCACGTACATCAACAAACCATCTCGTTCTTGGCCTTCATTTTTTTCGTCTTTGTATCGGCTTCCATTGTAATGGGCATGTTTCAGCTATGATAGTCTTTGACTTTTCACAAATATTACAATATCATATCCTTCATTCAATTCATTAACCTCGTCGTTTTTTCTGATTTTCCATGTGCCGTCTTCCTCTTACACCGGCCATTACTTTTCTCAGTATCTTTCTCTCGAATGTCCTGAGTTGGGCTTCAACTTTTTTTGACATTACCCAGATTTCACAACCATAGGTTACTACGGGTCTAATCAATGTTCTGTAGATAGTCATTTTGGTTCTTTTCTCTGATAATTTTAGCTTAGGTAGCATATTATATCGTACATACTAGTATAGTATGTAGGTACGGTTCCCGCTCAAAATACGTGCAATCCGACAAGCGAGAACTGGCGGGTGACCTTCTCGTATTGTGTATTTCTCGTTGTGTATTTTCGCTCAATGTCACCGGCCAGCTCTGTTTTGTCGGATTGTACATTAATTTCGCCACTTACTGAATTCTTCTGATTGATTTCTGTGCCAAGATATGTGAAGGCATTCACACTTTCAACGGCACAATTCTGTACTCTGTGCGTAAAGAGAGTTTAGTCTCGTTTAAAGTTTGCAACGTCCCGTGGCGCATTTAATAACTCATTAGTGTAGGTACAGTCCCAAAATTGTGGGGCTTAACACACTAAGTCTTCGTGTTTCTTAAATAATCATGCGTCTAAGTTCAGGACTTAACACGCTTTACACATATTGTTTTTCATTAATATCTCAGTTTAGAAATGGAATTGGACAAATTATACACACATGTAGATATCAAATTCTAACATACAGATAGTGCATTTTCTAATTTCGACCATTTTTGGACTTAACTCGCTTTACGCACAGAGCACAGAATTGTGTATTGCGATATTATTTGCATTGTTAGATGTTCTTTTGACGTTCATGTACTTCGTTTTTGTTTCGTTTATTTTATGCCCTTTTTTGTGATTCAGGATCAATTTCCTTAAACGTGTCCATTAGTCGTTGCTTGCTCATACTAGTGATAGCTACATCGTCTACACATGCAGTAGTTTGTATGTTTTGGTATTTATATGATCGGCTACATTGGTTTTTCTGATGACATTTCTGGTTTCGATTAGCACACTAATAAAATAAGTACATATAATGTATAATACCGTAAAGAAATAAACCACATCTAAAAATGTAGAGATTCATGTATCATGCGAAAGGTCCAAATTGAATACCCCCGCGAAAAAAACATTGTTAATATTCAAACAAATGTATCCAAGGGATCTCGAATCAATTCAGTTTGGATAAAAGAGGTAACTTTGTTAAAACCAGGGTAATGATAGGAGATTAAAGCCTTCTATACCTCTCTTAAGTCGGGATCAAATGGATTGTGAGACATAGAGACATAGAAAATGTACGATATTGAAAAGCAAAGAGCGCACGTATGGCACCCCACGTTACTGTAAAATTAATAAATATTTACTTTTTGACAAAATCTAGCAGACCATGCTGGTCGAGTATAAAAGATACACCACGAGTGTTGGCTGTAGAAAATTTAGTTGGTTAATTCATGCAATGATAAAAACTCCAGCACAACGTCGTTAGACTACAAGGTTACCACGGCACTGACCGTACCAACCGGTACCCGAGTTAAAGGGGTATGTTTCACCTTCTGACTTTCTTTGAAGAGTGCTAATTTACCAACAAATGATGGAACACTTGGGGCTCATCCAGGCTGGCTATTAATAGAGGGTTTAATCGGCCACAAATCATAAATTATGAGGGAAATAACGTTATTTCACGTTGCGTTGATTCCCGTCTTTAGTTTTGTCTTTTTCTATTACATATTTTCTATTTCGCAAGGCGTGCCATACAACGTTCTGTTGGATCCTAGCTTTATACTGCTATAGTGGGGCAAAAGAAGACTATTATTATTGTACTGACTGGAAAGGTATTCTTTTGTTCCGGCATAACCCGATACTAAATTAGGACGAGTTAAAAATAAACCAAAAAAGAGTAATAGATATAGTAATAACTTCTTCTTCTTCTTCTTCTTCTTCTTCTTGTAATAGGACTATGTCCTGTTTCTTTTGTTACAGTTTTTGCTGCGATCCGGAGCTCCAACTCTCGTACCATGGTTTTTTGGGTCTTCCTACGGGTCGCTTAGTGTTGGGCTTCTGTGTTTTCGCCCAATGCGCTATACGTTCAGGGTCCATCCGATCTACGTGGTCTCTCCACATGCGTCGTCGCGCTCTTGTCCATCTCACTACGTCTTGAACGCCTAGCTCTCTCAATGTGTCTTCGTTCCGTATTCTATCTCTGAGTGTGATACCTCTTATGGATCTTAGGGTTTTCATCTCTGTTGTTCTCATTATTTGTTTGGTCTTTGTTGTCTCGGCCCTTGTCTCAGCTGCGTATGTCAGTACGGGTCTAAGACATGTCTTATAAATGCGGACTTTGCTTTCGTTGCTCATATATTTATTCCGCCAGATTATATCCCTCAGGAAACCAGATATTCTCGCTGCTTTCGTTGCCTGCTGTTTTGATTCTTGCCACAGATGCCTGTCGCTAGATATTTCCACACCTAAGTATCTACAACCCATTACCTGTTCGATTATATGGTCGTCCACTACTAATTTACATCTAATTGGGTACCTGGATATTACCATCGATTGGGTTTGCTCTTTGGATAGTGTCAGGTTATACTTTTCGGCGGTTATTTTGAATTTTTGTAGTAGGCGTTGTAAGTCATCTTCGTTGTCGGCTATTAAGATTGCATCATTTGCGTAGCAGATTCTCATGGTTCGGTTACCCATTTTGTATCCCTGATTCATTATGTTAACACGACCTATAACTTCATCCATTATTAAATTAAATAGGTATGGACTGAGGCTGTCCCCTTGTCTAATGCCTGCATTGATTTTGATTTCTTCCGTGAGCCCGTTTGTGGTTTTAATTCGTGTTTTGTTGGATCTATTGAGCTCTTTGATTATGTCTCTATACTTCTGACCTATGTTTTTCTTTTCAAGGATAGTGAGCACGTCCTTTAATCGTACTCTGTCGAATGCTTGTTTCATATCTACAAAGCATGTGAACATGGGCTTGTCGAATTCTACTGATTTCTCAACAAAAGAGTAAATCAAAGGCTCGAAATGATAAAGACAACTTGAACTGTTAAATTTATCTTTTGATGCAATGCTGGTTGAATTATGCCAATGTGCCATATTAAGGCCTTCTTCTGGGCTTCTTATTATTGTGTTGATATCAGGTATTTGGCACCAGTTCCTGCTTAACGTCTCTCAACCGCGAGTGTTTTTTGCGACCTGGGACCTTGTCCATTTGAACCTTCAATTTTGTCCATTAAAATGATTTTTAAAACATTATATTTGCCGCCTCTCTTTAAGTATTAGTTTCTTTATATTTATGTACTTCAGTTAGGCAGTTTATTATAGATCTCTAATTATGTAACTTAGAAATTGTAGCAGATGACTGGTTTTAATTCGCACTTATTATTCCTAAACAATAAACGTTTCCCGTTGAGACGATTTCGGACTTTTAGTTGAAAAATTAAAGGTGATATGGTCCTTTTCATGGGCATTTTTCAGTGCGTCACAAATGATAAAAAAAAGGTAAGTCCGTGATAATATACATTTATAACAATCATTCTAACACGAAATTTTAGTTAAATCTGACAATTGTCTCATTTTAATTGCAATTTGGCATAAAAACAAATCAATTGTGTTTATTGCATTTATAAAATGGTATTTTCTTTGATTTGTATAGTCTTATAAATTGTAAAGATTATATTCGTAGATATATTATATAATTCGTAAATATTTTTTTTTTCTATTTAGCGCCATCTATCGACAACTAGAATAAATTTTATAAATTTCTGTAATCACGGACGTGCCTTTTTTCTGTCACATACAATTTAATGCTCTAACAATAAAGCACTGAAAACGTTTGTTTTCTATACTGCCACAAAATTTATTATAACTATGTGACTACAGCTGTTTCGACAGAGTGCCTTTCTCAAGTGATTTAGTTTACTATGGGTTTGCCTTTTTAAAGTCTTTAACTGAAGAGGTTGAGGAGTGGGGAACTGTTTGTCTCGAGTTGGTCATTCAGAATTATATCTGTATTTTTTAATTTATTAATTTCCATAGATTGCAATAAAGATAACTTAAGGCCTTTATTTTGAATATGCAAAATTTGAAACTCTTCATTAAAAGAATGATTATGATCTTGAAGGTGAAGTACGTATGTAGAAGTGTCTGTTTTTCTATTATTGAAAGCCCTTTTGTGTTCTGCTATCCGTTTGTCAAAGGTTCTGCCAGTTTGACCGATGTGAGTTTTCGGACAGTCACCACAAGTTAGTTTGTAGACACCACTCTGTAGTTGTGTTCTCTTTCTGCTCTTATTGTTCTTAATATATTTGCTTAAGTTGTTGTTAGTTCTGAAAGCTAGTGTTATTCCTTTCTTTTTTATGTATCTGGCTATTTTTGTTGTTATCAGTATATGTGATAGAGCAGAAGGTACTTCTTTCTGTGGTGGTGGATAGACTAATTTCAGGGCTTTCTTATGAAGTTTTTGAGTTTATGAGGCTATCCACCACCACAGGAAGAACCCAGTACCTTCTGCTCTATCACATATACTGGCAAGATAACAACAAAAATAGCCAGATACATAAAAAAGAAAGGAATAACACCAGCTTTCAGAACTAACAACAACTTAAGCAAATATATTAAGAACAATAAGAGCCGAAAGAGAAACAACTACAGAGTGGTGTCTACAAACTAACTTGTGGTGACTGTCCGAAAACTTACATCGGTCAAACTGGCAGAACCTTTGACAAACGGATAGCAGAACACAAAAGGGCTTTTAACAATAGAAAAACAGACACTTCTACATGCGTACTTCACCTTCAAGATCATAATCATTCTTTTAAGAGTTTCAAATTCTGCATATTCAAAATAAAGGCCTTAAGCTATCTTTATTAGAATCTATGGAAATTAATAAATTAAAAAATACAGATATAATTCTGAATGACCAACTCGAGACAAACAGTTCCCCACTCCTTAACCTCTTCAGTTAAAGACTTTAAAAAGGCAAACCCATAGTTAACTAAGTCACTTGAGAAAGGCACTCTGCCGAAACAGCTGTAGTCACATCGTTATAATAAATTTTGTGGAAGTATAGAAAACAAACGTTTTCAGTGTTTTATTGTTAGATAAAATGAACTTCCATCAAGTAACGGTCGAATCCATCAACAATTTAATGCGTTAGAAAGAAATCTAAAAACTGTGACGCACTGAAATATGCCTATGAGAAAAAGAATACACTCCTGGATATCATGCACAATATTTTCATTTTCCTTTTTATGCATTTTGGGTTACTACACTTACAGGTAATTTGTTCAAGTAAAGAGAGATGCGTATGCTGTTGTTCACAATGAATGTATTTTCGCCTTCCATAATTTAGGAATAAAAAAATGAAGAGAATTTGTAATAGGTACCCCAATATTCACATCCTCCTGCTGTGGACGGAACTGCAGAAGTACGGCTTTCTGCAAAAGAGAAATGAAGGATTAATAATTAAAGAAATAGAAAATACTTCAAAACGTCTTATACAATCTAGCTAGATTCTTGTCGAGTAGTTTTAACAGTTAAATAAATTATATAAAATAAAAAGGAGACAACGTAAATAAAAGAACATACTTCAACAATATTTACAGAGTAGTATGTACATAATTGACATTTTACAATTTGTTTAATATACCTTTATATACCACAGATTGTAAAAGCAAACAAACACGTATCACCGCTTCAAATTAAATATCACCCTTGCAAATATTACCTAAAAAAGGCCGCCGTGCAACCCTTACATTTAATTACACGTTTGTGGTACTTCCCTCACAGAATATAAAAACGAAAGGAATCAGCATCCACCTAAAAAAAATTCCAATTTAATTTTCAATTAGACTTCGATTAAACCTCGACTTGTTCTCAAATGGGAGCCTAATTTTCCCGATAATACCTTGCTCCATAGATCGAGGGGGTGAAATCGACAACTAGAGGGTTAAAATTGCAATCAAAATGGAAGTCGTTTGTAGTGTTGCAATGTTGCGCGGGAGGGACAGGCGATTGATGCGCGGGGTCGAAACTTACACCTAATTGACAACATATCCCCTTCGATACGGCTTAGTGGATTTAAGATGACGTCACCTATCCATCATGGCCCCCTATGACGTGTAAGAACTTGATCGCGAATTTGTTTGTATGGTGGGGTTGTGGCTCATCCTAATAAATATTGTAGAGGGCATATTCAAATCAATATTTTTTGGATAAATACCGATAATAATGTTATAATTACGAAAAGAAGGTAAAAGAAAAAAGTATATGTGGAGACAAGATAAAATGATGTTTTCTTAAAAATACCACCAAGATGTACCACCAAGTTAACTAATAATTTCATTTTGAAATGTGCTTTAAGATATGGGAGCGAAATTTCGCGTCAATGTGTTTTAAATGTATTCATTTTTTCTCGAATCCTGAGAAAACTAATATTAACTTGCATTATTACCGAATTCCTGACACTTTCTATGTTTATTTTAATAAGTTACAGGAGTGAAAAAAAGAGAAAATGTAGTGCGACTTTCAGTTTCAAATATCTCATTCAAAATAAACTTTTTGGTTATTCTAAGGGACTTCCGGCCCTCGGTAATAATGTAATCTTTCATTCTGCGCTTAAATTTTTCAAAAATACTTATTAGTTTTCTCAGGATTCGAAAAATTAATGCATTTAAATCACATTAACGTGAAATTTTGCGCCTACGCCCTTAAATAATTTATCTCACCTTTTGTCTTAAAAATAAGTTCTTTGAAAATAAATAGTATCATAATTTGATAGTAAACGAAAGATAAATAAATATACATAAATATAATTTATAGATAAAAATAGATTAAACGAAAATGTCGATACCTGAAAAATACACACTGTTTCAAAGGTATAGTGATTACAAAAATTGCAATTTGGCATTATTCAATGCCTCACATACAACCAACGGTGAATGGACATTGAAAATTAGCTTAAACAAAGACACTCTGTTCTTATGGTATACAGCTAGAGGCGCCAAACATATACAGAGTACATAAATATAGTTCATAGATAAGGAATACATTACACGAAAAGTTACATAAAAATATAATTTATATTTTACGAAAAGAATACGTTACACGAAAATGACGATACCGAACCAATACACATTGTTTGAAAACGACCTAATAGTGAAATTGTAGAATATTTTGTTCAGTCTTTTTAAATGTAATTTTTGTTTCATGTTTCGTGACATGCCGGGGCCCCGTATAATTGATACGGCGGATACGGCGATAGCTACGCCTCTGCTTTTGAGAACTCACGCATAGTGAAATTATGTGGCCATTTTCAAACAGATGATACCTGGTCTATTTTGAATATTTCTTAAATCAACTGAATGATTTTCTACTTTTTGAATACAATGTAACGTACATAAGCCATGTGCAGTAAATAAGCGCTTATTCAGGCTTGGCGTGTTTACGATTTTATTCAGAAATTCATAGAATGTGTGCCTAAACAAAAGATAATAAATTGACATTTTTATTAAAAATATTGACAGAAACACCTTGTGGTTTGAAGCACTTGCCAATTTAATTTTTTTATACATATATCCAGAGGTTAGTCAGTTTCGAAATAACCGATTAAGAATATCGAGACTGCATTGGGAATTAAAAGAATTGATTCCCATTATGTCGACCATACATAATTTATGAACCTAACATACTAAAGAAAAAAATTTAGGAACAAGAAAATACCAGCAAGTCGAATCAATAAAATGACCAATTTGTTTTAGCGGACTGAGTTTTAGACAACAATTTGATATTTATATTATCAATAAAACAAAATAGGCCTGGATCCCGCGTACCAAAAAAGTTTATTAATAGCAAGCTGAAAATTTTTTAATTGTGAAACTTGTCATCCTGACAAGTTTATGATTGTGAAAACTAGCAGGTTGTTTTTAAGTTTATTCAATAGCAAACTTTGTATAATATATGAAAAAATGTTTGTCCGACAAAAAATAAGTCCGCCACGTAGAACACGTCAAATGACAGGAATTATGTTGGTGATAAAGCAGTCTGATTTTTGCTTGAGAGTTTAATTAAAGGGTAACAAATTAATTGGAAGTTCTGTGCGACAAAATACATGGGACGTTTTCGTAATCTGACGTTCGAAACCTGTAACCTGTGCCACAATTAAAACTTCCCCTGTTCCAGTGTTCCAGTACATCAAAGTTTGTCCGACTAGACACCGTTAAGCTATTAACAAATATTCAGCTTGCTATTAATAAACTTGTTTTTGGTACGCGGGATCCAGGCCTAGAATGATTATAATTTTAAAAGATTCCAATTTATGCACCACATCAAATAGATAAACTATCGTTTATTAACTTGTTTAGACACGTAATGTCGGAAAATAACTCAAGATTAAAATAACGGATCTTATCAAATATGGAATTACTTTATTGCTCCACTTTTTACTTTTTACAAAACAATATTAAGTTATCAAAATGAAGGTCGCAGTTTTAATGAACAAAAATAGAAATTGCTTAGACCTCGACCTTCAAATGACAACACCTTACTTTATTATGACTGCATTACATGAATCTAATAAAAAACGAAAATAAAAAATCGTAATGACTTTCGAAATGGATAATTGTGCAAATCTATTATCGTTGACATTTTGTTCAACGAAAGTTATGTATTGTTAAACTTAATCCGTTAGTTATTTTACTACATAATCACCCGATCAAGAAATATAAATGTCCAGATTTTATGATTTCAATTGGACAAGCATACAATCCAGCGTTTGTCGGGTTATTTTGTAAACCGTGAAAGAGCGAAGCAATAGAAATCATTTAAATAATTAAGTTTTCATAACTTATCCAGTATTAGATATTAATAATTTAACTGTTATAGATTTATAATTATTGTTCATTTCATGGTAAAACATTTACTGTATTCAAAATATTTGGGATACTTATTCCTTCTTCCCGTGTTATATCATAGGCTAAACCAGGGGGGGTTTTGGGGGTTGTAACCCCCCCATTCTATACGCTTAACACCATAGCCCTCAGAGACCTTCCAGTAGTTGTAACCCCCCTTTCAGGTAGTTGTAACCCCCTCTTTCAGGTAGTTGTAACCCCCCTTTCAGGTAGTTGTAACCCCCCCTTTCAGGTAGTTGTAACCCCCCTTAGGATCATCCTGGTTACGCCTATGTGTTATATCCTCATTGGACGTTGGTGATCATTCTGGTCCACATAATTTTGTTGACAGCTGATCCAAATAGTTCTAATGGAGTTTTACTCATCCAGTAATATAATATACATACTTCGAAGGCAAATTGCAAACAACCCAAAGACTCCAATCCTCATTTGCTGCACCCTAGTATGACGTTTTGGACTCTTTCCAGTGGTTGATCATTTATAAAGAAATGGATGTTTACATTGTGGTTTTTGCTGATTATCATCGTTTACATTTTATCGATATTAAGATTCATTCCGAAATTTTGCTACTCATTCCGATTCGGTTAATTAGCCTTTGATGGACTTTGGAACTGTCAGCAAGAAGAATAGCGTCGTCAATGTGTAGTGAAATTATTCATAAATATCCCATTCACCAAAAGTCCTTCTTCAGTAAATATTTTGCGATCGCCATTCCAAATAAGTATTCAAGGTAAATATTAAACAACAAGGGTGACAAAACACAACCCTGTTGAACTCCTCTCTGGATATTACGTGTCGGAATAATTATTATTGTTCACCTTAATAACGTCTTTTTGTTGTGTATATAAATTTCCTATGAATCTCCAGAATCTCAGATCATCATCGTGTATACGTGTAACGTGTAAGTATATCGTGTTTTCTCAGAATATCGACAAGTTTACATATTTTACTTTGTCGAAAGCTTTTTCGTAATCGAGAAGATCAGAAGATCAGAAGATGATAAATTTATATTTCTAAGTTATTATGAGTTTTTGAAGCGTGAAATTTTGAAAATCTCATTTTTAAACAAACCTGAACATTATTATGTAATAAAAAAATGTGCAAGTTCCCTATTGGAAATGCATTCAATCGTTTTTCCGCACCGAGTATCTCATTACGTATAAGAATCGTGCTTAATTTAAAGCAACTTTGCAATTTCCATCTTAAATGTTTCTGCAGACGAGCAAATGCTAACTAATAGCTAAAGCTATTAATATTGCAACATTAAGAAACGTTTTTACGTTCATTAGTTTGTTGTATGACTGTGTTAATAAAACAATACCGACAGCTTCAAGAATTACATTGTAGCAGAGACGTGATTTGTGAAGATATGTATTGGTTACACAAGCTCTAAGATTTTATTAGTCAAAATTGATTATCTTTACAATGGACGTGTAGACCTGTAGAATGGGTCGTTGGTGCATGGTTTTAATAATTTATTACCAAGTTTAAATGATATTCTAACGCTAAATTAATTCTGCATCACTTTAAGAGAAATAATTTGTAAAGAAATATTGCATAATATAATAAACCATATCAAATGTTTTTATTTTTGATCTTTTTATTTTGGTTTGTCTTTTGTTTCGACATTTTATGATTTATTAATTATTATTTCTTTTCATAAATTCTAATATACATTATTGCTTCTCTAAATACCTATTGCTTTTCTACCGACTAGTTGTTTGTGCTCCCCATCTTCAAATTTTGTTTAAGTAATTTATTTTATATTTTCTTTTCTCATTCTGTTTACTGTTTTTCTTCTATTCGTTCTTGCTGGTCCAGGTGTGTTTCTACTTTTTTTTTCATGTGACTCATCTTAAACTCTTTATCATTTATCAACCTTGGATATATTTAATATCTTTTTAAAAATTTCTGTAGAGATACAGCCAAGGAAAATTACAGTCGGAAAAATGAAAGATTACCCATGAACGAACATATATAACACGCTGTATTTTTCTGTCACCATGTTACAAAAAAAATTGGCCAATGCAAGTATATGTAATACTTATACAAACTATTATTATAGTACTGGTACCAGTTCATTATTTTCTGGAACATAGAAAAGATGTGTTTAATATGATCGCCCATGGGTATTCTTTCATTTTTCCTACTATATTTGTCTTTATATCGTAATTATTCACCAATTGTCCACAAGTCAGCTGTCTGGCATACTCACTTTAAATGTCTGTCCATGGTTTTCAGCCACACGTAAGACAGAAAGAAATATTTTTAACGCGGCAGTATACCATTCAAAGTAGATCTACCGATTTGAATTCAAATTCATGAGTGAATTTTATTGGCCGATTAATAAGTAGTACTCTACGAGATAGCGTCTCCTGGCTCATTCACTGATCGGTACCGAAAAGTGCTAAAGATGCCATTATATCGGACCAAAGATTTATTTTCGATAATCTTTTTTCAAAAAACCAGTATGTGTTGGAATTTGCAACCAGAGAACTCTGGGATTATCTGTATAATGGATTCCACTAGCTTTCTTAGGTCTATTCTAGATTGTTCTTGTGTTAATATAAACTATTCAATGAGAAAAGCAGATGGGACAAATATAAAAGAGAACTAATTACCTAACCATTTTCATTAGATACAAAAAGCAAGCAAACAATTTCCTATGCTTTAGAAAATAACAGACAAGTTTCTCATGCTTTAGAAAAGTAATAAATATAAGTGGTAGATAAATAAATACCTATTAGTTCTTCTATTGGTTAGATATTTATCTTCATCAATATGTTGTTGCAAAGAGCTGCTGGTTAAGGATCAGAAAATGGATTTCCGCTTATTCTTATATTTATTTTTATGACGATTTGATGATTGTTGTAGACAGCTGCTCGCTAGCTCTCGTATGTCAAATGGACTTGATGTTATTCTTACAATACATTAGATGGCAGTGCTATGGTTTTCTTACAGTCTTATATATTAGATAAATTTGTTACTTATTAAAGTTCCATGAAAGAACTACAAAAAAGTAAAAGCCAAAAATCAGTTTTGACCGATATAATCAAATAAAATATGCTGTTCTTGCGAATCTTTTCATTTGCATTTTAATTGATCGTTTTGTAATACGCATCCATCCATATATATTTTCTTTGAAAAAATTAAAGAATTTCAGGTAGATACGTATGTTAAAATTTAAAGTTTGCATATTGCAAAACCTATCAAAGAATAAGCAAGTTAAACATAAATTGAAAAATGTAGTAAATTTATTAATCAGATATCAGTCTAATCAAATAACTAGAATGGATTTTGTAAAGTGTCTGTCTTATTATAATAAATATTAAATAATAATTTATACGTCTTGCATATTATCTATATTATAAATTATTATTATAATGTCAGGAAATTAATGTCTTGTATTCGGATTTCGGATGCTTTCATAATTGACATTCTTAAATTAAATCTATATTTTTATTTTATTACCTGAGTGAGTTGGTGAGGAAAATACCTACCGGATTAATAGGAACCTTTAAATTTGGTGAGGAAAATACCTATCGAATTATAGGTTTTTACTGGTTGGTGAGGAATTTACCTCCACCCAAAAATTCAACGTTTTTAACGTTACAACTTTTCATTCTACGGTCTCTTTTGCAATAAGTCATGTATTTCGATAATGTTCCATTCTATTTTTGCTTTTCATTACCTTTTGGAGCCTATATTAATTTCTGTTTTATCGATGTCCATGTTTATCTATTTTTTATTGGAATTTACTTCCTAGTATAAAAAAATCTAACAGAGGAAACAGCAAACACTGTCATGATAATTATTAGTTTCTTACAAAAGTCAGATAACAATTTTCTATCGATACGTTACTCCGTAATGTGAAACATGACTGTAATCCTTTTGCTTTATCCAAAATCTTTGGTCATTAATTCGTTGACATGTCGACATTAGCATGCAGCAAATTTTGCAAGCGTGATCCCAACAAAACGTACTTGTCGTTCCCTGTTTTGACCCCCTACTGCAATCAGGGACGTGCTTAGACCAAGTGCAACGAAATGCATATTAAAATAAATCGTTTATATTTTAACATGTAAGTGCCAAGTTTTTCCATAAACTCAAAAAAAGTACCCAAATGTGCGGACAACAAAACTCAAATTGTTTTCGTGTGTCTACTAATGTATTAATTAAATTAGTGGGAAGATATATGTGCTTGAAATCAAAGACTATGATCTGGTAGCTACTATGCTGGTACAGATCCCTATGCTATTTTTTGACCTAATGCGTAGGTAAAAGGAAAATGCAATAACAGCCATCTACTTTTACCCAAAAAAACGCTAATTTTAAAGGAGAGTGTACACCCGTATGGGTGGACAGTAAAATTTTTGTTTTAATGTAGTAATGAAGTGAAATCTTCTTTCACGAAGTGCAAAATTCCAGATATATAAGACAATAATACGACCAGCAGTCGCTTATGGAAGCGAAACATGGACGCTAACAAAAAGAGAAGTAAATAAACTGCTCGAAAAAGGTGGAAAGATGCAGTCAAAGAAGCTCTGTAGAAAATGGGAGTGAGCCAATGAGAATTAGTGGCACATCACTGATAAACAGGGAAGGCATTAGTAAACGCGGAAAAGACTCACGAAGAGTTGTAACGCCATTGATGATGATGACTAGATATTGGAAAGTAGGTATTGGAAAAAAAAGTTAACTACAAAATAATTCGAAGAAATAGCAATGAGAACAGTAGATAGTAGCGATTAAGAGCCATTTCAAGAATCAGGGAGTGTGTTTGTAGCAAGTTATTTTGACCAATATTATTTAAAAAATGCCGAATACCTTGAAGAGATAATTAATGACAGTTACCAAAGTGACACTCGTTACAGCTTAACTATTTCTTCCTAAAGTCGTTTTTTAGAATTTTTCGATGGGCAACATTAGTAGAAGTATTTGTATTGTAATTTTATTTTCTCTAGTAGCTTTCATGGTATTCTGATTTTGCTAAATAGATTAGAATAACAACATAAAAATAAATTTTAGTATCTTATTCTAACAAATTGCTTTCACAAAAAGCACTAAAAAGTATGTTTATTATGTTTATATTTGTCGTGGTTAATGTTAGAAACTGTAAGATAAAACATAATAGTAGGTACGTTCGCTAACGGTAAAATATTGCAAAACCTCTAAATTTAAAAAAACCGTTTGGATTGGCATGTTTGGCATGCACAAATACACATAGCTAACAAGGCAATGAAAAAGGTGATATTGTGCCAATGTGTGCTTTTGTCCTGGGAGTGAGTTTAACCCCTTCAAGGGGGTGAAAAAATATACGTCCAAAATAAGTTTTAAGCAACTTTTGTTCTAGAGTTTTTCACCAAGTCAATACTTTGTTATTTGCGAGTGAATATGTTCATTTTTCAATAAAATAGGTCACCACCTTTTTAGACGGTTTTTCGCAAATAACTGAAAAAGTAGTATGCCGAAAAAAACATTGTTAACAAAAATATAGCCCGTAAAAAAGTTAACAAAACAGTGTATACATTGGGCCTCTAGACCTATACTAGTAGAAGCAGAGTTATAGCTAATAAAAATAGGTCCATATTCGTCAAATTCCAAATCGAATATTTTAACGTGAAATAACCAGAAAATGAAGCACTTTTTGGGGAAAACTGATTACAACTTTTATAAAATGTTTAAAAAGTTTTATTTTTGTTTTATAAAAAAAATTATAGCATCAACATCATCCCTAATTAGCTTAAGTTGTTTTGAGAAAAACCTTTTTTTTTTCAAAATTAAAAATTTTGCTTTAAAACCAAATTTTTTCAAAAAGCACTTTGAATCGGTGAAACTTACGGATCATATAAACAAACATAAGTAAAGCAACTTGTGAAGCGATAACGATTAATTTCATTTATGTTGCTAATTAGGGGGTGATTTTCCCGATTTTTTTTCCAAAACAAAATGAACCAACTTTATTCTGAGCGTAGCTTGCTTACATTTGATGCTAGAAACTTTTTTTTATAAAAACAGAAATGAAAGTTGTAATGAGTTTTCCCCAAAAAGTGCTTCATTGTTTGGATATTTCATGTTGGAATATTCTATTTGGAATTTGGTGAATATGAACCTATTTTTCATTAACTATAACTCTCATGCGTACACCATTGTTTTCGCTTACTTATAGGCTATATTTTCGCTAAAAATATTTTTTTCAATGAAATCTTTTTTAATTATTTGCGAAAAATCGTCTAAAAAATTGATTTTTTTTGTTAAAAAATGAACATATTCACTTGAATATACATCGAAAAGTAAAAAACTTTATAGAATAAAAGTTGGTTAAAGTTAGTCAGTTTATCGAATTCCGGACCTATTTTGAACATATGTTTTTCCCCGAGAAGGGGTGAAACTTACCCCCTGGGCAAAAGGACACATCGGCACAATATCCCTTTTTTTCTTTGACATGGTAGCTATACATGCCAAATTGCATATCAATCCAAGCGGTTCTTTAAAAGTTACATCAAAAACCGTGAGTAAATGTACTAATAATTAGGGATGGCGGTTTTTGACAAAACACCGGTTTTCGGTTATACCGGTTTTTTTTGCTTACGGTTTAACCTGGCGGTTATAACCGGCCAAAAAAAACCGGTTTTTGGAAAAACCGGTTTTCGGTTTTTTTTACTCCAATAGGTTACAAAGTTACATTTACAATACACTTTAGTTTGCGATACTCCATTCGACTCAATATCAATATGATCAAAATTAGTACTATCGAAAGAACACGTATTACTTTTAACACGTTTGTAAATTTGTAGAATAGGTACATTTTAACTCATTTAATACTTCCTGTATGAGTGTATCGTTTTGAAAACGTAGCGAAATTCTTGGAGATTCGTATTCGTAATCAGTAATTCGATATTCATAGTCAGAGCATTATTTTTGGTAATCAGAATAAGTCATTCACCCACTTTCAATGTCAAGACAGAGTTAAGTGTGAAAAATAGATGATGTTTGCGTTTAATTCAACCAGATCACTTCTTATGTAAATATTATGATTACAAATACCTTTTCAAGAAAATATTATAATAAAACTTAATAATTGTTTCTGGCTGATGTGCGATTGCACTTTCAGTTTGCTTCTGTATTTTATAAAATAAAATAAAATTTGAATTATGGTTTTGTTTGGAATAATTACTTGATAATAATAATTATGATTGGGATCCAAAATAATACCTAACCTAATCCTAATCACCGTAAAAACCTAATAACCGGTTTTTACTTTAAAAAGAAAAAACCGTTTATAACCTGGACAAAAAAAACAACCGGTAAACCCGGTTATTGCGAAGTAAAATAACCGGTTTTAGGTTTAAACCGATAGGTTTTTCCCATCCCTACTAATAATACATTGGATGAAATGAAAAAATATTCGTTATACCAAGTAATTTTTTACAATGAGGTTTGTTATACAGAGCTTTGGTTGGTCTACGATTCGTTATAAGGTAAACAACCGTGGTTTACACGCAACCCACTTTCTTCTGAAAAATTATCTTTAAACTTTACAATTGTGGCCAATGAACTGGCGGGAATTCCCAACTTCTTAGCATTGCCTTTTGTTCCTTATAGGATTCTCATTTACATAAACCGTTACCGTTACTACTTTTTGGAACTGCGGCAAATTGCGTGCGTGTGCGTGTGCGGGTGCATGTAATGACGTGTTAAGTTTACACTGTGTGTGTATTTAAACTTTTTCTTTTGTAAACAAGACCACAGGTAAATTATTGTACAATCCTCCTAGCTGATAAATACACCTGTGAAATAATTTTTCTTGTAATTAGACTTTTCTAATATGGTCAATATGGTCAGGCATTATATTTGACATCGTATAAACATTATTTCTCTTGAAGAGATGCAAAAAAGGCAGACAGTAAGAAAGCTCTTGATGATGGAATTATTAAAAAGTTCGTTCTAACATTTTCACAAAAGTTATCTACACTTCTGTGTTGTTAAGCTTCACCATTATATAGAAATAAATAATATCTCTCGTTGCAATGCGGAAAAGAACGTGCTGTGAAGTAGCCAGTCCGGTTCTGACAGAACCCTGCTGGATGTCGTTGAAGCGCCTTGCATACATTATTCGTGTCCCCCGAAGAGTACTAATCCCTGGTAAATTGTGTTCTAGTCTTCAGTTGGAGATTGATTGCTAAAAAATGTTGCGTTACCTCACTTTTACTTAAAAGAGGTTGGAGTAACCGTTCTTCCAAAATTAATACGCTATATCATAGCAAATATGATTAAGAAATACCTTTTTCTCGTACTTTCTTCGAGAAATAAACATTAAAATAATATATTAAATAACTTAAAATATAAACGTAAAATTTAACCATTTCTCCACGATGCATCGTTTCATTGACCAGAAATTGATCTAAACAAAAACATGTTATTGGATTCGGTAAACGAAAATGCATAACTTTCGTTACTTACCTACATCTTTATTTGATATGAAATAACTTTCATTACTTACTTACCTAAGACCCAAATCTTTATTTTATATGTAACAGTGCGGAAAAGCTGCACATATGTTGTGTTGAACCAATTTCTCGGATTTTTTAACCAAGATGTTCTTATTCCTGGACCTCGCTTTCTTTGAAGGATCGCTTGTAGAGGGGCTTATATGATGCATATATGAATTTATTTCGCATATGTCCAAAGTATTCTAATTTTCGAGATTTGATGGTGGTCAGTACCTCTCGATTCTTCTTCGTTCTTCTGATGCCTTCTCATTTGTGACCCGGTCGGTCCAGGGGATTTTAGGAATTGTACGATATAGCCACTAGCCACATCTCAACTGCTTCCAATTTTCTGCACAATAAAGTATTTATTTTATTAGATGAAGTAGTTTTCAATCCTAATAGCAATATTAATAGTATTTAAAAATATTAAAATATTACTAAAAGATTTTTAAATTGAAAACTTATTGGTCCATTTCCTTGGTAACACCTCCATGGCTTCTAAAATTTGCAAGCCAGATGGATGCTGAAGCGAAGAAGACAAGAGGGAATTAAAAAACTTACAATTCACGACCCCGTCTGTTCAGCTGGTAAATTCCAACAGAAAATGGACCTAGTTACTCAAAGAAGTAACGACCAATATAAAAAAAAATAAAAATTCTATTTTTATTCAGTTTCAATGCGAAGGCAAAACAATCTTATTTTTCACCTAGAATACGGAGCGCAGTCCAGCACTCTGAATCGACGATTTTCGACTCTTGTTGGAGTCTCATCGGAAAGAACCAATAAGTTTTCAATTTAAAAATCTTTTAGTATTATTTTAATATTTTTAAATATTATTAATATTGCTATTAGGATTGAAAACTACTTCATCTTTCAATTGCCAGATAACGCTAGTCACCTAGTCCATTCACGTCAGTTGCGGTGTGGGGGATAAACTCTCGGTGTTGGTCACTTTAGAGTATGGAGTAGCAGGCCTACGTTCTCTCCGATGAGACTCCCAACAAGAGTCGAAAATCGTCGATTCAGAGTGCTGGACTCAACTGGAGTGCGTCCATTTTCTGTTGGAATTTACCAGCTGAACAGACGGGGTCGTGAATTGTAAGTTTTTTGAATTCCCTCTTGTCGTCTTCGCTTCAGCATCCATCTGGCTTGCAAATTTTAGAAGCCATGGAGGTGTTACCAAGAAAATGGACCAATAAGTTTTCAATTTAAAAATCTTTTAGTAATATTTTAATATTTTTAAATATCATTAATATTGCTATTAGGATTGAAAACTACTTCATCTTTCAATTGCCAGATGACGCTAGTCACCTAGTCCATTCACGTCAGTTGCGGTGTGTGGGGGATAAACTCTCGGTGTTGGTTACTTAGAGTATGGATTAGCAGGCCTACGTTCTCTCTGATGAGACTCCAATAAGAGTCGAAAATCGTCGATTCAGAGTGCTGGACTGCGCTCCGTATTCTAAGTGAAAAATAAGATTGTTTTGCCTTCGCATTGCAACTGAATAAAAATGGATTTTTTATTTTATTTTTATATTGGTCGTTATTTCTTTGAGTAACTGGGTCCATTTTCTGTTGGAATTTACCAGCTGAACAGACGGGGTCGTGAATTGTAGGTTTTCTGAATTCCCTCTTGTCTTCTTCGCTTCAGCATCTATCTGGCTTGCAAATTTTAGAAGCCATGGAGGTGTTACCAAGGAAATGGACTAATAAGTTTTCAATTTAAAAATCTTTTAGTAATATTTAAATATTTTTATATATTATTAATATTGCTATTAGGATTGAAAACTACTTCATCTTTCAATTGCTAGATAACGATAGTCACCTAGTCCATTCACGTCAGTTGCGGTGTGGTGGATAAACTGTCGGTGTTGGCCACTTAGAGTATGGAGTAGCAGGCCTACGTTCTCTCTGATGAGACTCCAATAAGAGTCGAAAATCGTCGATTCAGAGCGCTGGACTGCGCTCCGTGTTCTAAGTGGAAAATAAGATTGTTTTGCCTTCGCATTGCAACTGAATAAAATAGTTATTTTCCTAACTAGTGCGGAAAGTGATACTTTCACGCACAAGACTGCCGTTGACCCGAACGACGCGATAGCGGAGTTCGGGCAAGCAGTCAAGTGCGGGGAAGACACTTTCCGCATGAGTTAGGAACAATATTTTTTCTAAGGCTGTACGTTTGGGAAAAAAGCCACAAAAAATAGAGTTATATCAATTTTTATTTAGAAGTGAAAATACACAAATTAATTCTTTGACAAGGTTGTCAAAACCAAACTTTCAATATAATGGGTTACCACGACGACGATATTGGTTTCCATGACGTCGATTTAAAACCATTGTAATTGGCTACTGATCTGACTTTTAAATATTATGTCAAAATAATTTTATTTCATTGAATTATCGCGCTAATTTCATTATTATATTGTGTTCATGTATATTCTCATAATTCACATAAATTTGAAATAAATTAGTAAATAATATCTAAATATGTATTAGTTTATTGTATGTATTATAATATATTATAATGCCATATTACAAGGTATAGTGCAACTTTCGGAAACGAAATGCGTGCGTGAAAGTGGCTCTTTTAGCACGGCCGTAGAAAAATGGAATTTTTATTTTATTTTTAATTGATAATTACATATGACTTCTTCTTCTTCTTCTTATTTAATATAGACATTACTGCCTGTTTTTCTTCAACGGTGCCTTTCATTCTGTCCCTAAGTTGTCATTCCATCTTTTCCTTGGGCGTCCTATAATACTTCTTCTGCCTAACGGTGACTTGTGCCTGGCTATTATTGCTTTCCTCGATTCAGACATCCTGCTTATGTGTTCATTTCACTCTTCTTTTCTGTTCTTTGCCCAGGTATTTATATTGTCTATCCCACATATGCGTCTGATTTCCTCACTTCTTACCCTGTCCTGTAGTCTTTTTCCAACAATCCTTCTTAAGATCTTCATTTCGTTGGTCTCCAGATGCCTTCGTGTTTTGCTTGTATCTGGTCTTGTTTTGGCCGTGTAAGTCACAACTGGCCTAATAACTGACTTATATATTCGTGCCTTTGTTTCCAATCTTAGGTGTTTGTTTTTCCAAATTGTGTCGTTTAGGCATCCGGCCGTTCTATTGGCTTTAATTATTTGGTCTTTTACGTCTTCTTCGATATTGTTGTCGGTTGATAGATTAATTCCCAATTCCCAATTAATTCCCAAGTAAGATTGTTTTACCTTCGCATTGCAACTGAATAAAAATGGTATACATTTTTATTTTATAGTCGTATTACTCCGTAGAGTAACTAGGTGCATTTTTCCGTTGGAACTTTACCAGCTGCAGACGGGGGATGTGAATTGCATAGTGTAGAATTCCTTCCCTCTCGTCTTCACTGCAGCATCCATTTGACTTGCAAATTGTAGAAGTCTTGGAGGTGTCACCAGGAAACTGTACCAATAAGTTTTCAATTTAAAAATCTTTTAGTAATATTTTTAATATTTTCAAAAATAAACCGGGATAATACCCGAAGGTTGGCTGTATACCATCTAGTTAAATAAAATTAACATGAAGTAAAACTCCCTAGTGTAGTTGGTATATTTATTTTTTTATTTTTATGGAATTTTGTATTTTTATTTTTATGGAATTTTTATTAAATATACCAACTACACTAGGGAGTTTTACTTCATGTTAATTTTATTTAATATTTTCAATATTAATAATTTACTATTAGGATTGAAAACTACTTCGTCTTTCAATGCCAGATGGCGCTAGCCACCTACTATCATCACTTCAGTTGCAATGGGTGGGAAAACCTCTCGATACGAATCAGTTAAAATATGGAGAACAGTGCCTACGTTCCTTCCGATGAAGGCTCCAATAAGAGCCGAAAATCGCGATTCAAGGGACTGGACTGCACTCCGTATTCTAATTGAAAAGTAAGATTGTTTTACCTTCGCATTGCAACTGAATAAAAATTGTATACATTTTTATTTTAATTCCCAAGTATTTGAAAGTCAATACTTGTATAATCTGATTGTCTAACTCCAATTTGCATCTTATTGGTTCTTTGGCTATTACTAAGCTTTTTGTTTTTTGGGCTGATACTTTCATATTCATTTCTTTTGCGTTAAAGTTGAACTCGTGCAATAATCTTTGTAGGTCGTCTTCGCACTCTGCTACTAACACGGTGTCATCAGCGTAACAGAGTATTTGTATCTCTCTATCGCCCATTTTGTACTCTCTTTTTTCTTCACTTGTTTTATTATTGCATCCAACATTATGTTAAACAGTAGAGGGCTTAGTGAATCTCCTTGCCTGATTCCTGTGTGTTTCTATGGGTGCTGTTATTATTCCATTGACTTTCATTTCTATTTTATTTCTTACATAATACCTATATGTTTTCTATCAGTTTTATGATATCCAGTGGTAAATTTTTGTCACATAGTAGGTGTATTACATCTTTTAATTGGATTTTATCAAACGCTTTCTCTAGGTCTATGAAACAGAAAAAGGCTGCTTTGTTATATTCTAATGATTTTTCCGCATTTGCCTTATCACAAAAACTGCATCGTTACATGATCTTCCACTTCTAAATCCTTGTTGTTCATCCGATATATTTATGCACTCCAATATTTTCTCCATCAGTATTTTTGTTGTGAGTTTCAGTATAGTGCTCAGTAAATTTATCCCTCTATAGTTACTGGGGTCTGCCCTATCACCTTTATTAAATATCGCTATCATTTGAGTGGTTCTTCATTCTTCTGGAATTCTTCCCGTGTTTATTATTTTACTTATAAGGATATTCAGTCCTTTGTGAAATCTATCTCCTCCGTATTTTAAAAGTTCATTAGTTATTCCATCTTTCCCAGGAGCTTTTCGATTTTTCATCTTTTTTAAGGCGTTCGTTATATCTTCCTCTTTAATTTCTGTTTGCTCATCCGCTTCTAATCCATTTCTTCACTATTAGCTGTTTGATAGAGGTTTTTTAGGTAAGTTGTCCAAGTATGTGTATCAATATGTTTTACTTCTATCAATTCCTTCATCTCTGCTCTTTGATCTCTTATCATTTTCCACATTTCCTTTTGCATCCCATAGAAGTCGTGCTTAATATCGTCCATAATAATTTATGTATTTACATTTATTGTACACTACGCATCTACTAATAAAAACGTTATTCCTTTTTCCCGGTTCCCATTATAAAATTATTAAATTGCTTAAACCTGTCGTTTTATGAAACGTATACATTTTACTAATAAAAAGTTTCTTTATTACCATAATAATTAGTATTTATACATAATTTTATATTATAGCATAATAAATTGATCCACACCCCAAAGACGCTCACAATAATTTAAAAGAAGGGTTACCGAACCCGCCTCAAGTCTTAAAAAAATACTTCCGCATAATCGTGAGAACGCAATATTATCAAACACCCAGTAGGTAAAAAATTAGTTAATTTAAAATATTAAACTTTTTACCATCTGTTACTGTTGGATGGTAATCATACGTAGGACTGAGTTATAAAATATTCATCAAATGCAGGTAGGTGCTCCTTGTAAAAAAGGCAAAATGTATTTGCAAACTGAAAGGTGCGCACTTATAATGAAGTAATTTAAAAGTAAGTTTTTTATTTAGGTATGATGCGTGCAATGCAGTAATGCAAGAATGAAACACTAGCTACTGTTTATTAAAATGTGTGAATTAAAAAAATATGTAAAATCTCTTTGTAGCCGTTACGGAAACTTATAAAATAATATCCCGTATCGTGCAAACGAAAGGAATAATGTAATTATATCGTATCTCATTGAGTTTACAAAAAATCATGAAACCTGTCGTCTATATGAGCCTCAATAGTTATAATTTCTGCAAACTTTCTATTCTCAAAGCGAAATCATTTGTATTCGAATCAAGCAGTCAAAGCATTCGCACGATTTGGGAGTCAATTTATTTGACAACACCTTAAAAGATACGTTAATTGGTCGTAGAGGATCAACAAACTGTCCTCCTAGGTTGGCAGATTTAACACACCTTGATTTATTTTTTTATTGATATCTTATAGATTTGGTCTAGATGCTAAGGGTTTTGTTGTGCCATATTATATCGTTTAGACATCCCACCATTTTTTATGCTGTCTTTCTTTGTTCTTATATCGGAATATTTGCCTGTCTTTAACTACGATTAAAGGTGTGTCATATTATATATTATTCTTATTACATTTTACCATATCTACCAATGCCATCCATCACAAATAGTGATTGGCTAGTAATAACCAAACCATTTTTTATAATTATAAATTATAGAAATATGAAATGATTTAATCGCGAAATCAATACTATGTGGATAAACGAAATTTTTCATAAAATATGTAGATTATTATTTCATAGATTATGTTTTTCCTGACAATAAAATACTGCCACAGTCTCATAGCGTTTTAATGATTTTTTCATAGCAATAAAAGTTAGTATGCAGTGGGCAATGAATATAACAATTATGTGTTAAACAGTTATAAAGAGCTCATAATGCCTAATTTCCCACATGACTTATGAATTTTTTTATATATTACACGAACGGAATAATTCTTCCAAGAAAATAAAAAAATAACGTCACAACTTTTCAAATACGAAGTCAAAAATAAATATATTCTTCCTCTTTATAAGGAATTCTGCTTGTTCATTGGCGGATTGATAGTACCTCTATGGAAGGATGTCACTGCATCTTTTGCGCGGCCGGCCGATACTTCTTCTACCGATTGGTGATTTATCTCGTGCTATTTTGACCACACGTATCTCCCCCATTCTGGTTATATGGTTGTTCCATTCTTTTTCTCTATTTAGTGTCCATTCGTTTATACACTGTACGTTACATTGTCTTCTGATATCTTCACTCCTCTTTCGATCTCTCAGTGTATTTCCTGTAATTCTTCTCAGTACTCTCATCTCTGCCGTTTCCAGTAGTCTTTGTGTTGTGGATGTATCGGGTCTTGTTTTTGATGCATGTCATTATTGGTCTTACACTGGCTTTATAAATTCTTGACTTCATCTCAGTGTTAATATGTCGGTTTCGCCATATACATAGTGTTATTAAGGCATCCTGTCAGTCTATTTGCTTTTTGTACTTGATTTCTCACTTCTTTGTCCAGGTCTCCATAATTTGACAATGGACCTAATTCCAAGGTATTTTACTTCCATTACTTGTTCAATACTGATACCATGAATTTCTATTTTACATCTGATTGGTTCTTTACTGATTACTGTTGTTAAAAAAAATAAATATCAACTACATAATAAAAAAAACATCTGTGCTAGAACGCTGATATTGGAAGAGTGGCAGGTAATAGACTAACAATAAAACGTTACAAATGATGGGATTAGATCTTGTGAAACGATGAAATGAATAAAAAATGCAAAAACAAACAAAGAAGTCATCAAAGAATATAGTGAAATAGTGAAATTTTTCGTAGTTCGTGTAAAGCCGGATTTATGTTATGACTGGGACGTGGACGACACGGCTGTCTTACGGGGCATTTTGAAGGATCGTCTGATATGAAAAGCATTGGCTAGTTTATCTTAGAACGGAACGGGGCGACATCGGGGAGTGCCGGGGACGTGCTTTCTATTGTTCTACGGCCCGTATTGTGCACGTTCCGTCCTAAAACATAAATCAGCCGTAATAGTATGATACAATTGATCCAAAAGATGGCATAATCCAAACAACCAAAGTGAAAGTTATCCTTCAACACCAAATTGTTCTATATGGTCCACATAATGTTCAGAAAAAGTCACACCATTTTAATCGTCGGATTTGGGAGGGAGAGGGGTAAATTCTTTGTTTCCTATGTTTTTCGTCAATATTTCTAAAACTGTGGGGTTTAGCATGAAAAACCTTCTACACAAAAATGTTCTACATTAAATTTGAAATAAAAAAGGCCCTATGCATAATCCTTCTAATATGAACGGTTCCAAAGTTACGGAGGTAGTATAGTATAATTGGTCCAAAAAAAGGCCTAACCCAGACATCCAAAGTAAAAGTTTTCCTCCAACACCAAATTGTTCTATATGGTCCTTATATTGTTCAGTAAAAAGTTACACCATTTTGAGCGTCCGGTTTGGGGGAGAGATGGGGAAGAAGTCGGTAAATTAGTAATTTTTTTAAGTTTTTCGTCAATATTTCTAAAACTATGCTTTAGCGTAAACAATATTCCATACAAAAATATTCTACATAAAATTTAAAACAAAAAAGGTCTTATACATAATTGTTATAAAATCAACGGTTTCAGAGTTACGGAGGGTGAAAAGTGGAGGTTTTTGATACTTTTTATATTTTTTGAGCAATTGATGATGATTTTGGATGGTGAGGTTGACGTTTCTTCAAGGGATTATCACTAACATACCATCGGCCACTGAAATAGCAAATTATTTACAAAACACAATCCTGTTAAAGAAAATTTCTTTCATCAGTAATAATATAAATTGTCCAAAAAATCTAAAAAGTATCGAAAGCCTCCACTTTTCACCCTCCGTAACTATGGAACCGTTGACTGTATAACAATTATGTATGAGACCTTTTTTGTTTTAAATTTTATGTAGAACATTTTTGTATAGAACATTGTTTACGCTAAAGCATACATAGTTTTAAAAATATTGACGAAAAACGTAAAAAACTACTAATTTACCGACTTCTCCCCTCATCTCCCCCCTAAACCGGACCTCAAAATGGTGTAACTTTTTACTGAACCATATGTGGACCATATAGAACAATTTGGTGTTGGAGGAAAACTTTTACTTTGGATGTTTGGGTTAGACACTTCCTCCGTAACTTTGGAACCGTTCATTTTAGAAGTATTATACATAGGGCCTTTTTTATTTCAAATTTAATGTAGAACAATTTACCGATTTCTCTCCCCTCTTCCCCCAAACCCGACGCTTAAAATGGTGTGACTTTTTTCTGAACATTATGTGGACCATATAGAACAATTTGGTGTTGGAGGATAACTTTCACTTTGGATATCTGGGTTTCGGTCTAGTTATACCATACTATAATTCGTCATTTTGTAAAGGTTTTGTAAAGATACAGTTAGTTTTAGCGCAAACCTCAAGTAAAACGTATCGAAAATGATAAATGGAATTTAGTCAAAAGGGAAACCTTTCCTCCAAAAAGAGAAAAACAAAACTTCCGAACCTGTGATCACCCGAAAATATACATGAAAATCTAAAGTTCAAATAAGTTTTTGTATTTTTTGCAAGTAGAGAGAGAAAATGCAGTCTGATGACCCTTAGTTCGGCTCTGATACGTAATGATATCAACAAAAAACGTCATTAAATACTCAAGGTTTCATATCCGTTGTTCTACCTCTTGCACACTTAATAAACCCGAGACCGAACAAGAATTATAGCACCAATCAAATGCTGCAATTAAAACGTACTTCATAAATGGGCGTAACTCATAATAATTATTCTTATTTATATTAGTAATTAAACTGAAATGGGTTCACAATAATTCCGTACTCTTGGTCTTGCTGCCAAAGTGCGGAAAATGTGAAAGGATTTTTTTTTACTATGACTGTCTTGTAAATTCAATTGATAGGGATCATTTAATTATTTTTCTTTTACTTTATTACTGGTGACACGTCGGCAGTCATAAAATACCGTAAGTGGATGAAACGATATCTATATTTAAAATAGTAAAATAAGAAGAGGAGTAGAAACCTCATAACCAGAATCTTAGCTGCAGTTTTGAACAGCCTTTTTTGATCTAATTCTTATCGTGAGATCTCAAATTTCTATGATTTTAGAAAAGTATATTCATTTTAATTGTTAACTCAAAAATAATTGATGCAGAATGCAGAATGAAGTAGCATTTTTTGCTATAGACAATTAAATTATCTACGCGGTTTTAACCTTTAAAAAATACACCATCTAAAATGTAATGAAAAAACACATATTTTTTTATTTAAGAAAAGAAGTTTTTACGACCTACAGAACCGGAGATTTTTTATGCTTTTTTAATCACAGCGTAATTGTTTATAACAAATAAGAACCGTTCTTCAGTTTTTCATTTAAAATTTAATTAAGTTTAATATATGCATAATTAACATTGTAAACACTTGTTGAAGCTAGTAAAACAAAAGAAAGCAAATTTTTTATAATTTGTTTAAAAATTTTTCAGTTACTTTTGGTTTATTAACTTTAGCAAGTTTTTACAATGTTAATTATGAATATACTAAACTTGATTAAATTTTAAGTGAAAAACTGAAAAACGGGTCGTAAATTGTTATAAACAATTAGGCTGTGTTTAAAAAAGCAAAAAAAAATATCTGTGGTTCTATTGGTCGTAGAAACTTCTTTTTAATATAAAAATATGTGAAGTAAAGAAACACAGACGTACTTAGAATCATTTAATTTACTTCGACGACCAGTTTCGATCTCTACAATATACAGATCATCTTCAGGTCGGCGTTACCAGTGATTAAATGATGCCGTTACAAGGAATAACTTGTAAGTTCATCAGTAACATGTTTAAAGGTCCAAATTATGCTAGTAGGATAGCTAGGTGAAGGACTGGGTAGGCGGACCTGCTTCGTAGGTCAAAACACAGTGTATTGGAATGGATCCTGAAGACAGATGTGTGATGTGAAACAAGAGATAGATGTATTAGTTATGAGAAAGACAACGTTCGGATGGAACTGTTCATAAATACAGCTAAAGTGTTAATTGATTCTGTGTATGCACTTGTACGATTGTAAAGGTCTTTGCTCTTAGGTGTTTTGAGCTGTGGGCAAAGGTCGAAGTAAGGAAAAAGGCAAATAGGAATCAATTGTATTGTTCCCAGTCAAAGGACTAAGGGATGTCAGTTAGTTTGTATCACTGTACGTGCCTGACACTAGAAAATCTTTTAAATGTAGAGAAATACAGGAAAAATGGAAATTAATAAAGGTGCTCTGACAGAGGGGGGTTGTTTAAGCTACTGGATGATTGTGTATGTTCAAAAAGCTTAAGCTACTGGATGATTGTGTATGTTCAAAAAGCAATGAATTAATAATTACAGGGTGCAGGCACTTACATTGAGAAATTTAAAATAAATAAATAAATTAACACGATACAAAAACACAAAACACATAAGATTTATCACAACTACACAGACGAGACAACAAATGGTTTAAAATTGGTAAGGAGTAGCAATACATTTGTTAAATTATTAAAATAATTGATTTTTTAAATCTCAAACTTGGTTTTTTAGTCTGTGTTTCTTTACTTCATTTAAAATGAACTCACATATGCAACACATTCAACATTATAAAAATATGTATTTTTTCATAACCTTTGAGATAGTGAATTTTTTGTCACGGTTAAAACGGCGCAGATAATTTATTGTTTATAATGCAAAAATGGTACTTCATTCTGCACCAATTATTTGATAGTAAACAATCAAAAATGAATATGTTTTTTATAACATAGAAATTTCAAACCTTATGAAGGGAAAGAAATTAAAAAATCCTTTTCTAAATGTTGACAAAGCACCTATACAGCCATTTAAAATTACTTTTTTTCCTCAAATGTAATAAACAAGAAACATTGTTTAAAAACTACTCGCATAAAATATAATATCTACTTGAAAACTTACATTGTGAAACGTGTTTTCAATATCCTTATGGTTTATTTTCAAAATTATTTATAAACAATTGAAAAAATGCTTACTTTCGGATTTAATTTGCAATAAATTTTTTGTTCATAAACGTTTTTTAATTTAGAAAATCTAATTTTAAAAAGTAAGTATTTTTAAGAAAGTCGCCTGTAGAACGTTTTTATCTAAAGTACCTTTAGCACTAGCAAAAACTTAGTTTTTTCACAATATTGAAATGAATTAAAAAAGTCGCTTTTTTTGCTTAAATGTTAATAAAAAACCATGACGCAATCAACGTTTCGATACCCACGCAAAGTGAGATGGTATGTACAGTTGGGTCCGCGAGTCTTTACCCGTGCGTCATCTTTTAAAGCATACGCAATAAATCGGAAATTTACTAAACGCAACAGTAAGTGACTCACGGAATATAGTATAAAATTTGACGTTATCATATGTACGTATGTTTATATAAATAAAAATATAATGTCAAATGTAAGTTTTGCTGTAAAATTTTGGTGCACAATTACAGCTACATTTGAAGTAGCTTAATAAATTCTTTTATTATCATTGATTAATAAATAAATAAATCATTTATAAAAAAATTCGAAACATATTTTCTTTTTGTTATTTTATTCTCTTTGGCGGAACATTAAACACAAGCATTCCTTAAATGTGTCAACAATGAGGTTATTTGTACGTTGTCAAAATTTATCGTCAAATAACATAAACTTATCATAAAATTTCAAACTCCAATACCAAATTAGTTGTGAAAACGACTGTTTGTATACTATAAAAAAACTTCAAAATGCAAAAATTCGACAAAATAACAGCAAAAAATTCAACAAACTGACAGCCACAAAAGTAAACAAACCAAAACGTCAGAAATTGTACTTGAAATATATGTGGAAACATCCCCAATCGTCTTTCTTTGTACCTATTTCTTTTCAATGCACTGACTCTAGATCGTTCATAAAAATAACATGTGTTTTTACTTAATAACAGGCGGCAGCTGGCTTGTCATTACTTTCATGCGTGGAAGAGAATGATGCTAGATAAAAAGTATGTGTTTTATCTCGCCAGGTATTAATGACGTACGGGTAAAGACTCGCGGACTCAACTGCACGCATTTTCTATTTTCTATTAACTTCCGCCAGTTATTCCAGTTAAAAAATAGAGGCCATTAATTTTTCGATTTTTCAACTTCTATTTTGGCTTCGTTTCCACGTGTGATAAAGAGCAATACATACTATAACGAATTAATCGTCACGATTTTTTAATTAATGTACGTTTGTTTTGTTGCAGGTATAAAAACCAAATAGGTCCCGATCTGTAAGTAAATTTTTGTTATTTTATTATATTATTACGACAATAATAATATGGAATAAGAGAAAAAATGGAATATACTATGGAATACGATGTATATTTTCAAAAATTTAAAAACTGTAAATTTTCCTACGGTATTGTTTCCCGTAAACTGGAAATTCCTCAAGAAAAAGTGTCAACCGGTTAAATGGGACTGTGGGACTCCATACTTCCATGTGTTATTTTGATTTCCTATTTTAATGGAAAATACATATTACCAAATTCATAAAATATGATCTTTTACATCTGATTATTCAGGGCAAGATCCAAGGTATACGTAGTACGTAGTCCTGGTAGAAGAAGAACATCGTGGCTGGAAAATCTAAGGTAATGGCATGGAAAATCGACTACATCATTATTCAGAGCTTATTGCTTTGGCTAATGGTGAAAGCTATCACAGGAGACATTGCATAAACGATCAGAGTTATCGGATGAAAATATCGATGGCAACGAAGATAGTTCATATGTTGATCACGAATATTCAGAAGATAAAAACATGTATGTATGGTAGAACAATACTTAGAGGGTATTAAACTAAGGGCTGACCTTCGTCTGGTACAAGAAAACATAACAATAATGCAAATTCCTGTACTAAACGAGGAAAAAAGAACATAAGGAAGGTTAGTGGTTACTGCAGACCATAATCTTGATTTTTTTCAATATGTAGTTTATAAATTGTTGCCTTTTTTAAATCAAGTTATCTACTACTCATAAAAACATAATTTAATTTTTTGAATTTACTAGAGTTTTTGACATTCTTTTAATTTGTTTCAATTTGTTTTATAGTTACTTGCTGAGTTTTTTGATAAATTAAAGATTAGACTAGGGCATTTTGAACAGAAAGCACTGAAATAAATCGATTTTTAAATACGGCACCTATCAACTTTTTGCACTGTGTTCAGGTTGACGTCAGGATAAACCTCCACAACAGTAAAATGGGTGAAAATGCATAATTACGTTTTAAAGTGCATAAAATGCATCCAAAAGTGCATACAGATATCAGAATCAGTATATTAAGGGTCATATTTTGTTACTCGTGTGTTTGTGTGATCCCTGAATATGAATATACCATCATAACCGACCCCAGGAGCACCTAGTGCCCAGGCCCAGGGTCACTGCAAAGGTACGTCATCTGGAGTTTCGAGGGTTATCGGCACTAAATTGATGCAAACAGATTGCTTGGAGGGTATTTTGGGGTTGAACAGGAATACGCCATTAGCGACCCAAAAAACCGCCCAAGTAATAGGGCAGTCAATGCGGTTATTTAGTTATTTGGCTCCGAATTCCACCCTACTACATCAATTTATTTGATACTTTCACAGTAAGTAGGGAATAGCTCAAGAAACAAAGTCTACCCTATATGCTATGGTGCTTTTTATCTTGGGGGCGGTTCCCACCCCTTCTTGGGGGTGAAAATTTTTTTGGTCAGAATAACCACGGAAGTGGCTAGAGAACCTAATTCTAAGTTAAAATCGTTCTATAATATTTTTTTTGAAAACTCAATACTTTTTTGAATTATTCGTGGTTTAAGATTGGCGATTTTCATTGAAAAATTACACCTTTTCGGACAGTTTTTTGGGAATACCTGAAAAACTGTGTAATTAACTAAAAAACTAAAGAATACATTTTTAGCTTACAAAAAAATAAAGAGATTCGTCTCTTCATAAAACTTCTAGTTATAAAGCAAAAAGCGATATGGTAGGTGAAAAGAGTTTTTTTTTGTGCATGCTCAAATCGGCGTATTTAACTTGAAATAACAGAGAAACGGTCAATTTTAGGTGTATGATGTTGCCAATACCTTTGGTAGTGCTTGAAAAGACCTTTAAAACGATCACTATTACCTGTCGATTAGATTCATACTAAGCGAGATATAGTGCAAGAAAAATTGACTAATGTATTTTAAGAAAAAATGGGAAGTGTATTTAACCCCTCATCCACGAGAATCTAAATGCATCGTTTTTCTTCTACAATACCTTTTATTATAGTGTTAATTTCTATGTTCCAAAAGTTAGACGGGTTTAGAATGAATGGTTGTAGAAAAAAATAAGATCAAATTATAGAGCGCATTTTTAAATTTTCTTAAAAATCTTCCTTTTTTTCCATGTAACTTGAAAATGATAAGAATTACGAAAAAAGATGCCATACAATAATGTAGGTTTAGTGTAGGTAAAAATTTTGTTTTTATTTTTTCATTACTGTATCTCATTATCATTTTTAAGTTACAGGGAGAAAAATAAAATTTTTAAGGAAATTTAAAAATGCGCTCTATAATTTGATCTTATTTTTTTTTTCAAAAACCATTCATTTTCAATCCATCCAACTTTTTGAGCACAGAAATAACAATATAATAAAAGATATGGTAGAAGGAAAACGGTGCATTTAAATTCTGGTGGATAAGGGGTAAAATATACTGCTCATTCTTTCTTAAAATACATTAGTCATCAAGTTTTTGCGCCATAGCTCGCTTAGTATGAATGTAATCGACATTTAATAGTAGTCGTTTTAAAGGTCCTTTCAACCACTACAAAAGGTATTGGTATCTTTATGCACCTAAAATCGACCGTTTCTCTGTTATTTCAAGTTGAATACACCGATTTGAGCAAGCACCAAAAAACCAAACTCTTTTCACCTACCATATCTCTTTTTGTATTATAACTAAAAGATTTTTATGAAGGCAAGAATCTCTTTGTTTTTTATAAGCCACAAAAATGTTTAATATAGTTTTGTTAGTTACATGCGTAGTTTTTAAGGTATTCGCAAAAAAACCGTTCGAAAGGTGTTATCTTTCAACGAAAATGGCCAATTTTCAATCACAAATAGCTAAAAAAATATTGAGTTTTCAAAAAAAAAGTATTGAAAATATTGAACAGTTTTTGCTTAGAATTAAGTTCTTTAGCCAATACCGTGATTATTTTAACCAAAAAATTTTCCACCCCCGAGAAGGGGTGGGAACCGCCCCCAAGATAAAAGCACACATCGGCATAGGGTAGACTTTGAATTAGAAGATATGTAGAGGCTATTCCCAAAATTTCATTAAAATCCATGCAGTAGGATAGAATTCGGAGGTAATATCCTGTTCTTGCTCTCATTGACTGGCGTATAAATCAGTTTGCTTCAATTTAGTGCCGAAAATGCCTGATGTTGTTCGAAGTTCAGATGACGTGCCTTACCAGTGATTCTGGGCACGACGTAATCCGGTGGTCAGTTCTGATGGCGTGTTCTTGTTCAGCGACCCCAAAAACCCCGAGTAAGAACATATAGCCCTTAATATACTGAATTTGAGATGTTTATGCACTTTTGGATGCATTTTATACACTATTCGCGGTGTGCAAGTACTCGGAAGGGATACGCGAAACGATCGTGCGCGAATAGCGGACAAATATTGCAACTTTCTTAAATAATTCATATGGTCAATTGAAATTGTCAAATTGACGTACATTTCATACCTATTGTCATTTAAGAAGAAAAATTATATATTGCTTCACAATATTGATATGATATGCAATTATTATATAAAGGTAATTTTAATTAATTGTATTTTGCTTGCAGTACTGCATTTTAATAACTATTTTTCTTGTTATTATTTTTTTTTGGACTATGGCCTTGACAATTATCCAGTAACCAGGACCATATGATTGGCCAATATAATTAAAAGTGCGAATAAAAGTGCAGAGCGAAGAAACCAGGTGTCGCTTTTCCGAACTTGCACGGTCCCAATAAATGCAACTAAGCATTTCTAACCATTTTTCTATTGTAGGTGGACTTTTTCCTGATGTCATTCCGAACACAATGCAAAAAGTTGCCGTTCGATAGTATTTGAAAATCTATTTATTTTTTCCTAAATGACCTTGTCTAGATCTTTTAACATTGAATAAATATGCTAATTACCAAATTTGGAACATTGAGTCTGGATTTTTTTTTAATATTAATATCTCCTATTAAACTGACTAATAGTCCTGTCGCCAGTGGGGGTATAACGACGGCTTCCTTAATTCAGATGGACTTACCCAAGTTTTTTTATGTATTCTGACCCGTAGAACACGAATTTTTTGGGTAACAGTCGATCCGGATGTCGATAAGATTGTTACGAACAAAGAACTTAAGGAATCACATAACAGCGATTTTTCGCAAAACAAAACATTTTTTTGTATTTTTTGGGTCATTCTAAGCAAAAAACGTTTATACAAGTTTTTTCGTAGGATGCATAGTTTTCGACATACACGCGGTTGAACTTTCAAAAAATCGAAAAATTGCAATTTTTGAACCCGAATAACTTTTGATTGAAAAGTAAAATAGCAATTCTGCTTATCGCATTTGAAAGTTCAAGTCAAATTCTATCGGTTTTGATTACTTTCATAGCTAAAAATTCATTTTTTTATTGTTAAACAAAGCTATAAACACATAGTGATTGAATGATGTTTTCAATGCATTTCTCATTTTGAAATCGAACGAGTAGGTGCGCATACAGACAATGTCTACGTAGATTACGTACATTAAAACGCATGCATTGGGCACGGGAAACACTATGTGTTTATGGCTTTGTTTAACAAATAAAAACTTAAGATTTAGCACTGCAACTAATCAAAACCGATAGAATTTAACTTGAATTTTCAAATACAGTAAGTAGAATTGCTATTTTATTTTTAAATCAAAAGTTATTCGGGTTCAAAAATTGCACTTATTCGATTTTTTTAAAGTTCAACCGCGTTTATCTCGAAAACTATAAAAACTCGAGATCATTTTTGCTGAGAATTACCCAAAGAAAATAAAAAAATGTTTTGTTTTGCGAAAAGTCGCTGTTATGTAATTCCTCAAGTTCTTTGTTTATAACAATCTTATCGACATCCAGACCAACTGTTACCCAAAAAATTCGTGTTCTATGGGTCAAAATACATAAAAAAAACTTGGGTAAGTCCATCTGAATTAAGGAGGCCGTTGTACCCCCCCCCCCCCGCTGGCGACAGGACTATAAGATATAGGGGTTATAAACAATCGTGTGTGAGATGAGACCTTTCTATTTGTTTTAAAAAATGTGACCGTTTTTGTTAAGTGTTAAAGAGCTTTAAGAAATTACTTAATTCTCCAAATTACCAACCATAACATAGCACTGCTCATCTGCGTTATTTTTTGTGAAAGTACGAACCACAGTTAGGAACGGAATAGCAAATTGTCATTTTAAGTAATTTATAGTTCAAACGAGTAAGTGCAAACCCGTCTAACTTTTACCAACTAGTCAAATTAAGCGCAACAAGCTGCAACGCCCCTCCCCACCAAATACACACAGTAACAATAAAATTACCCATAATATAACGGTGTATGGGACGCGGCAGTCATTAGTTAGTCAGTAAGTACCGTTCCACAGTAACACTACGTTATCGAAGTAACGTCGCATCTCTATCCGTGGGCATATTTTATCTTTGCTTACCGCAAGTTGTACATGATTTCTCATAGATACACATACAGGTCTGTGTGAGTGTGAGTATTATGTACCATATGTTTATTTAAGCTTTTTAGTGTTTCAAGTTTCAAGAAATTTAGTCGGGTTTGACTCACGGAATTTCAAGTACTTTAGTTTTATCGGAGGAGCTTAGTGAATGCCGTGATGTTATGAAGACGTGTTGGTTTTACTTGATCACCAAAGGCAGGTTATTTTAAGAAAATTTCTAGTTTTGTAATACCAGTATAGTTAACATGGTGGTGGTGCCGTGTAGACCAAACAGTTAAAATATTTAGTGATACTGAATTCTAAGTAAGTACTTACTTATCAAATAAGTAGCTGGCTGGATCTTTTATATTTCCTTTTTTTTCAGACATTTCAAGATTTTGTTTATTGTGTTCATAACTTGATTAGTGTGCCCAACCCGTGAGGGCCGTTTGCTGCTATATTGTTTAATCCACTTCATAATTTTTTTATTCAAAATGTCAAATACTTTGGAACACGCCCATATAACAATGTAGCAATTGCATCCATTGCTTTATATTATCTTCAACAGACTTCTCTGTATCAATTTTTCAATTATTAACATAATTTTAGAAACATTTTTTTGGAGTTTAAATGTTTATCATATTTTATTATTATATTTAAATATCATTAAAAGCACAATTATCTCCCTTTATAACTAAATCATCAAATAATTTGGAAAAGCATGTAATATTTTTGTGGTTCTTACTTTAAAATTTTCCATTTTATCAGCAGTGTATTCTTGGTTTACTGTGTCTTCTAGCTCTTGCATTTCTCTTTTGCTTGTTTTGTATTAGTTCATTAATAGGTTATTTTGGAAGGGTGCATCATTCGCCAGACGGGATTATTAAACTCCATATCTCCATATTTACAGTCTTGATATTGAAGGTTTAGTATCCTCCTCTACTCTATCTTTTCTCCTTCGTAAGGACGTAGTGGCGTCATTTGTCATTTATAATTTGTTTGACTATTTCTGTCCAATTATCTTTCTCCTGTGCGTTGTTTTGCTTCGAATGAGTAACTAGTTATGCTTTTTATTTGGTCCGACCATCATACTGGAGATTTTCCTCTGGATCTTTTGCCCTCTACGTTGCCTTCAACTATCATCCGTTCCATGCCTTCTCTTCTAGTTATATAAATAATATGCTAAATATCTCAATACAGGTTTAGTATATTACTTACTTTCTATATTCTTCGTTTGTTACTCCTTTGAAGGCTTGCCCAACTTTAGCAAACTATATGGCTAATCCTTATTACTTTGCGGTATCTACTTTCTAACATGATTGTGCCTTGTAATTATTCTTGTGTATGTATTTTTAATCATTTCGGAGTTTACGCTCTTTTAGTCATCCGTTTTCCGGTTTTAAAGCTGACGAATCTCATTGTTATAAGTAGCAAACATTATTTTTTTCGTCTTTTTCTTCATTGTATTTTGCAGGCCTCTTTTTACTAAAAGTATAAGACTCTTGTCTGTGTTTTTCCTTCTTTTAATTACAAACTTTTCCAGCGATAGTATCAAAGAAATTTAGAATTTTAGATTAGGCAGGATTGAAAAAATACATTACTATTACTATATAATTTTTATCTTTCGGCTATGGCTCTTATTGGACGTATATACTATTTTTATTATTTTTTCAATGTATTATGTTTTCGAAAGTTTCAATGTATACGTTTAGTTTGTGATTTGTTTAGAAATGTGTAAAGAAATTTATTGAAAGAGTGGTAAATTCTTCTCTACTGGACCCAAATCCCTACAAATCTCTTCTATGAGGTCCTGGGCGAAATTGATCAATTTCCCTTAGTTGTTGTAAATTCGACGTCTATAATGTTCTTTATCTTGGGCTTTCCAGCCTTCGTGATAAACTTTCCTAGACAGTAAAGCACAAAAATTATCCATTGGACGAGCCTGTGGCAAGTTTGGAGGATTATCATTTTTGGAAACAATGGGTATTTGGTATTGTAGAAGGCAGTTTTGGGTACCTATCTCTTGACGTGATGCTAGGACTGAAGAAGTTGCGCTTGAGAATATTTGGGGCCCCTACGTCTCTTTTGATATTTAAGACCATTCTTCCTCAATTCCAACGAAATCGTACTCTTAGAATATCTGTATTGACGAGACAATCTTGTAGTTTCCATTCCTAGCTGATTTTTTGCTCTTCTCACCAATCTGTCTGACTTCTGTGCAATAAATGCACGTGGTCTTCCATCTGTTGGTAGATTTAGCCATGGTATTCCCTGCTTGCAGTCCGTTTATTGTTCTATAAATGGGTTTGCGTGAATTGTTTTCATTCAGAAATATTCGAAACTTGTAGAAATTGTTCTTATTTGTATTTTATAACACATCTTAAGCGAAACCTTCAAAATAAATAAATCTTAACTTAAGCGAGAATAAACAATGTAAACAAGCTTCTGTTTCCAAAGGCAACTTGGTATTATTTTGTTGTTGTTAAAATTAAAGCCAATGACTTTTGTGCCAAAACTTTAAGGACACAAGTTTAATACTTATAAGATGAAATAGAAGAAAACGCATATTTTTGACGGCAATTGGGAACTTACTTCTTAAAATTGTTAAAAAAAGCAAAAACAAAGTATGTATACAAATTTCGAAGTAGTATGATCGTAAATTGGCATCATACACTTCCGACAACAATACGAAAGTGTCTTAGTCATTCAAAACCTTATAAAAAATTATAAATATCAGTGGCAAAATTATTTCTAAGCCGTGATACCGGTTATACGTGATACAATATTAATTTGTTATTGACGTATATTATGTGAAATAACATTAAACCACAATAAGTGAAGAATTTTAATCAGTTTAGTTTTCATCAGAATTTTCATTTAAGTTATTGTTATTTTTGTGCGGTAATTATGCTGTGTTGCCACGTTCGTCATTTTTTTTCTTGAAGGAAATGCACAATTAATTGTAATTTCTCATGAACAAGAAATCACCTAATCTAACACTGAACACCATCTCTTTGGTCCGTGTCCGAGGATGGATATGCCTTTAGTAATCACCCCATAAAAGTACAATATAAACGAAGTTACCTATCGTTTTAATGTGAAACTATATTTTTTATAAATATGACAACATTGGTATGACAAAATGGTCCCAGGGATCGATGAAAAATTAGTTTCCTTTTAAAATGAAAAATACGAAATAATATAAGATAAGTTTCCTTTTAAAATGAAAAATACGAATTAATATAAGATATATAAATAAGTATGTAATAAGGAGTTAACGTAATAATATGCATTATAGGTACGTTGATGAATATAAAATACTTTAGTAGAACATACACTCAGTACCAACGTTTTCTCATTTCATCAGTATCAACATTTTTACTAACCTTTTTTGTGTTTGTAGAACTAAGTACAACAACTTTAAAATCTATGTGATTTAGTTATTAATCATTTATAATTTGTCGTTTGCTGACAATCATTAAGTCAAATGATATACCAACTCACATGGGTTAAAACAAATGATTTCTCAGCCTAATAAGAACTAATGCATTTTGACTTCACATCTTGATTCCATTGCCTTTTTTGAACTGCAATATAATTGGCTAAGCTTTATTTGAAATGTAAATTACATATCTAGCTAATCAATGAAATATTATATGATGCGTAATAGTCCTGGCTGTATCGTCGCCCCCGTTAGGTAAATTATTCCGATTCGTTTTTTTGCACAAACTTACTCAAAAACATATCCTTATACCAAATTCATAGGGTGCGAGGTGGTACCGTGGTCGAAAAATTTAAACAATTTTTTTTAAACAAATTCACAAAAATAATTTTATCACTTCGAACAATTTTTTTTTAGATTATGTGTGTCATTCTGAGGAAAAATATCTTGTGTGATTTTACTCTAAATTGTTGTCGAGTTACACGCGATTTAAAATTTGGAAAATGCGAAAAGGGCTATTTTCAAGTCTAATTAATAATTCGGTTAAAAAAAATTATTATGAAATTCAAAAAGTAACTAAATCAAAGTTTAAAGCCTCGTCTACAAAATCCTGAAGAAATTTTTGTCATTATTTTATTACTAAGCTGTTATTTTTATTTATTAACAATGAGCGCTAGGAGAGTATTAGGCTGCCGTCAATGGTGAGTGCGAAAGAGATGCACCATTCCGGCCGTCTAATGGTGCATCTCACTCGCACTTACATTGACGGCCGCCTCAATACACGCTAAGCGCTCATTGTTGATAATTAAAAATAACATCTTAGTAATAAAATAATGTTCGTAGTTCGCAGCGAACTACGAAGAAGAATAAACCTAGGCAGCTTATGGAAAACTCCAAAGACATCTTTAAAAGCGATATACCAATTTCTTTAAAACGTAAAACATTTGACCAATGTGTGTTGCCTGTGATGACTTATGGTGCCGAAACTTTGACATTGACAGCTACAACTTCTAAGATGCTGCAAATAGCTCAGAGAAAAATGAAAAGGTCAATGTTGAGTATATCGCTTCGTGACCGAGTTAGAAATGAAGACTTACGACGGAGAACAGGAGTTACTGATGTAATTTCCCGAATTGCCACCCTGAAATGGAACTGGGCCGGACACGTCGCCCGAATCAGCGATGGGAGGTGGACAAAGAGATTACTTGAGTGGAGTCCGAGATTAGACAAAAGAAGTAGAGGAAGACCTCCTACTCGTTGGACTGACGATCTCAAGAAAATGTCGAAAAATTGGATGCAAAGTGCTCAAAATAGAGCACAATGGACAAAAATGAGGGAGACCTATGTCCAGCAGTGGACGCAAAGGGCTGGATGATGATGAATAAAATAATGTCAAAAATGTCTTCAGGATCTTGTAGAGGGGGCTTTAAACTTCGATTTGGTGAGTTTCTGACTTTGATAATAATTATTTTTAACGGAGTTATTAATTAGACTTGAAAACGGTTATTTTCGCGTTTTTTAAATTTTAAATTGGATATAACTTGACAACAATCAATTTTAGAGAAAAATCACAAGAGACCTTTTTGCTCAGAATGACCCACAGAATCTAAAAAAAATTGTTCGAAGTGAAAAAATTATTTTGTGAAATTGTTTAAACAATTTGTCGACCACGGTACCACCTCGCACCCTATGGATTTGTTATAAGGACCTCTTTTTGAGTAAGTTTGTGTAAAAAAATCGAATCAGAATAATTTACCTAACGGGGGCGACGATACCACCTGGACTATTATGCTGCCAGAACTCGTTGTGTCGCGGTTTATCATAAGTTTGAATTTTTTGCTAATTAGCCGTGATTTGTCTTATCTCCGATATAATTCTCTTTCGTGGAGATGTCAGTACTGTTAAGAACTGGTAAAACTGCATCGTTAGCAGTAATAGTTTTCGATTTTACGGTTTATTATGAGAGTTTCCTTCTGTTTGATATAGAAATTTTATAGCTATAGTAGAACCAGAGGAAATAATAAACAATTAACTAGGCAGTTAGTAGAAATTTTAATTAGCATATGCATAAAAACTTGTCAAATAATAATATATTTACACAATAATAATACTTACTTTTACCTACTTCTTCTTCTTTAAGTGCCGTCTCCAAATTGGAGGTTGGATATCATCATCACCATCTTTACTCTATCTACAGCTGCTCTGAAGAGTTCTGTGGAACTGCATTTAAACCAGTCCCTTAAAATTTTCAATCATGGCACTCTTCTTCATAATTATACTCATTCCTTCTCTTATCTTTACCCGTATTATCATTTCCTATCGCTGTCCCCTCATTCCGTGTCGCAGATAAATATTGTCTTATTTTTATTGTGTTTATTATTTCGTATTCTTTGCCACTTCTCACAATACTTCCTTGTTCGTTTTCTTCTGTGTCCATGATATTCTGAGCATCCTCCTGTAACACCACATTTCGAATGACATGTCTTCTAAAGATCGCTGGGAAAATTTACACTCAATATAACAAAATTCAGTTTGGCAACACTGTGTGAATGTTGATAGAACATATCCCTTTTAAGATAAACAGAACAGTAATTTAGTCCAGGCAAATTAATATATTTTTTTGATAACAAAAATGAGATTTTTCAACCAAATAATGTTTCAAATATGATGTGCAAAATAAATTTTAATTCGGCTCTGTAATGAGCTTGCTTTTTTGCCATTAAAGTAGAAAAAACTTCAAATTTTACTCATTAAATCATTATCGTCCCGTTATCGTCTTAATTATTTTAACTGTACTAATATCCGTCGACTAATTCTGAATGATTAATGGGTTGTTAAAACATTTTATCTGTAGCGGCTTCTGGAACGTCTTAAAAATATCGAATTTTATTGATAAAATGCGCATATCCCACCGATCTTCGTTTCGATCATACATTTCCCAAAGGTAAGTTTGTATATTTTGTATATTTGTTCACTTAGTTATTATCATGTAGTTGGTCTTCTTTGTGTTCATTTCTAGTCCATATTTTTCGCAGAAACTGTTTTGCTTAGTAGTAATTGGACTTCTGTTCAACAGAGCTTGCCATAATCGAGTGTCATCTGCATATTTTATGTTGTTAGTAGATCTTCCGTTAATTATGATTCCTTCACTTTGACAATAGTAATGCTTCTTCAAAAATAACTTCACTTACATTAAATAGTAATGGAGACCATGCCCAAAATAAAGTTATAGGTACGCTTTTTTCCAAAAAAAATTATTTTTTTGAGGTTATCTACACTCAACCCAACCTACGGGTCTATAAAATACACATGTTTTGTAAAAGCCTCAACTAATACGTGTGAATTTTTTGAAATTTTAAAATTGATTGCATCAAATTATTGGAAACACCAGAATGAATACCGGAGGAAAAATATTGAAAACCTGAAGGTACGCTGCTGCTATGGAAACATTAGGGGAAGAGGAGAAAACAAATTTAAAGAATCTAAAAAACAAAGAATCTAAAACCATATTGGTGGACATGTGAAATAGAAAACATTATCAGAGAAGAAAGATAAAGCTATGAAAACTGGCTTTGTTCAGGAACACCAAAGGGTAGAAAAATATATACATACTAGATATAATTATGATGAAACAAAAGAATCAGTAAAAAAAGAAGATTGGAAAATAGCGTGCATAACTTCGATACAAAAAAACTAGACAATAAAAAATGCGAAAATTATAGGATTGCTTATGATAGTGTACCTATAAATAAGTCGTGGCTTGCCATGAAACAGCAAATCATCTCGATAACTTGTGTAAATGCTTTAACGAATTCTATGAAAACAACCTTAGCAATGTAAGACCACAGAACGGCTGCTCAGAAATGTTTTCATTTAACAAAGGGTGAAGACAAGGTTGCTGCATTGTACCAACTCTTTTCAAAACATACATCAATGCTGCACTAAAACCATGGAAAATGCAACGAAACGCCCCATGGGAGTTAATATTGGCATTAGGCAAATTTACACTCTTATTTGCGGTCGGCCAGGTTCTCACTGCTGAATATGAGGACGTTGCAAACTACATGATTAGAAAATTACTCGAAGAATACTCAAAGTAAGGCCTGGGAATTAATACTGAGAAAACTAAATGTGTATCTCACAATATAAAATTATGATGAAAATGATATAAAAAATCGACGAAGAGTACATTAAAAGAAGACAATACCGATAGACACAATGTCGATTTCGGTTAAGTGAAGTCGGAAGAGATAATGCATGGATAGAAAACAAAATAAGAAGAGCTAAAATTATAGCAAGAAAGCTATATTCCATACCACGGTTTGTCAAATCAATAGAAATAGTTGTTTTGATCATTGGTAGAAAGCACTTTAACATACGAAGCAAAAGTGTTGGCATTAACTAGAAGAGAATAAACGAAAAATGAATACGGTGAAAACACAGTTTTATATAAAACTACAGTTTACAACTACTACATACTGACAAGTTATTTTAATTAGTCTAAAATTATACTTTTAAAAAACTTACACTTTCAAATAAGTAGTTATGCAGTGTTTCGATTTAACCTTATCCTACACATTGGTCCTTTCACTGATGATTTATGTATTTCACGAATGAGTAAAAGCACAGAATTAAAAATTCAAGGTAGTTTAAAAAAATAAGTTGGCGTTGTAGCACTAGATTTTTCTGTAATAAACTCAAAGTAAATGGAACAACCTACATTCTATTTTTTTAGGACTAACAATCACGAGTAAAGTGCTAGATTTATAGTTGCAGCAATGATAAGCAATGATATTGAAATCAATATCTCAATGTTCGGTACTGTTATATAAAAAGTGAATTATGCAAAAAGTAAAACTGCTTTGATTATATACTGAACGTACGCCAAATATCAGTTCAAGGTTAAGTCTTATTTTTTGAGATATTGTATGTTAACTTACGATAATATCCGTTATATTATTAAAAGAAATTCAAATGTAAACCAATATTTTTATCAGAAAACAAAAGTGCAGAGACATTTCATATTGTATACTTCTTATTTTCCTTACAAAAATATTCATAGTATGTATTTTTATAACATAGCTAATATTTCCAATGTTGCAGTAATTTAATAAGTCGACCATGTGGGTACCTTCATAATCTCTTTCTCAAGAAAACAATTAGATTAGAACTGAGAGTAAGAGCTTTCAGATGCTACGTATCCTCGATACTGCAATGCAATATAGACTTGAAAGCTGGACATTGAAGCTAGAAAACATAAATAAACTACAGTCATTTGAAATGTGGTGTTACAGAAGGATGCTTCGAATAGCATGGACACAGAAGAAAACGAACACGGAGGTATTGCGAGAAATGGGCAAATAATGCGAAATAATAAACACAACAAAAATAAGAAAGTTACAATATCTGGGACACGTAATGAGGGGATAGCGATAGGAAATGCTAAGACTGATAATACAGGGAAAGATAACAGGCGGAAGGGGTATAGGAAGAAGGAGAGTGTCATGGTTGAAGAATTTAAGGGACTGGCTTAAATGCAGTTCTATAGAACTGGTCAGAGCAGCGGTAGATAGAGTAAAGATAGTGATGATGATATCCAACCTCCGATTAGGAGACAGCACTTAAAGAAGAAGAATTCACAAAATTAATAATGAATCATGTTTAAGCGCATAAGACCATTGGAAGTAATTGCACATTTGGGTATAGTTTATTTTTATACTAAATATTATGGATAATTTAGTGACTAATAACTTGTGGCTAAGCTAATAGCATATTCATTGAAAAACCACATTGTTAACAAAATATTTTGCAAACATGCCTGTGTTAAATGAAAATGTTGATTTGTCAGACTTTATAAACAATTAACGTATTTCCATTGTCGATGATTCAACATTTCGGTTGTAAAATATTAACTTTTATCAATATGGAGTTGGTAATTTGTGGTATGCACATTATGCCAATTTTACAGATAAAAAAAGTTGATAAACCACTGAGTCATGAAACATCAGTCATACATTGCATACATTACATTTTCTATTTACAAAATCATTAAATAGCTAAATATTTAAATATTTCAGTTTGTTAATTTTACATGCATATGTATATGTTAACATTGTTGCGATTCATATAAAAACAATTTGATTGTCGATGTTGCAATCCGGGTGAATCAGCTCGCTAGGTAACTAATTAAATTAAGTTCTGCGTGCTATTTTATACAGGGTGTTTCATTGGAAGACGGAAATACGGAATTGTAAATACGATGGGTGTTTTATCGATTTTGCCCATTTTTTTCTGGACCGCTAACTTTCGAACCACTTTGTATATTTTTTTGATATTTGGTACACATATGTCTCATTTAGAACCCAAACCACCCAACTACTAATCACAAGAAAAATCCAGGTGCGGACTGAAAAAAAAATATAAATTCATTGTGACTTTGAAACAACACCCTGTATATTGAAATTTTCAAAATCCGTTTGCATATTTGAAAATGAAGGAGGATTTTTTAAAATGAGAATAGGGGTCGTGTGCTAGCTCATTTGAATGGCTATTAAATTCTCTATTCAGTAATATAAACATTTAACATAATTATTTATACAGGGTATTAATAAATATTTTTTAAATCAAAATAATTGACACAAGAAGCTGAATGTATTTAATTTATTTAATTCAGTGACTTTCTGTTAGAAAGTTGTATGTGACAAATAAACATTGTTTTTTGCTTCAATTAAATGTTTAAACTGCTAAGAGGCAGGTGAGTGGCAGCTTGATTATTCAATTTAAGCGAAAAATAATGTTTATTTATTAAATAAACATTTTTTCTGTTTTCTGACAGCAGTAAAATGTATTTTGAGTTAAATTAATTACTTACTTAAAATAATTTAATAAAGTTATTTTGTACAAATATTTAAAAAAATATTTTTGACACCCTGTATAAATAATTATGTTAACGTTTATATTACTGAATTTAGAATTAAATAACCTTTCAAATGAGCTAGCACACGACCGCTATTCTCATTAAAAAAAATTATCGATTACGTAATCACGCCCAGATGGATGACGTCACTAGCATGAGCGCCGTATAAAAATTTTCAGGGGGGGCCAGACCTGAAGATTTTGCACATTACATTTTGTACACTCTGGATAATAATATATAGTAGGTATGGGCGCCTATGGTCACTAGTATGATATAAATGCCAAAAAATCATAATTTGAAAATGAAAATCAACCGTCTCGGGATGTTTCTCCAAAGTTGCCTATTCTCGAAAAAAAAAAAAGAATTTATTCCATAATTTTGAAAATGTCTCTATATTTATATGATAATAATAATATTAGGATACTTCTGACAGTTGTGACGTGCCAGGAAAAAAGGTGCAGTGGGCAATTAATCAGGAAGTGCTAATGAAGCCAATCTTTGTCAATAAACGTTCGCTATAAAGTTAAGTTGTTCGTATATTGATGGGAGGTCCGCTTAATGTGTCGTTACTTTGTATATATACAATGTTGAAATATACAACATCATTTAACAGATAACTATTGTTACTGCCATTACGAGAGTAATAATTTAATTTATTTTATAACCGATGAATTTACGGTGAAAGTTAATGTGATTGCACAGGTGCATCGGGAACTAGCTCTTAGGAAATCCCAAATGACTCTATGCGACAAGAACTGTGTTTAGTTTAAACTTTTATTCACATGTTTTGTGTTGATACCATACTAAACTGTGGGATTGAATTAATCTCAACATAATCCAATTGGTCTACGCAAGAGTAACCATACGCTGGTGATTTATGTATTTATCTACGGGTGTTCTACACTACAGCCTCTGCCGCATCCCGCATTTCGATCTTCTCCTTTTTCGGCCGGTGCATTCTTCCTCATGTATGGCTCTATCTCTCATTCCTCTGATTCCTCCTCTCTACTCTAATGCCGGTTTTCGTCTCCTTCTCTTTCATGGAACATAGTTTAAGCGTCCTTCATTTGCATTACATGCCCGTACCAAAAAAGTGGTTTGAAATCTATGTTATCTACGGGTAAATCCTTCTTGTTCTTCTTCTTATTTGTTTATTTTGGATGTGATCAAGTCTGGATATACGACACGCTCTTCTTAGATAGTTCATTTTTACTACTTCCATTGTTTTCTTCTCTTTCATCGTCATTTGCTATAATTTAAATCCTACGTCAAAATTGGTTCTAAAACCGACTTTTAAATTATGATTTTTTTTTTGGTAAATTAATTTTAGGAACCGAAAGTAGGTATCGAATTTAGTGTTTGTATTAGATTTCGACCCTGTCCTGTTCTCTGCTGGATGTTCCTTTTCGATGTTCTTTCCTTCGCTATCAGTTTCCCTAGATTTAGATATTTAAATTCTTTTAATTATCTATATTAAGAATAAATGTGTCACACGAGCTTCACAATACATATTATTGAGTAATAAAATAAGAAATTAAACTAAGACACTTATTAAAACAGTCAATGACAACCTTTTTGTTCAAATTGTTCTGTTTAAGACACTTATTAAAACAGTCTAAGACACTTATTAAAACAGTCAATGACAACCTTTTTGTTCAAATTGTTCTGTTTAACACATCATCAAACATCTAATAATTGACTTTCCGCAGTTCTTTAAACAAGAAGATGTTGCGAAGTTAGTGACAACAATAAAAGTGTCCATTACGAACTTACTAAATGTAACTTAAGTACTTACTTATTATGTTAAAAGTTACTTATCTACTAAATTAACGTACTAAATCAGTACAAATCATCAACAGTACAAATCATTGTATTTGGTTTATCGTGTTATAAAACCCTGGTAGTTGGACTTAAAAGAGAACCATGTGCTAGTTTATTGTTAAGTGTTCTATAGTCGATTTTAAAGTGAATTTATTTTATTTTCTGATTTTTACATCAATCGATTTCACACTTGACTCCCTGTAGTATAATTTTTTTACCCATCCACCAAATAATTCTCGTTTCTGGAACATGTACAAGTTGTTCTTTCTTTCTATCAGCCCAACATTCACCTTATGCCATGACTGTACTTAAGGCAGCACTATAAAATTGACCTTTTAATTTTATTCTGATTTTTGCCAACCTCGTTCCTGGATATTGCATCCATCTTATTCTAATTCGACTAGACACATCATTATTATAATGTTTTCCATCGTTGTGTAATACCAATCCTAGATACCTAGAACTGTTTTTTCTTTCGAAAGTATTGTAGCTACTATCCAGAGTTTCCCTCGTAATCCTAAATCGCCACAATCTTTTTTGATAATTTTATTTTTTGCTACTAAAATGTGTGCTCGATATTATCTAATGGTTGCAATAAAATTTACTGACAAGTTCAGGTTGATGATGGCTTTTAAGGAACTACATTAATAACTTTTGAAAAGTTGTAGCCCACATGAAATCAACTGATTAATTTTATCACATTAATAATTTATGAAATGGTCTACTTGTCCTACCGATTCGAGCCAATGCCATATTAAACACGATGTAGCGGTACAGGCGGTCTATGAAAAAAGAGACGGATTTCTTTCACTGGAAGATGCAATTCACGTAGTTCTTAACCATTTAAGAAACGAATATCAGACTTTCTATGGAAGTCGTTGTTTGGTGAGAATATTAATGGTGAGCGAATATTCGATTAAGGAATTTCATATTTTACAACTTGCCAGTATAGTACGAATTGATTCCAAGTTACATAGCAGTAGTTTAGAACCACATAACGAAGAAGTACATGATAATGGTAGTGAAATCACATTCATTGCGCTATGTTTGAATATTTTCTCTTTTATTTTTGAAGAGCACCTATTTTTTATCTGTAAACAGTCCTTAATCACTTCAACGTTTTAGTCTCTAGAATTAATCAATTCTCAGTAAATTCAAATTGGCACGTTGTAGTATTCATAAAAGGCATTGTATTAAAAAAAGAATGTGTGTGTACTTTGTACGCACGTAAGAAGTTATACTTCTATTATAATATAATTTCAACGAAATAAATATACCTACTTAACAGTTACAATACAAAAAATTAACAATAATTACCAAAAATGAACCAAAACTTAACAATGCCAAATATTAAAAAAAAAAGAAAAAAATATGAATCGTCCGGGATTTGAACCCGCAATCTCGCGATTTTTTGATCTCTGGTACAATGCTCTACCAACAAGGCCATCAAGCCGCATGCTAGTTACCTTTCAGATATACATAATTATACATCACGGTGACAAGTGAAATATAAAAATATATGTTTTATTATTTTACGCCCAAGGAAGACAAATCCAAAGACACAAAATTATAATAAAAAACCTTTTAAACCACCTTTTTCAAATTGCGCAAGTCGTATTATTAATATTAATGTTAATAAATGAAATATAAATATTTTGACGTTTCACAATTTGACAATTCACTTTTAACTGCAGTGCCTTAAAATTTTTAAAGCACTAGTACCTTAAAGTAGCATTTTTATCGCTCCTATGGAGTCCTAAAAATCGCATTTTTAACACGTTTGTAGAAAAATATATTTAAAAACACTAATATATTCTTTCCACACCTTTTCTGGACTGATACATACATAAATTAAAACATTTTGAAGTATAACTTCAAAAATATAATATGAAAACTATTTAAAAAGGCAGTATAACTATTAACTAACCTTTGTTGTTTCTCTTCCCACAAATTTTAAAACGCAACAACCATACATAACCAAACCGTCAACCGTCCAAACCACAGCTGCGCTACAGCTGCCATATTGGATAATTTTTGACATGTCATTTGAACATCCAATCAGAACAAAGTTATAATGCGCATGCGCCGGAATAGTAGGTTTTAACATATAAAAATTCACCCTCATATCGCGCGTAAAGAAGTATAACTTCAAAAAGTAGGTAAGGATTTATTTAAAAAAAGACAGACACCTTGAGAAAGGAGCATGACCAAGCAAGTGAGCCACGTCGGCCATTGTTTCCTAACCCCAAAATACCGTTGAGATCTCGAGTTTCTACGTATCATGGGTCTCTATTGTGAATCAACCTGACCCTTCTGTAAAGGCCGGAATGTTTGCTCGCCGATGACCAACCGTTCTTCCACCGTAAAAAATTATCCAAATGCGTTGAATCAGGACCTTACATATACCTCACATTCTCCAAAGAAGCGGACGACGGAATCTTCTTTACCCAAGAAAGGCGAAGAGGACTAACATACATATCTACTCCAGATGTTGTTAGTGAATTGTAGTAGTGATCCCTATCATCACTCAGAGGTAGCTGCGACGAAAGCTGATCTGCCAACTCTGTCACAGTACTCTGCTGTATCCGTCATTTTGTAACCTGAAATCGCTGTGTAATCCCAGCACTCAATAAAGGCTACTGTCGGAATATACACACATAACTGTCCTGACCAATCGCTACTGGCAGTATGGCACATGTCTTCCAAGATCTCGCGTTTAATTAATTGTTCAACTTTTCACATGCAAAAAATAATTTTATATTTTTTATTGTATTAAACAACCCATAATTATAATTCTTAGTTTTAAATAATTCTAAGTCAACCCTGACTAACAGTTAGTACCTAGTTTCATCCGTACCCAATACAGACAATTTGCTGAGACATTTTGTGAACTGCAAACGAATATACTCTCTCTGTTGATTGCCACCTGCCACGGGGAACAGTCCTCTTCACTGCTTTCTCAGCTTGAAACCAAAAGTTTCTAGCTCTCTGTTGTTAACTTTCGAAGGCAACTTATCTCTAAGTACGAGAACCTTTCTCTAGGTTCAACTATCGCTGAACAAACACTTTTCTCTGTGTGCAATAGTGTATAACGCTAATCCGATATAGACATACCGCTAATCCACTAAAAACAATTAAACCTCGTACGTGAAGCAACCGCATGTGAAACCGGCATATGTGACGTTGATAGATACGTGAATGAACAGTGATTTTGGGGTAGGATAAAATTTAATATAATTTATATATTATATCAGTGTGGTCCAACCTTTTAGACGTTGCGGGCCGTATTAAATTTGAAATTATTATGAAGGGCCAGAGAACTCAACTCGTTCAAAAAAAGTTTATTTTAAAAAATAATATACAAACGAAATATTATTTACAAGTGTTTTATTACGGTTTACAATTTACATGTTATGTTTAAAATTTAACATAAATAAAAAATCAATGGAATATTTGAGGCAAGGGTTTATCCTCTACTAACTTTTCCACATATATATATCTTAGTAGTAGTGAGTCTAATACACGCTTCCAGAGAATCTTTTTCAATGCGATAACGTGTTTTAGATTTAATATGCTTTAAAGCAGAAAATGTACTTTCACATATATACGTACTACAAAATATTGAATATAGTTTCAACGCAAAGTTACAAAGTTTAGGAAAACGATCCTTGGAGACTAACTTCCAAAAGATACTAATGTCTTCATTTTTCTTTGCTTGAAAAACGAATTGGACTATAGTTCGCACAGCTCTAATTGGTATTCTGCTGATTGGTTCTGGATGTTGACTCCCATTGGATTGTTAAAAAGCTCAAGATCGGGTTTTAGTGCATCAAATTCCGAAAACCTTTCATCGAATTCTCTGTTTATTTCTGTAAGAACTTTTACAAACCTCGAGAAATCGACCATGGTTTCTTATTGATTTATTTCGAAACACGAAGGAAAATGAGTGAGCTCGTTTATTTTCATGCAGTTCTCGAAAAAATCAAGTTTTTTGCGACATGTCTCAATTTGACCAACCAACTGTGATATTTTCCCCCTGGAGTTGTAGGTTTAATGTGTTCAAGTGAGAGGTAATGTCTGTTAGAAATGCCAGTTCATGAAGAAATGTTTTGTTCTTAAGCTTTGTTATAAATACGTCCGTGTTAATAACAATTTCCGTTTCAAAAAACAGTAAGATATCTTTTCTTAAAGAAAAAAATTTCTAAGGCATTTACCTGCACTCAACCAGCGTATCTCTGAATGTAGGGGGGCGTCCTTATATTCAGTATTTAATTCCTCCAAGAAAGAGATGAATTTTCGGTGTCGCTGAGCTCTGTTTCCTCCTCTTAAGCTGTTTACTATCTGCACTTCAGTTTTGATAGTATCGTTGATTTTCATTATCTTTCCGCAGAGAGCCTCTTGATGGATAATGCAATGAGACATCACACAGTTAACACCATTTTCTCGCAAAAGTCCAGCCAATCCCGTTATGCGTCTCGTCATTGCTTTTGCTCCGTCGCGTCGGTGCAAACGCAAGAGCACTTTTGAAAACCGCCTATATTTTTCACAGCGCTGCTTCAAATATATGTATACCTTTGGTCCCGTCTTCCATGAGATGCAGTTTTAGAAGTTCCTCAGTTACACAAAAATCTTCATTGATCTAACAAAAATTAATAGCTGATTTTTGTCAGTAATATCACCAGATTCGTCCAGGGCTATTTAAGGAGTAGTACAAACTACAATCAATCACGAACTGTGCCGACCATTTTTTTAAATACATACATGAGTATTCAGCTCATCAACTCTTCTAGATACAGTTTGATGGGAAACTGAAACACATTCAAAATTTTTGGCCATCTTTTCATCTCCAAAGGATCGCGCCATTTTAACGGCACACCACTTGATCATTTCTCCATCTCTAAATGCTTTTTTACTTTTGACAAGCTCTAAACATACTTCATATGATGCTGCTAGCTTGATGATTGAACAGCTGTCGGTTTTGTAAATAATGATTTTTGTTTATTCAATTTAGCTTTAAATTCTTTTACAAGAGTACCGCGAGCTTCACCTTGATATTTGTCGTATTTTGTTTTGTGCTGGGTTTCATAATGCCTACTAATATTGTATTGTTTTGATACCGCGAGTACTTGGCAATAAATAATGCACTGAGGTTTGCCTTTTAATTCGATGAAAAGATATTGATTTTCCCATTTTCCTTGGAACGTACGATTCTCTTCGAAAATTTTGCGTTTTTTGGCACTACTCATTCTGAATTTAACATTAAATTTATTCTCCACTGTTAATTCAACACTACACATGCAGCTGACTGAAGCTAACTGCCCGCTCATCGGGAGTGGGTGTTCAAGGTTAACTACTTTCTTAAGATTACAGAAAGTTAGACAGGGTTGGAACAGGTAAAAGTTATCAATGGCAATCTTTTTTAAATGTGTTTGCGGGGGCCGAAGTTTAATGAGCGTCGGACCCGCGTGCCTGAGGTGGGTCCACACTGTATTATATAATATAATTTTATAAATTTATAATATTGTCTTTATCATCATAATCCCTCATACAGTCCACACAACTCTGAAGTTACATTAATAATTACACATATCTATTATGTACATACCTCTGTTGTATACCGCTAGTGCGGCTTTGGGATTATATCGCGGTAGTCTGCTATTTCTTGGGCCTACGTTATACAGGAAGGTAACAGAGCCAGTGCTAAGATTAAAAATATCTAGATGTTTTCTCTGGCGCTGGAAGTCGACATTCTACGGCCTGAGCTATCAGGCCCACAGATCTCGTCTTTAACTTTATGCAATTTCTGGACGATATAGAATAAATGCAACTATAATCGCATAACTTATGAGGAAAGTATAAGCATATAAATAGTTCTATAATTCTTTATTTCTTGTTCTCTAAATTATCATTACATTTAAAGAGTACTTGCAAAATAATAAATCAGTACGAAGATTTCTTAACCCGAACGCCACTGAATTGATGAATAATTATGACATAATTGAACTGCAGTTTTACACCTACAGTAACCAAATGATCGTTGCGCTATATTATTGTTTAGATCATTTTCTCTTTCATAATACCTACTGTAATCAAATGCCATTGTTTCTGGTGCTCCTACACAAGAAAACTCGCCCATCGGGAGAATATTTTGAATAAATTAATCATAATTATCTGCTGCAATTATGCCAATTATGTGTTACCTTTTTTGTAGTAAAATTACTAAGTAAGGATTCTCTTCCTGGAATGATGACACAGCGAGAAGCATAATGGTTTATAGTGCAGTCATTGAAGGTTTTCACCTCCGATTTCGTTGAACCTCCATCGATTTTCATGAAAATTGGTGTGTAATTAGAGGATACCTCAAGGAACAAAGGTGACATGATGCCAACTTGCGCTTTTACTCTGGGGGTGGATGCCACCCCTTCTCGGGGTGAAACTTATTTTATTAAAAATAATACCATAAGTCGATAGAGGGACAAATTATAAGCAAAATTTGTTATACAAAATTTATTAAAATAAATCAACACTTTTTGAGTTATTAAAGACAAAAGATTTTATTTTTTCGTAAAAAAATGTATGTTTTAAATCGGTTTTTCACGTATAAATCAAAAACTATAAGCTTTTATAAAAAAGTTACTATTACTGAAATTGAAGATAACAAAAATTGAATACACTACTCACATAAAGAACTAAATTAATGTAAGTTAAAGTGAGTTATTGGCAATTGAATGTGTATTTTTTTCGACGAGTACTCTAATCTAAGTATTCAAGCTTAAATAACGGGAAAACGATGCAATGTATAAAATATTCCTGCTAAACATTTGCCAAAGTACTTCGGAATACCTATTTAATTGAGCTTCAGAACAAGGTAATAGCGTCAAAATTAAGCAAGTTATAATGAAAATAAAAGAACCGTTTCAAATTTTTTAGGAAAAAGTGAAAAATAAAACATACGCCATTTCCACAAAAATTAAAATTTATAGTGATCCTTACAACAACTTCTTTATATTAGCATAAGTAATGTTTTCGATAATTTTGACCGGTTTAGAATGCATATTTTTGAAAAAAAGATATAATTTAAAAAAATCATAATTTTTAAAATTATTGAAATTCTCATATTCTTTTGATAATAACTCCAAAAATACCCAGTATACGTAACAAATTATGTATAACCAAATTTTTGTTTTTTCTATGCCAAATATTTTACCTGTTTTACTATTTCTATAGGGTAAAAAATAACCGAGATAGAAACGTTTAAATCTTAAATTTTGCTGTGGGAACCATGCAACCGGGGTCATTTAACCTTTTATTTTAAAAAAAAGTAAGGGGTTTAAAAGATTAGGTTCAACGTGCTTAAATAGCACTTAGAATTAACTTTCTAACAGTTCTTAGATGAACCTGATATCGTAAACACGAACAGAGTTATTAAAAAAAACAATAACATTTTTTGGAAAAATTTTTAAAAGATAAATTTTGAAAAAATTTTGGAGCATAAATTTTAACGCTATCAAAAATGTTTAATAAGTTTATGTTATAAAATGCATCAATTTCCCGTTATTTCAGCTTGAATACTTAAGAGTTTTTTAATCGCCGAAAAAAAATATATTCAATTACCTATAACTTACTATTAGTTAACATAAAAAGGTTTTTGTAGTAAGCGGTTTATTTAATTTTTTATTAGCTTCAATTTTGATAATTATAACTTTTTTGTAAAAACTTACACCTTTTGAGTTATTGATGAAAAATTGGTTAAAAACATGCATTTTTCACAAGAAAAATTAAAATCTTTGATGTTTAATAACTCAAAAAGTTTTGATTTATTTTAATAACTATACAACAAATTTTGCTTGAAATTTGTCCCTCTATCGAAATATGGGGCAATTTTTAATAAAATAATTTTCACTCCCGAGAAGGGGTGGCATCCACCCCCAGGGTAAAAGCGCAAGTTGGCACCATGTCACCTTTGTTCCTTGAGATATCCTCTAACCACTCACCAATTTTCATGCAAATCGATGGAGGTTCAACGAAATCGGAGGTAATAGCTCATATCTACCTTCAGTGACTCCACTATTATGTACGAACAATAATGAGTATAGGCCTGGATCGTGCGTACCAAAAAAAGTTTATTAATAGCAAGCTGAAAATTTTTTAATAGCTTAACGGTGTGTAGTCGGACAAACTTTGATGTACGGGCACACTTGAACAGGGGAAGTTTTAATTGTGGAACAGGTTACAGGTTTCGAACGTCAGACTACGAAAACGTCCCATGTATTTTGTCGCACAGAACTTTCAATTGATTTGTTACCCTTTCATTAAACTCTCATGCAAAAATCAGACTGCTATTTACCACCAATATAATTCCTGTCATTTGACATATTCTACGTGTCGAACTTATTAAAATGCCCAAAATATATGTCGGACAAACATTTTTTCATTATACAGGGTGTCCCAAAAAGATTGGTCATAAATTATACCACACGTTTTGGGGTCAAAAATAGTTCGATTGAACCTAACTTACCTTAGTACAAATGCGCTCATAAAAAAAGTTACAGCCCTTTGAACTTACAAAATGAAAATGTATTTTTTTCAATATATCAAGAACTATTAGAGATTTTTTATTGAAAATGGACATGTATCATTCTTATGACAGAAACATCTTAAAACAAAATTATAGTCAAATTTGTCCACCCCATTAAAAAATTTATGGGGATTTTGTTCCCTTAAACCCCCCCAAACTTTTGTGTACGTTCCAATTAATTCATTATTGTGGTACCATTAGTTAAACACAACGTTTTTAAAACTTTTTTGCCTCCTAGTATGTTTTCGATAAACCAGTTTTTATCGAGATGCGGCTTCTATTTTAATACATTTACGTAAAAATTTTATGGGGGTTTTGTTCATCTAAACCCCCCAAATGTTTGTATACGTTCCAATTAAACTATTATTGTGGTACCATTATGTAGTTAAACAGAGTGCCTCTCAGCAACAGAGTAAAACTCTTTTTTTCAAAATATACCTAAAAATGTAAATTATAAATAAATTTTCAGATTATTAACAGGTCTCTATAATCGTACTTAACCATATACAAATATGTGGTGGATTCGATAAATATTCAAAATATTTCGATAAATACTGGCTTATCGAAAAAGTATTAAGAGGCAAAAAAGTTTTAAAAACATTGTGTTTAACTAATGGTGCCACAATAATAATTCAAATCGAACGTACACAAAAGTTTGGGGGGTTTAAGGGAACAAAACCCTCATAAAATTTTTACGGGGTGCACAAATTTCACTTTAATTTTTTTCTATAATGTTGCTGCCATAAAAATGCCACATGTTCATTTTCAATAAAAAATCTCGTGAGAGTTTTCGATATATGAAAAAAAAAATCGATTTTCATTTTGTAACTTCAAAGGGCTGTAACTTTTTTGTGTGCACTATTGTATATAGGTAAGTGAGGTTCAATCAACCTATTTTTGACCCCAGAATCTGTGGTATAATTTATGACCAATCTTTTCGGGACACCCTGTATAAAGTTTGCTATTGAATAAACTAAAAAACAACCTGGTAAACAATTAAAACTTCCGCTGTTCCAGTGTTCCCATACATCAAAGTTTGTCTGACTAGACACCGTTTAAGCTATTACATAACAAATTTTCAGCTTGCTATTAGCAAACTATTTTTGGTACACTGGATCCAGGGCTACTATCTGAATACACTGGATCCAGTGTACCAAAAATAGTTTGTTAATAGCAAGCTGAAAAGTTATGTAATAGCTTAACCCATTAGCGCCCAAGTTTTTTTTATTTGAAAATGTTTATTTTTAGGGTTAATTAGATGAAAATGTTAATAATTTAATCCAAAAAACAAGTTTTTCGGTTTCATGTCTTTTTTTAAATTATATGTTGTTCCCATATGGTAACGCTGGGCGCTTTAGGAATTTTTAGGATTGTTGAAATCAAAATTTTTAATTTTTTTTTGAATATTTATTTGAGAATATTTTCATCGTCTGGTGTGGTATCCTATAAAACAATTAACACACAAACCAACGTTGCATTTTTTGGCATATTGTTCGTCCAGATGTTTATATACCTCGTCTAATTTACTTACCGTTGCACGTCATCCGCGCCATAGCCTGTGACACGATACCAACACGAAATATTTAGGCGGTGGGTGTGTTCTTTTTTAGAATCAAAATGATTCTAAAGGGGAACACACCTACCGCCTAGATATTTCGTGTTGGTATCGTGTCACAGGCTATGGCGTGGATGACGTGCAACGGTAAGTAAATTGGACGAGGTATATGTAGTATATAAGTTTAAGTAACACGATTTCATTAAATAAACATTTAGAATAAACTCTTTCAACACTGGACTTTTGAGTCATTTTTTAGTAATTTTTCTCGTGATTCCAATCGCGTCTACTTATGTTACCCAGTTTTCTTCCAAGTTTCCCTAAAATTTTCCTGCTTTAGTTTTAGTATAAACATTTCTAGATATAAAAAAAAAACAAAAAAAAATAAAAAAGAAAAAAAATGTATAAAAAAATAAATATATTAATTAAAAAAATATATAATAAATAAATAAAAATGTATACAGTGATGAGCGCGCTAATAACCGGCAAAATAGCGCAAAAGATAGAAAACATAATGCATTGCGAAACAAAAAGAAATGAAACTAGTGGATATGGAAATGCTCGTTATAAACGCATAAATTAACATTACATTACATAGTTTTCCATCTTTAGACGTATCAGAGGAGCATCGATCATTTCACCTCCACTGGTTTCATCTCTTTTTGTGTCGCAATGTATTATGTTTTCCATCTTTTGCGCTATTTTGCCGGTTATTAGCGCGCTCATCACTGTATATGTGTATGTGTCTGTATATTTTATGATATGAAAATGTGTAATATTATAATTGTGAAATTGCGTTAATACCAAACTAGACTGGCTAATTGGCTATGCCAAGGCCATAAAGAAAAAAAAAAATAGAAAAAAAAACCGCTTCTACCTTGAGCCACTCGCATCTAGTTTTTATTTAGCAATATCACAAGGAAAAATTCCTGTACTGGCTGTATACCATAAATCACAAAAAATAAAAACCTTATTTTGTAAAAGGTATATGTATTTAATATCCCTAAAAAGGGCTGTATCACAAAACGTTTTCGGAATCAATATTCCATCATCAGTGTTATCACAGGTTTACATGCTTTAAGCCACCAAAATGTACGGGTAAAAACCCTTAAATTGATTTTAAACAGTTGGGGTTACATTATGTTATCTGATTTTGAAGGATGTTAAAAATTTTTCCTTGTGATACTTTTTTGTGATGCCAGGGGTTATTCCGGAAATATTTTTAACATCCTTCAAAATCAGATAACATAAGGTAACCCCAACTGTTTAAAATCAATTTAAGGGTTTTTACCCGTACATTTTGGTGGCTTAAAGCATGTAAACCTGTGATAACACTGATGATGGAATATTGATTTCGAAAACGTTTTGTGATACAGCCCTTTTTAGGGATTTTAAATACATATACCTTTTACAAAATAAGGTTTTTATTTTTTTTTATTTAGCCTTCTTAAATCGTCAGTCCATCGTGTAGGGGTCGACCGACACTTCTTTAGTCTTCCCTTAGTCTCCTTTCTAATAACCTCTTTATCTAGCGCCATTCATCATTCTAGCTATGTGTCCTGCCCATATTTATTTTAATCTGGTTATTCTTTCGATGACGTCAGTCATCTTGGTTCTTTTCCTGATCTCTTGTTTTTTATTTTGTCTCGCAGAGTTATTCCTAACGTGGATCGCTCCATTGTTCTCTGTGTGATGACAACTCTTACCCATATAGGACTCAAGTTGTTCTGTTCTGTTTATTTTGTTCAGTAATTCTAAATATTTTTCACCACTTTCTTGTTCCCTGAGGTCAAAATAATTTGTTTTTTGAGCTTATGTGAGGTCTACAATAAAATCAAATTTGATCTAATAAATGTTGCCTGTTATGTACTAGCACCTATTAAACGTGTTATAACTTAAAGAAAGCTGATTTTTAATGTTGCTTGTAAAATTAACTTCTTTAATTTTTTCACTTGACATAACTTTTTTCAACTGTGTCGTTGATAGATTGTTGAAAATAATATTTAGAGGTTTCTAATTACTTTTACACTCTATAATCTATAACATAAAATATTCTTGTATTGAATTTTTAATGAATGTGTTTTGTTCTTACACACAGTACACAAAATATAGTTTTTTAGAAAAGATAATCAAGAATATAAAGAAAGATCACGGACATATAATTTTTGTTTACTTTTTACTTCTTAGTTTAATACCAGCAAGAAGAAAATGCAGATCCTTTAACTACCAGCACATAAATCAGGTATGGTGAAAGCCACAGTAAACGACTTATATTTAAAGAAATAAATATAACTAAACAAAACAGTGTAATAACGTACAATTTTTTAACGGCAGGTTAATTATTATCACTTTGCAGAAATCTTTTTGCAGTAATTTTATGCCTTGTGTTAACAGTACCTAACTCAATAACAGGTTATTGTCGGTTTCAGGTGCTTATATCTTCACGCTGTTTATGGAAAATATCAGCCGGAAACCCGGGAAGCCATTTAATCTTTCTCGGTGTACCACTAGCGAGGTATAGAGTTCCTACGTGATTTCTATTGTAGGAACTTCATACCGTGCTCTTGGATATACCGTTTTGCAACTAGAACATCATTTGTCACGAGAAGTCGAACCAGCGGGAGCAGTACCAACGCGGTACTCAACAAGTAACAGACAAATTGTATTTTACGATTAGATGTAAATAGTTTATGTTAAACAAGAAATGTTATAATTGAAGTTATATTATGTATTAAGATGATAAATTATTATAATGGTGCTATAAAGTAGTACTTATTTTATATGTGTATTATTGTGTTTCAAATTATCAATCAAAGATAGAATAAAAAAATTATTTTTTATATAATACGGGCACATAAATTTGATCCACCCTGTATATTGATTTGTAAATATTTATTAGAAGTTAGCGAGCATGTAAGTGGGTTTCTCCTTTAATGAGTTTTTCGATGAAGATTTAAAGACTTTTGTGAATAATTAAAGTGAAAGGAAGATTTATTTAGGATTATAATGTAAAAAGATTGTTTATTACGGAAAAGGTAGAATCTACAGGTAGAGGTAATTATTAGTTTCTAGAAAAATAGTTTAAAAGAAAGTTTGGAATTTTAATCTCTTTTTGTTTAACCCCGAGTAAATGGTGTAGAATTCCCCGAAAGTAATTATGATGGTAGGAATATTTTTGAAAGAATGACTGTTTGTTTTCGAATGAAAAGAGAGGAAGGTGGGGAGATAAATGTTTCTGATTGGCTAGGCACTTTGGAATGGGGAAAGAGAAGCTTGAAAGTTGAGACAGTTTGAAAAAAAAAAAAGATTATTATGTATTTGGCATCGCTGAAGAGCAGTAAACGTTTTCGTGGATAGTTAGAAAGCAAGTACCAGTGGTTGTTTGATAGTGGAGGATAGAGCTGAAAAGTGAAACGAGAGACAGATCAAATTGAGACGAAATACCTCTTTGATTCGGTATTATTGTGAGAAGGAGAGGAGATAATTTTTGGAGCTGTTTGAATCGAGTGCTGGTTAAAAGAGGCCGGGCTCGTTCTCGTTGTTTTTGTTGGAGAATTGGTGCTGGTGTGCTGCTAGATTGAAACTTGAGAACGGAGAGGGCTTTGATGGGTAGCCTAACATAGTCAACAAGGGAGAGCTGTTTTGGGTCAAGAGAAGACGTCAGAGTGAGTGAAGCAAAAGGTCAGTCAATTTATGTGAAAGATATTTTTATGTTCGGAAACTAAAATTTTGAGTAAAAGCATATGAATTAAGATTCCAATATTTCAAAACTTACATAGGAAGTATAAGTAATTTTGCGAATACCTAAATTTGTTTGTTTAGCTTGTTTTATCAAAGTCATCGGGAACAAACCGATAAATTGTTATTTAACTAGAATAAATTTAAGTGGTAAAAATTTCATTCGGACAGCTGTGTCCACAGGTTTTAATTTGATCAATTTTTAAAGTATTGATTTTGATAATAAAAGACAATTCTGCATGCTTATTTTATATTTCTATTTAATTCCTTTTCCTAATATTTTTTCCCGATTAGAACCAACTAAGAGATACTGAAACCACGAGAGAAGATAAGTATAACATAAGATAATTTAGATATTTTTTTTTGTATTATAAAAAGGCACCCTGAGATTTTTTTTCATTTTTTTGTATGATTTGTGACAATTGGATAATTGATTAAATAATTATTTGGAGTAATCAAATAAAGACTAATTGATATAAAAGTAATAAAAAGTAGATCATAACAGTATTTAAAAACAAAATCTTTGGTTAAGTTTTTTGGAAATTTATAACATAGTATGACATGAACCTAGTAGGCCCGTGGCTTGATGTACTATTCTTTTTCAGCTGTTAGCTCCTTATTCGAAGAAGATACAACTCTATGTAAAAACCTACGACAGTGGACGAATATGACCTTCATAGAACTATTCAGGACTATTCACTGATGATGGACTGATAGGTCCGAAAACGTTCTGAATTGGACATATTTTATTCAATCCATTGGGATTTTTAAAATATTTAGTAAATATACCTATTACATAAAAGTGGTTTTTACTTCATGTTAGAGTTTTTTAACTATATGGTATACAGTCAACCTAGGGAACTACCCCTTTTTAGTTTAAATAGTTTATGTTAAACACGAAACATTATAATATAATTAAAGGTATGGTTCAAGTGGAAATCGGTGGGACTGTGCATTTTATCAATGAAATAAGATATGTCTCAGACACTCCAGAAGCCGCTAACGATAAAATGTTTTAATCATCGCATTAATCATTGTAAATTAGTCGAGGGATATTAGTACAGTGAAAATAATAAGACGAGAACTGGACGATAATTATTATAAAGAATAAATTTTAAAGTTATTTCTACTTTAATGACAAAAAAGCAAGCTCATTAGCAGAAACCGATTCAAAATTATTTTGCACATTATATGTGAAACATTATTTGGTTGAAAAGTCTCATTTTTGTTGGCACAAAAATATATTAATTTGTCTGGACTAAATTAGAGTTCTGTTTATCTTGTTACTATCAACATGTACACAGTGTTGCCAAACTGAATTTTGTTATTTTGGGTAAGCTATCTCACGTTATATGGCTTTATTGAAGTTGGCAACGAACAGGCACCAGAAGGCCAATGCGTTAATTGTCACAAAATTGTTGTTAATGGGTGCTTGGTTCCATCTAAAAAAGACATTTGGAAAGTAATCAAAAATTAAAACGTCACTGAAGCATCATTTATTGCTGGTTTGCACATTGCAAAAGCTGGAAAATCCCACACCATTGTCGAGGAACTGATTAAACCTTGCGTGAAGGATGTCGTACAATGCATGTTAGGTCCAGATATGACCAAGAACATTGATAATGTGTAGATGTCAAACAGCACTATAAGCAAGAGAATTCACACTATTTCAGACTTTGTAGAGAGAGAGCTTATAAATAGAATAAAAACTTGTGCATTCTTCAGTTTACAGCTTGATGAAAGTACCGACTTTGCTGGACTTGCTGTTCTGCTTGTGTTTGTGAGGTTTCCATTCGGGATGAATATAGAAGGACTCCTTATGTGTGAAGAGCTTAAAAGTTATGCCACTGGTGAAGAAATTTTCAAGGCTATTCACAAGTATATAAGAAAAAATGATATAGAGTGGAGTAAATGTGTGAACATTTGCAGTGATGGAGCGGCTGCAATGGTTGGTAAAGTTAGAGGGGCGGTGTCTAGAATAAAAGTAGTGGCAGAAAAAATGCCTCCAGCAGTCATTGTATTTTACATCGCCATTCTTTGGTAACTAAAAAGATGCCGCAAGATTTGAAAGACGTATTGGATGTTCTGTAAAAATAATTAACCATGTGAAGAGCCGTCCGCTTCAAGCACGCCTTTTAAAGCTCACCGCTGAAGGAAGATATGGGTAGGGTATGGATCACTTCAATCTTTTGCTCCACACAGAGGTCCGGTGGCTATCGAGGGGAACAATTTTAGGGAGACTATTTGAACTAAATGATCCATTGATTATCACATTTACAGAGGAGTCTTTCATCCAAGAATTAAAAGATGTCAATTGGCTGCCAAAATTGGGATACCTTTCAGACATCTTCGAAATAATAAAACTACCATTTCGCTTCAAGGCAAAGGAGGAGCAAAATTAGATAAAATCAAAGCCTTGCGTAAAAAAGTTACATTTTTCAAAGCATGTGTTGAAAAGAGGAACCTCACAAATTTCTCTCGATTACAGGAATTTGTTATAACAAATAAAATCAATCCTCAAACGAACTTCTTTGAAATTTATATTGCTCATTTTCAAGGTTTGGAAGAAAGTATTGTAAACTATTTTTCTGACATTGACTCAGATGACTTATATAGCTGGATTATGCACCCATTTTCGTGCGACCCAAAAAATAAACCTACTTGAGATCAGCGAAGATATCAGTTTAAAACTCAAATACCGTGAAGGAAGCCTATAAGAGTTCTGGATGCAGGTATATTCAGAAAATAATGTTGTTAGCAAAGTTGCAGTGAAAAAACTCGTGTGTTTCACATCGACTTATCTCTGTGAGTCTTCTTTTTCCGCATATGCTTACATTAAAAACAAATACAGAAGCAAACTTCAAGCATCAAGGAATTTAAGGGTCAAACTTACAAAGATTCCCACAATTATAAAGGATATAATGAAAACATCATCGAAACAGTTTCATTCATCACGTTAAGTAAGGATATTTAAATATTAAATGTACTGTATTTTATTGATCTGAAATAAAGTTTATATTGAAATCAAATGAGCCTCAGAATTGTATTTTTTTATTTTTTGTCGTTTCCCAAATCGCTTCAAGGATTGGTGTGCCTCGAAATATTTTTAGCCCTACAAGGGTGCCGCGACTAAAAAAGTTTGAGAACCGCTGTAGTAGAAGTAGGTCTGGATCCCGCGTATGAAAAAAAGTTGATTAATAGCAAGCTGAAAATTTGTTAATAGCTTAAGGGTGTCTAGTCGAATAAACTTTGATATGTGTGAACACTGGAACAGGGGTAGTTTTAATTGTGGAACAGGTTAAAAATTTGGAACGGTCACAGCACGAAAACGGCACATTTATTTTGTCCGACAGAACAGACTTAAACTCTTCGAACAGAGATTAAACTCTCGTGCAAAAATCAGACTGCTATTTATCACCAAATGGGCGTTTTAATGAGTGGAACATGTAGAATATGTCAAATGACAGGAATTATGACAGGTAATAAATAGCAGTCTGATTTTTTCATGAGAGTTTAATCTCTGTTCGGAGAGTTTAAGTCTGTTCTGTCGGACAAAATAAATGTGCCGTTTTCGTGCTGTAACCGTTCCAAATTTTTAACCTGTTCCACAATTAAAACTACCCCTGTTTCAGTGTTCCCATATATCAAAGTTTATTCGACTAGACACCCTTAAGCTATTAACAAATTTTCAGCTTGCTATTAATCAACTTTTTTTTCATACGCGGGATCCAGACCTAAAGTACATAGTAGTTATTTTATATAAGTATAAAAACCAAAATTTTTTGTTGATTTTGGAATTACATTGAGGACACCATGAACTATACCCTGTTTTTAAATTAGGAGGAGTAAAGTCAAAATAAATATTCAAACTCAATGTCACTAGAAAAATCAGCAGATTTTTCTAATGTGTCAACATTCATTAATGTCAACTCAGTCTGGTGTCAACCAATGTCATGAAACTACTTTCGAAGCCGTCCTAATATGCACCAAGTGTGCTATCAGCGCACACAACACGTACCACCTGATTACAAATTATGCACGTATGTGTGCCAGAGCTCTATTTTTGGCAAATAAACTGCGCGTCATAGAAAACGGGCACCCTAAAAAATGGGTAATTTTTGAGGTTGCGTATCTCCTAAACCTGTTGTCCGATTTAAGTGATTTTTTGAATATCTTATAGCCTTATTATTTGTCAATATCCCTGTAATAATATTTTTGCTAAACAGGTCAATTTTCATTGTATACCGGGTGTACGAATCAAACTGTGTTTTTTTCTTAAAGTTTGCAACAACCTGTGGAATATCCTAGCATTTATAAAATACTGAAATTAACACCCAACTATAGCCTCAGATTTTCTCAACATTCTGTTCTTCGATTCATTCGCTTATGTTGGATAATACAAAAGTTAGGTACTTTAACAATTAGTCATGTTCTTTTTCAGTACAGGGTGTTTCTAAACAAGTGCGACAAACTTTAAGGGGTAATTGTGCATTAAAAAATAATGACAGTTTTCTTTATAATCGTATGTCCGCAAATGCTTCGTTTGCGAGATACGGGATGTTGAATTCTTTCTTACAAACTGACGATTTATTTATTGCTTTAAAACCGGTTGAGATATGCGAATGAAATTTGGTGGACTTTAAGACGTAGTTATTGCACATTTTTTGACATACAATTAAGAATTTTATATTCACCATTGGCGTGCCTACGGGTAATATGATCGGTCATATTACCCGTATGCACGCCAATAGTGAATATAAAATTCTTGATTGCAAGTCAAAAAATTCGCAATAACTATCTCTTAGAACCTACCAAATTTCATTTGCGTGTCTTAACCGGTTTTAGGGCAATAAAATAAATCGTCAGTTTGTAAAAAAAATTCAACATCCCGTATCTCGTAAACGAAGCATTTGCGGACATAAGTTTATAAAGTAAACGGTCATTATTTTTTCATGCAGAATTGCCCCTTAAAGTTTGTCGCACTTATTTACAAACAACATATACTGATGAAGAACATGACTAGTTGTTAAAGTACATAACTTTTGCATTATCCAACATAAGAGAATGAATCAAAAAACAGAATGTTCAGAAAACCTGAGGCTATAGTAGGGATGTAATTTCAGTATTTTATAAAGGCTAGAATATTCCACAGGGTGTTGCGAACTTTGAGAAAAAAACACAGTTTGATTCGTACACCCTGTATACAATGAAAATTTACCTGTTTAGCCAAAATATTATTACAGGAATATTGACAAAGAATAAGGCTATAACATATTCAAAGAATCACTTAAATCGGCCAACAGGTTAAGGAGATACGCGACATCAAAAATGACCCATTTTTTAGGGTGCCCGTTTTCTATGACGCGCAGTTTACAATAAACCACATCTGAAGAAGTAATCTCAATTGTTGAACAATTTTCTTCCGCTCTTAGTGACCACGGTCCAGAGGCTTTGCCAGTATGGTGATTGGCGATCCTTAGTTTTTTTTTGCGATTAAAGTATCTTCTGTCACAGATGAAGATGATGTTCCCATTTTATATCTTTGCTCCGTATGATTTCCTTCATATTTTCTTACCGTGCTCTTGGATATACCTTTTTTTTAGCTAGAACACCATTTGTCCTGAGAAGTCGAACCAGCGGGAGAGGTACCTACTCAATAAGTACACAAATTGCATTTTATGATTAGATGTAAATAGTTTATGTTAGTTACACTTAATGTTTTAATGGCCGCCGTACAACTTCTTGGCTTAAAAACCTACGCCAATGGTTTGGGACAACTAGCACTAAACTATTTCGTGCGGCTGTAAATAAGACAATAATTGTTAATATGCTGGGCAATATGAGAGCCAACGATCGAAAAGCGGTCTCGGCACCTTAAGAAGAAGAAGAGGAGTTTATGTCAAACACGAAATATTATACAGTTGAGTCCGCGAGTCTTTACCCCTGCGTCATCACTTAAAGCATACGAAATAAGTCGGAAATCTATTTCACGCTACAACAACTGACAGAAAGTGGCTACTGTTCCGATTACGGGTTTTATTATAAAATTTGACGTTATCAAATATATAGAATGTGAAATGTAAGTTTTGCTTCAAAATTTTTGCGCAGAATTACAGCTACATTTGAAGTAGCTTAATAAATTTTTTTATTATTATTGATTAATAAATAAATAAACAATTTATAAAAAAATCCAATAACATATTTTATTCACTTTGACGGAAATCTAAACACAGTCATTTCTTTACTGTGTGAATGACGTTAGCTTTGTATGTTTTAAATATTAATAGGGCTTTTCATTCACAGTCATTTGTTTCGAGCTTCTGTCATATTTCGTATAATCCGTGTTTAATGTTCATATACACAGATTATACAACATATGACAGAAGCTCGAAACAAATGACAATCGATGAAAAGCCCTATTGCCTAAATATAATTATTTACCTTAAAATTTCAAAGCCCAATATAAAATTAGTTGTGAAAACAACTGTTTGTGTAATATAAAGAAACTTCAAAACGCAAAAATTCGACAAAAACCGCAAAAAGTTCAACTGACTGACAGCCACAAAATTAAACAAATCAGAAACGTCAAACAAATTGTGCTTAAAATATGAAAACATACCGAATCGTCTTTTTTTGTACCTATCTCTTTTCAATGCACTGAGTCTAGATGGTTCATAAAAATAACATGTGTTGTTACTTAATAACAAACGGCAGCTGGTTTGTCATGACTTTCATGCATGGAAGAGAATGATGCTAGATAAAAAGTATGTGTTTTATCTCGCCAGGTATTAATGACGCACGGGTAAAGACTCGCGGACTCAACTGTAATTAAAGGTATATTATGGATTAGATGATAAATGATTATAATGTTAGTATAAGTAGCGTAGTAGTTATTTTATTACTGTATGGTGCAAATGAAAGGAATATATTCGTAAGCTGGCGACTTTAAGGAAAACTTCCGAAACAGGTCGTCGATTTTAATTTTTAAATTGTCATTTTTTGGCATATTTATATTATATCATACTAGTGACGTCATCCGTCTGGACGTGATGATGTTATCGATTATTTTTTTAAGTGAGAATAGGGGTCGTGTGCTAGCTCATTTGAAAATTTATTTAATTTTCTATTCAGTCACATAAACATTAACATAATTATTTATACAGGGTGCACAAAAAAAATTTTTAATTATATAAATTTACAAAAAGAGAAGAATGTAATATATGTAAATAATTTAATTCAAGATACATTTTACTGGTGTAAGAAATCAGAAAAAAATGTTTATTTCATAAATAAACACTGCTTTGCGCTTAAATTAAATGTTCAAACTTCCAAGAAGCAGGTGGTCGGCGGGAGCTGGCTTGAACATTGAATTTAAGCGAAATGCAGTTTCTTTGATAAATAAATATTTTTTCTGTTTTCTGACAACAATAAAATGTATTTTGAATTAAATAAATTACATACATTCTTCTTTTTATGTCAATTAATTTAATTCCAAAAATTGTTTTGGACACACTGTATAAATAATTATGTTAATGTTTATATTACTTAATAGATAATTAAATAACCTTTCAAATGAGCTAGTTCACGACCCCTTTTAGGGTTTGTTTTATTGTTTTAATGGTTTGTCCTAGGCCTGATTTTCAATTTAAAAATCGGAAAAAATCAGGCTGTTTTGTGTTTAAAAGATAGGTAGACTTCCTTAATTTTTTTCAGATTTTGTAAATCAAAATTGCGCCCACAAAAATAAAGTCGAAAACAGCTACTTTTCTCTATTCAAGAAGAGGTTCTATGGTCTCTGTGAAGCTAAAAAGTTGTATGAAGGCATGTTTTTAAGTTTTTATATGCTTTATCAAAACCAAAAGTAGCTAAGCCAGGGTAATAAGACAAAAATATACCCCGTTCGTGACACTTCAGCAGCCAGGGTACTGCAGCGTTTTTTCGACGGGTAATACCTATAGGAACAAATTGTAACTATTTCCTGCGCATGATCTGGCGGCCATGTTTATTTATAAACAATTAACTGTCAAAAAATGCATTTTCCCATTTTTTTCAAATTAACGGAAAGCAGTGAAACTTATGATTTTTTTAGTACAAATATCTTCGAGATTATGGAAAGAGCTTTAAAATGGCGTATTGCAAAGTTTAATATACTCATATTGTTAATATAATTGCGAAAAAAGGTCGGAATTTGAAAAAAAATATATTTTCGCACTAACTGTTGTAAAAATTAGTGTACAGCTTTGAAATTTTTGTCAAATGAGGGTTCTTTGGCGCTTAATATCTGATAAAAATTTCAAAGCGATTCATTCAATTGTTTAAATTTTATTCAAATTGTTTATCCCAGAGAACATTTTTTTGCAATAACATAAGTCAGAAAAAATGACGTTAGGACCATTCCACAGGTGTCAAATGAAAGAGCATGAGCTACGTTTTCAACATGGTTTAAAAAAGTGAATAAAAAATGCATTTATTAGTAATAAATAATTATGCAAAAGTATCTTCAATTTTTCTTTATAAACTTTTTGAATAACTTTTTCCAAAAAAATTAACTTTTTTACCCTGTTTTACGTGTACAACTACCGAGTAATGTTATTTATATCATAATTGATGAATATATATAATAAATATATATAATAAAATTATATAATAAATATATATAATTTCTTATATAACAAAATAAAAAGTTTATAAGGAAAGATTTACGATACTTTTGCACAATTATTTATTACTAATAAATGCATTTTTTATTCACTTTTTTTAAACCAAGTTGGAAATATAGCTCATGCTCTTTCATTTGACACCTGTGGAATGGTTCTAACGTCATTTTTTTCTGACTTATGTTATTGCAAAAAATGCTCTCTGGAATAAACAATTTGAATAAAACTTAAACAATTGAATGAATCGATTTGAAATTTTTATCACATATTAAGCACCAAAGAACCCTTATTTGACAAAAATTTCAGAGTTGTACACTAATTGTTACAACAGTTATTGCGAAAATATTTTTTTTTGCAATTCCGACCGTTCCTCGCAATTATATTAACAATAAATGAGTATTGTCCTTTTCATGAGCATTTTTCAGTGCGTAACAAATGATAGGAAAAAGGGTAAGTCCGTGATTATACACATTTATGACATTTATTCTAACATGACATTTTAGTTAAATCTGACAGTTGTCACAATTTATTTTCAATTTGGAATAAAAACAAAACAAATGTGTTTCTTGCATTTATAAAATGGTATTTTCTTTGATTTGTATAGTCTTATAAATTATACAGATTATGAGACGGCTGTATTTTCGTTTTGCAACGAAATTGAAAATGGTTATTCATTTTTGATTTACATTTACTCTGTGTGGAGTATGAAGGGAACCAGTCTCGTTGGAACTTTACCGCGCTGAGCAGATGTGACGTGAATTGTAAATTGTAGAATTCCCTCATCTTCCTTAGTCTCAGCATCCGTATGGCTTGCAAATTGTAGAAGCCTCGGAGGTGTAACCAGAGAAGGTTCCCATTGTTTTCATTCTGGTGGGATATGTTATATGCCATTAGAGTGAAAACTTAGTCTTTTGCTAGCAGTTGCCGCTAGGGCATCTATGCCATTTCGTTCGTTGCAATTCGGGACTGCACGCTGGGGTTTGTTTTGGTTGGATCGGGGAGAGCAGCATATGTGCCTCCTGATGAGAGACTAATAAGTTTCGAAACCGGTAGAGGTGCTTGCAGCACTCTCTGATTGGACTGGAATATGGTTCGGCTGTATTTTCGTTTTGCAACGAAATTGAAAATGGTTATTCATTTTTGATATACAGATTATATTTGTAATATTATTATCTAATTAAAAAAAAATATTTTTTTATTATGGAGCCATCTATCGACAACTAGAATAACCACCGAACTAGAATAATTACCAAAGTAATCACCGACGTGCCTTTTTTTCTGTCACATACAATTTAATGCGTTAGAAAGAAATCGAAAAACTGTGACGCACTGAAAAATGATCATGAGAAAAAGAATATATCAAACTTTGTAATACGTCATTTTAAAGCTTTTTCCATAATATCGAAGATATTTGTACTAAAAAAACCATAAGTTTCCCTGTTTTCCATTCATTTGAAAAAAAAGTGAAAAATGTAATTTTTACACTTAATTGTTTATAAATAAAAATGGGCGCCAGATCCTACACAGGAAACAGTTACAATTTGCTCTTATATGTATTACCTGTCGAAAAAACGCTTCAGTACCCTGGCTGTTCAAGTGTCATGGAACAAACCTTATTACCCTGGACTAAGCGGGGCTAATCGTTGCGGGGGCAATTTTGACCATCTTTTCCGCTATAGCCTTTAGGCTGTGGTCCCCAATAAATTACCGTAGGTTGCGTACAGCGTTATGCCGTAGGAAAATTGTTCATTTTATTTAATTTTAATAAACTTTGAGGGATAAAAACTTTCTTACAACCGAAAATAGCTTAAAAAGATTAATTCTAAAACAAATTCAAATTACGGGGTGTATTGAAGTGACCACCGACTTAGCCGGCTATCTCCAATATACGCCGTAGGCTGCGAACAGCGTGTATCGGAGACCATCGACTTAGGTGAGAGTACGCCTTTCTTATAAGAACCCAATCTTTACACCACGACTCCTTGATTTTCTTCTGCTGTGGCACAAAATAAGCCAGGGCCCAGAGCACGCCAAATAGAATTCTATTTTGTTGACGTCACAATAGAATTTCATAATGGGAGAATCGACGGTTGCTAGGCAACGTGACGTCACTAAAATAGAATTCTATTTTGCGTGCTCCCGCACCAGGCTATCGTTAGCACGTCGTCTTCTTGTATCACGGATGACATGTTTATAGTCTGAGCTTCGGCAGGGAGCTGATGATCGATGTAAATTTTGGAGATATGGATGATACTCAATGGACGTTCGTTAAACTGCACCAACGAACTGCACAGTCACATCGCTATGATAAATCGTTATCGTGTATGGGACCGTGCAAGTTCGGCAAAGCGACACCTGGTTTGGGGTCATCCATAAACTACGTCGTTGAGAAGAGGGAGGGAGGGGGGCTTGCTTATTTCGACGATATACGACAGGGGGGTGGGGGTATGAGTGCACATTCGACGTCGTTTAATATATTGGTATATTTAAATTTGTCGCTATTGTCTCTATAAATATAATTTTTTACTAGCTTTTACCAGCATTAAAGTATCAGATATTCATATAAAAACGTACCTATAGTTTTTGAAATGAAATTGAAAATAAAACAAAACGTTTACGAATAAATACAACTTTGTTAAAATTAAAAAGAATTCTCTTATAGATACTTTTATCACATAAATTTCGTATTTATCAGTCACAGTCACATTAAAATAATATTAGGTAGCACTTTTGCAAAAGTTTAGCACAGGACAACAAACAGTAAGACATTGTTCTTTGAGTTTAAACAAGCGCTTCTATATACAGAAAAATGTTTGGAAGCAAACAATATTCAATTGTTAGTTTATTTATGTGCTGCATACTGTGTGTGGAAAAATAGTTCTGAAAGAATGAATGGAAATAAAATATTGTGTTATATTTAGTAGTAAGTCGTATTTATACTTAGAGAAGATTTATAAGCAAAATCTTGATCCAATGCTATTTAAATGCATTCATTTTTTTCGAATGCTCAGAAAACTAATAAAATTTTTGGAAAATTTAAACGCAGATTGAGAGATTACATTATTACCGAGGACCAAAAGTTTCTGAAAACATCTATAATGTTTATTTTAATAAGTTACAGGGATAAAAAAATATTTAGTCTGATTTTTAAGTTCAAAAATTTCATTCAAAAGAAACCTTTTGTTTATTGTAAGGGACTTTCAGCCCTCGGTAATAATGTAATCTTTCATTCTGCGTTTACATTCTTCAAATATATTTATTAGATTTCTCAGGATTCGAAAAAAGAATGCATTTAAATAGCATTGGACCAAGATTTTGCGCCTACCCCCTTAATTGTTCTTGTTGTGATACATTCGCAAATAAAGTTTCAAGGTTGATTAAAAAAAACAGAAATAACATTGAATTTTTTTAAATCACTGAAAGGGGGGCCGTGTACTGCAATGACGACGTCGACATGGGGGGGGGGGGGTTCGTCTGTAACCGACGAATTACGACGGAAGGGGGGAGGGTATTAAAAAGTCCAAATTTTTTACGACGTAGTTTATGGATGCCCCCTTTCTACGCTCAGCAACATTTTTTGCACTTTTAATTATATTTGCCAATTATATTAGTCCTGGTTACTGGATAATTGTGAAGGCCATAGTACAAAAAAATAATAAGAAGAAAAAGTCAGTTCCAGGTTATGTATGTTTTAACATAACAATTTAGTCCACGGTAATAAGGTTTTTTCCATTACACTTGAACAGCTAGGGTACTGAAGCGTTTTTTCGACAGGTAATACATAGAAGAGCAAATTATAACTATTTCCTGCGTAGGATCTGGCGGCCATTTTTATTTGTAAACAATTAAGTGTCAAAAAATGGCATTTTTCACTTTTTTTTCAAATCAATGGAAAACAGAGAAACTTATTGTTTTTTTAGTACAAATATCTTCGAGATTATGCAAAAAGCTTTAAAATGACGTATTACAAAGTTTGATTTACTCATTTATTTTTAATATAATTTCAAAAAAAGGCCGGAATTGCAAAAAAAATTATTTTCGCAATAACTGTTGTAGAAACTAGTGTACAGCTTTGACGTTTTTGTCAAATAAGGGTTCTTTGGTGCTTAATATGCGATAAAAATTTCAAAGCGTTTCATTCAATTGTTTTAATTTTATTCAAATTGTTTATCCCAGAGAGCATTATTTTGCAATAACAAGTCAGAAGAAAATGACCTCAGAACCATTCCACAGGTGTCAGATGAAAGAGCATGAGCTATATTTTCAACTTGGTTTAAAAAAAGTGAATGAAAAATGCATTTATTAGTAATAAATAATTATGCAAAAGTATCGCAAATCTTTCCTTATAAACTTTTTATTTTGTTATATATGAAATTATACATATTTATTACAATTTTTTATCAATTATGATATAGATAACATTACTTGGTAGTTGTGCACTTAAAACAAAGTAAAAAAGTTAATTTTTTTGGAAAAAGTTATTCAAAAAGTTTATAAAGAAAAATTGACGATATTTTTGCATAATTATTTATTACTAATAAATGCATTTTTTATTCACTTTTTTAAACCATGTTCAAAATGTAGCTCATGCTCTTTCATTTGACACCTGTGGAATGGTTCTGAGGTCATTTTTTTCTGACTTATGTTATTGCAAAAAAAATGCTCTCTGGGATAAACAATTGAATGAATCGCTTTGAAATTTTTATCAAATATTAAGCACCAAAGAACCCTCATTTGACAATAATTTCAAAGCTGTACACTAATTTTTACAACAGTTATTGAGAAAATATTTTTTTTCAATTCCGACCTTTTTTCGCAATTATATTAACAATAAATGAGTATATCAAACTTTGTAATACGTCATTTTAAAGCTTCTTCCATAATCTCGAAGATATTTCTATTAAAAAAATCATAAGTTTCACTGTTTTCCGTTGATTGGAAAAAAAGGGGAAAATGCCATTTTTTTGACAGTTAATTGTTTATAAATAAAAATGGCCGCCAAATTCTACGCAGGAAATAGTTATAATTTGTTCCCACATGTATTACCTGTCGAAAAAACGCTTCAGTACCCTGGCTGCTAAAGTGTCACGAACAGGGTATATTTTTGTCTTATTACCCTGGCCTAATTGTATGTAGTAAATAAAATTAGTTATTAACATGCAGTACTGCAAGCAAAATACAATTAATTAAATTTACCTTTATATAATAATTGCATATCATATCAATATTGTGGAGCAATATATAATTTTTCTTCTTCAATGACAGTAGGTATGAAATATAGGTCTTCTTCTTCAGTTTATTGGCCCCCACCTACTTAAGTATTTAGCCAGCTCATCGTCGCGGAATAAGGGAAAAATCCCTTATTCACTTACAATTTGGAGTTAGTGCATTGTACAATTTGCTTCTTCATCTTCTTCTTCTTTAGTTAACTCGCAATTTTGGTTGGTGTGGGACAAACATGACAAGATAAAAAAATTTCACGCTAGGGGCAACTGTCTATCAATACACAATCTTCTTTTTCTTCTTTGATTTAGTAGAAATTTTGAGTTGGCATGGGACAAGTACAACAACTAAACTTTTTTTTCAACGACATTAAACTTTTTTCTCTCAGTGGCAACTGCCGACTACTACACAGTCTTATTATTCTACTTCTTTTTTAGTTTACTGGCAATTTTGAGTTGGCATGGGACAAATACATATAACAAAGACACAAACTTTTTGCTCTCAGGGGCAACTGACAACCATTACAAAGTCTTATTTTTCTACTTTTTTTTTGAGTTTACTGGCAATTTTGAGTTGGCATGGGGCAAATACAAGACAAAATTTTTTTTCTCTCAGGAGTAACTGCCGACCATTACACAATCTTATTCTTCTATGTCTTTTTTACAGGCAATTTTGAGTTGGCATGGGATAAATACAACAAATGCACAAACTTGTCTTATACAGGGCAACACCTGACCATTACACAATTCCATGTTGTTGCCTCAGATAGGTATAGTGAAAGACCCAGGTGATTACAGAATGTTTATAAAGAAACAAAATATTATATTATTAGGTTATATTAATTATATTTTCACGTGTACTTTTGACATATTTTTCAAATTATTTATTATATATTCATTTATGTTATCTATTTATTTTCAATATTTTACTTTCCTCATAACTTAATTTTGTGTATATTCAAAAAATGTATTAAAAGTTTAATAAGAACCAACTGCCGTTTATAAAGAAGGGTTGTAAGAGATATTATAAGTAGATTTTTAGCTAATTCAGTATATAAATCAAAATTTTGCACAGTGTTAATAGGGCATTCAAGAATCACATATTGTAAATCTGTTAACTGACCACATTCACAATAAGAATGTTCTACTATCCCCATTTTAAATAGGTGATTGGAACCAAACAGTGACCGTACGCATTCTGATAATAGTTGTTATATGTCTTCTATCTATGTAAGGGACATTGAGATACCAAGGACTATTTTTGAAAACTGGTTGTAGCTGTTGATACCAAATACCTTTATATTTAAAAGATTCCTTCCACTCTTTTTTAAATTTATCCCAGTATATTTTTTTAAAAAAGGGAAAATAGTCATCTTTCTCCACCTATATTTGAAATATAGGTCAATTTGACATTTTCAATTGACAATATGAATTATTTAAGAAAGTTGCAATATTTCTCCGCTATTCGCGCACGATCGTTTTTCGTATCCCCTCCAAGTACTTGCACACCTCGAATACCGAGCATAACGCTAAATACACACACCGATTTTGGACAGTCGATTTTATATCGGTTTCCAAATTTCGATAGTGAACCACATATAGCCCAATAAATGACCGTTTTGGAGTGTAATTTCCAGGGGCAACTCCGAATTGCATGAAAATATGGATTTAGCTTCTACTTACCCTCCACTTCAAAGTTGAATTTGTGCCGTTGGTTGCTTTTACTTGGGGGTGACATTTACCCCTTCTCGGGGGGTGAAAAACGTGTGTTTAGAATAAGGCCGGAAATGGATAAATTGACTTATTTTAAGCACCTTTTGTTCTATAAATTTTTTTACGGAAGTCCATACTTTTCGAGTTATTCGCGATTTAAAATGTTGATTTTTCGACAAAAAAACTACGTTTTCAGACCGTTTTTCCCAAATAACTCAAAAAGTAAATATTTTATCGAAAAAAATATTTTTAGCAAAAGTGTAGCCTATAAAAAAACCAAAAAAAATGGTGTACCAGTAAGTCTACGAATTGAGTAGAAGCAAAGTTGAAGCTCATGAAAAATACGTTCTTATTCGTCTAATTCCAAATCGAATAATTCAACGCGAAATCACCGAAGAAAGAAGCGTTTTTCAGGAAAACCTTATTAACATTTTTAAAGTATCGAAAAAAGCTTATTATTTGTGTTTTAAAAAGTTTACAGCATCAAAAATAAACGCGTTACACTGAAAAAAAGTTGCCCCCTTTTTTTTTGGTAAAAAAATCGTGAAAACCTCCCTCTATTTAGCACCCTAAATGAAATTAATCGTTTGACTTTACCATCTATTTTAACTGCATGCGTATTGTTTATATGATCTGTAAGTTTGATTGGTTTGAAGTGCTTATTTTTAAAAACATTTGGTTTTAGAGTAAAAAAAAATTTTCTAAAAATTTTTGAAAAATTTCATTTTTTCAAAATAACTTAAAAAGTATTAGTGATAAGAAAAATCTTAAAGAGTAAAAAAATGTAGGTTTTGCTATTATAAATATGCTAGTTTCATTTTGTTTCTCCGTAAGACAAAAATTGGTTAAGATATGGCTGTTCAAAATTTGCATACACTCATGATTAGTGACCCATTCAAGCTTCCTCAATTATAACCCTTTCAAAAATAAACACTTTAAACCGGTGAGACTGATAGATCATATAAAAAATAGATAGGTATGTAAATTGCTTGTAAAACGGTAGCGATTAATTTCATTTGGGGAGCTAAACACGGCGAGATTTTCATGATTTTTTACAAAAAAAAAAAAGAGGGCTAACTTTATTTTGAGCGTAACTCGCTTATTTTTAATGCTAAAACTTTTGTTAGCAATTAAAACAAATCTTTTTATAAACATTTTAAAAAAGTTTAAATGGGTTAAGTGCTTAATTTTTCGGTGATTTCACCTTGAAATATTCGATTTGGAATTAGACGAATAAGAACGTATTTTTCATGAGATACAACTTTGTTTTTATTTGATTGATAGACTTTACTGATACACCATTTTTTTGGGTTTTTTATAAGCTACACTTTTGCTAAGGATATTTTTTTCGATTAAATATTTACTTTTTGAGTTATTTGCGAAAAACCGTCTGAAAACGTGGTTTTTTTTGTCGAAAAATCAACATTTTCAATGGCAAATAACTCGAAAAGTATTGACTTACGTAAAAAATTCTATAGAACAAAAGTTACTTAAAATTAGTCTTTTTTTTTTTCATTTCCGGTCTTATCTCGAACGTATGTTTTTTCACCCCCGAGAAGGGGTGACTGTCACCCCCCAAGTAAAAGCAACCAACGGCACAATTTCAACTTTGAAGTGGAGGGTGAGTAGAACCTAAATCCAAATTTTTATGCAATTAGGAGTTGCCCCTGAAAATTACACGGTATCGCCGAATTTCCGTTCATTTACTGGGCTAATATGTGAGAACGGGGCATTTCACACACAGTGACCGCTTATCGGGGCCGGTGTTGGACGGCCGATATAAAATCGACCGTCCAAAATCGGTGTGTATGTATTTAGCCTAAGACTCACGTACCCACTTTGCACTGTCTTTCTCCTGGTCTCCGTCTCCTGAGACCAGAGTGTCACCATGAAAACAAATCTCAAAAATACTAAGTATTAAGTCAAAACTTTATTTTTTGGCAAATATCCATGTTGAGTAACTATACATTTTTAGATATATTTATGACAAACAAGTATACCTACTTGTCTATGGGATCATTTTTGTGTCCATGGTGGCATTCAAAGTGTTAAAAACATACTGTGTTTTGTCTCCTGAAAACTTCTGAGGTTTTTAATGACTAGCAGATAAAAATTCAATGCAGCAAAGAAGTGTAGTGGGATTTTTAGTATAGTCGGCTCGGAAATCTGTTAAAACATTTAAACCGAATATAACAAAATTCATTTTGGCAACATTGTGTGAATACCGAGTCCTCTGATATCAAAAGAACCGTAATTTAGTCCAGATCAATTATTAATATACTTTTTTACCAACGAAAATGAGATTTTAAACAAATAGTGTTTCAAATGATGTGCAAAATAATTTTGAATTCGGTTCCGCTAATGAAATTGATTTTTTTGTCCCCAAAAGAAGAAAATAGTTCAATTAATCTTGCTTAATATTTTATCCTCTAATAATCTTAACTGTACTAATATGCAAATTGACTACTGATGACTAATTTTTATGTTTAATGGGATGGTAAAATATCGGGAATCTCTTATCTTTAAAGCGGCCGTATCGAATTTCTTAAACATTTATACCAAACATTGATAGAGCAACTCTTTTGCGCATTCTGACGAAGTTCCGTTTCTACTATAACTTTTGAGTGTAAATCGAGATTTTAAGCGTCGTTTAAACACAACGATAAGTCACAGCAACTAGTTGTGATGACAAGTTGAAACGCTGTTTAGACGCTGCGATTCAATGCGATACCACCTTCAACCCAACTCCAACTTTGATAAGTTGTGCGATGCACCGTTTACACACAGTGATAAGTTGCAACAACTCGATTGACCTTGATAAGTTGTTTGATTTATCACTGTGTTTAAACGACCCTAATATATTTTAGTCCATGTGGTAAGACCACTCCCGTCAGGAAAAATTTCTGATTCGGTTTCCTTTGTGGATTCCTATTCAAAAATGTCCCCTTTAAACAAATCTGAAGGGTGCCGGGCGAGATTTTTGGGCAGAAATTGTTTAAACAATTTTTTTAAACAAATACTAAAGATCACTTTTTTGCTCCGGAACATACATTTTTAATTTTTATGGGTCATTCTAAACAAGAAAGGTTTTTGGTAAATTTTCTCAAAAATTGATAGTATTCGAGTTATAGACGATGTAATATGTGAAAAATGCGAAAATACGCATTTTCGAAGCCTAAAAACTTATATTTAAATTAATATTTCTGATTTTGTCAGATACTTAAATTGAAGTTTAAACATTCAGCTTTAAGATTCTGAAGAGTGATTGCGTCTCGCCTGAATTTAAACCGTTGTTTTTAATTGTTAAATATGCATGTCTATCCGATTTTTTTGCCGGTGCGGCTCAAAATGCCAAAAAACGCATTTTTGGATTTTAAATCGTTTATAACTTTAAAACTGTTAACTTTTGAGAAAAATGCCAAAAAACTTATTTTATTTAGAATGTCCCAAAGAATATAGAAAAAATATTTTTCCGAGGAAAGTAGGAGATTTTTGAACAAGAGCGCGCCGCACCGGCGAAAAAATCGGATAAACACGCATCTTTAACAATTAAAAAACAACGGTATAAATTAAGGTTAGACGCGATTACTCTTCAGAATCTGGAAGCTGAATGTTTAATCTTGAATTTAAGTATCTGGCAATCTCCAAAATACTAATTTAAATATGAGTTTTTAAGCCTCGAAAATGCGTATTTTCGCATGCGTATTTTCGCATTTTTCAGATTTTAAATCGTCTATAACTCGAAAACTATCAATTTTTAAGAAAAATTACAAGATACCTTTCTTGTTTAGAATAACCGAAAAAACCTAAAAATAATATGTTGCAGAGTAAAAAAACGTGATCTTTTGTATTTGTTTAAAAAAATTGTTTAAACAATTTCTGCTCAAAAATTCCGCCCGGCACTCTTCAGATTTGTTTAATGGGGACATTTTTGAATAGGAATCCACAAAGAAACCGAATCAGAAATATTTTCAGATGGGAGCGGTTTCACCACATGGACTATTTGTGGTTTTTAATTTATCATGTACAGCTAACTTTAGTGCTCGTCCTACTCCACGTGCATTCGGTGAAAGTTTTTGTTATAACCGATTAGAAACTTCTAGAAGTACTCGAAAAAAGTATATCTTAAGTTTCGTAAATGTTTTTAGGAATTTTTGAATTTAACATGCTTCTTAATAGGTTTTCACTGGAAAAGTGAAATATAATAGTAATTAATTTGTACCAATTCTCAATATCAAGATTGCGGTTAACGGCCACTTTGTTAATTATTAATATTTTATTATACCATTTGTAATATTAACCCAATTATGGCAGATAATAGCTTAACAGTTTAGTGAAGTTCATTCGAAAATTATGCTGTTTTTCTTGATGACTGTTTGGTCGAAGGCCGTATTAGAAGTCTCAAGATCTATTAGAAGTAAGTGTGAGAAGTAAGGCACGTAGGTACATTAAATTACAGAATTCTACTTAACACACCTTACAAGATAAATTAATATTTAAATAAAATGAGATAGGTAGCAGTAGCGCATCGATAAATCAGCGGGCCCTGGTTCCAGTTGAGATGCGGGACCGCCCGCCCAAGAACAACCGCTAGGATTGAGATGAAATTTGGCATACATATAGATAACATGTCAAACAAAAAAATGATATTGTGCCGATGTGTGCTTTTGCCCCAAGGGTCAGTTTCACCCCTTCTCAGGGGGTGAAAAACATACGTTCAAGATAAGTCCGGAATTGGATAAAGTGATTAATTCTAAGCAACCTTAGTTCTACAGAGTTTTTTCACCAAGTCAATATTTTTCGAATATTTGTGAGTGAATATGTTCATTTTTCAGCAAAAAAATCACGTTTTGAGACGGTTTTTCGCAAATAACTTAAAAACTATTTAATCGAAAAAAATATTCTTAGTAAAAATATAGCTTATAAAAAAGTGAACAAAATGGTGTATACACGAAGTCTTGAATATCTAGAAATGATTGTAATAGATGATAAAGGTCTGAGACTTTTACAACATCTATATTGGAATCAAGAAGCTTCTATTCTGGTAGATGGCAAAGAAACAGACAAAATTTGCATTCATAGAGGTGTCAGACAGGGTTGTGTGTTATCCCCAACTTTGTTTAACATACACTCAGAAATAATTTTTAATGAAGCCTTGGAAGGACAATAGTTCGAATCGGGGGAGAAACTATTAACATCAGATATGCAGACGACACCGCGATCATGGCTGAAAATATCGAAGATCTTCAATTCCTTATAGATCGAGTCACTAGAGAATGCTCCAATAACGGACTTAACATAAATGCAACAAAGACAAAGTTACTTGTGGTTAGTAAACAAGATGTCGGCCCCATGCAACTAATTGTCAGTGATGAACCAATAACAAAAGTTAACCATTCTAAATACCTGGGATGTTGGATAAACGAGACACTAAATCCGGATGAAGAAATTAAAACTCGTATAGAAATTGCAAGAGGAGCATTTATGAAACTTAGATCTATTCTGAGCAACTCTCAGCTGAACTTACAACTAAGAATCAAGTTCCTAAAATGTTATGTGTATCCTGTATTACTATATGGATGTGAAACCTGGATCATGAAGGTTAACATGATGAACAAATTAGAAGCCTTTGAGATGTGGTCGTATCGTAGAATGCTCAGAATATCTTGGGTTCAACGCATTTCAAACAGAGAAGTCTTAAACCGAGTAGGTCAAGGCGAAGGTGATTTAACCAAGATGATAAAAAAGAGAAAACTTGAATATCTGGGGCATGTAATGAGAGGTAGCAGATACAGGATGCTGCAGTTAATACTCAATGGAAAGATCGACGGAAAAAGAGGAATTGTCGGAAGAAATATTCATGGCTCCGAAACCTTCGTCAATTCGATCTTCTTCAGCAGAAGATCGAGAACGATATCGCCAAATTGTTATGGAAGCTACCCACGCCTAAAAATTTGAGCACGGTACTTAAAGAAGAAGATACGAATTCTGTAGAACCAATAGGTGCAGAGTTGTAGGTAATAAAAGGTATGTTCTTACTCGTCAAAGTAAACCTAAGAGTAATCCATTTGATTCCTTCGAAATTCCAGAAGACAACCTGTCTTAGGCACCAGGCGCTCCTGTGTCTGTGCTGATCACGTATTCGTGTTCAGCAACCCCAAAAACCTATAACTAATCCGTTTGCATTAATGTAGTACCAACGACCCTCGAAACTCCAGGAGCCGCTTTCATTGACCTTGGAAACCAGGTGCTCCGGGAGTCAGTTCTGGTGGCATATTCGTGTTTAGCGACCTCAAGAAACCCTCCAGTAATTCATTTGCATCAATTAAATACCGAAAACCATCGAAACTCTAGAAGATAACGTCCCTTGCAGTGGCCCTGGTCACCACGTCCTCCGGAAGTCAATTCTGATGGCATATTCGTGTTTAGCGATCCCAAAAATCCATGAGTAATCTGTTTATATCAATTTAATGTCGAGAACCCTCGAAACTCTAGACTCTAGAAGATGACGTCCGTTTTAGGCCAAGGTCAAGGTAAAGGTCGCCATTGGATAGCCAGGAAAAAATCCTAGACGACTAGTACTTTTCCTTGATCCAAACTTCTACATATTGCCAGATAACCAGTAACTCAGGGAATTTGAATACCCAGCAAATCTTATAATTTTCCGAGTTTGTGCCTCTATATCTTGAAAATCCTTCATACGATTGAGTTGTGCCCCTGATAACTTTCTTTTAGGATGCTTCAAAGAGTATTTTCCCAAAGTATGAACGAAATCCATTGGGACCTAATTTCCATAAAGTTTGTGCGGGATACTTTACTAATACCTATTATACTTCGAATTCTTACTCTTCATTTTCGATTAGTAAATCTCACGCTAATATAAAATTAAATAAAAATTAGAAATTATCATCATCATCAATCAGCCAATCTCGTCCACTTCTGGACATAGGCCTGAGGCTGGACAATACTGGACATAGTTCTTTCCAGTGTTCTCTACACTGGGCCGCTTGTAACCAGTTTCCCGCTACTCTTTTTATGTCGTCGGTCCATCTAGTCGGCGGTCGTCCTCGGCTTCTTTTATAGTTTCTGTGCCTGCATTCCATGATACGACGCGTCGTATCCACGCACCGTCCATCTTGTGTTCTAGGCTAGCCCAGCTCCACTTAGGGTGCGTTCACTACAGACGTAGACCATCGCATCGTATTCTAGTCTAGAGCTTAGTATCCTACTCTTCATTTTGGTGAACGCTCGCATTTAAAATAATGCATCTGGCGATCGATAATGGTACAAGCAGTACGAGGGATACCAGGGAGCGAGGGTCGGCGCCTCGTTGTGAGCACAACTTTAAGCATCTTAGCTCTTTCGATGACGTCTAGAACTCCTGATCTTTGTCTGATTTGTTGGTTTGTTTTATGTAATCTCGAAGGCTCAGTGAGCCTGGCTCACGTTCCGCATGCACGTTCCATGGCTAGAAAGTATTGGTTATCATTATTAAACAATAATATGTATAACATTCAAAGGGCATTTAAAATCTTACTATGTAATTAGTCTCTTGTTAAAATACATTTTAATATAATTTAATTTTAATGTCATTCTAATAAAAATATGCGTTACCTTGAAACTATTGTTTCCAATCAATATTACCATATTCCATAGGCGTATTGAAAAAAATAGATTGGTTGTTAAAGATCACTAAAACAATTTAATTCACAATTATTTGGATAATAAATTCACTCCGTGGCGGATCCAGAAATTTTGTTGGGAGGGGGGGGGGAGGTTGGGATTCAGGATCTTGAGGGTGATTGCCCCGTGACACCACCCTTGGATCCGCGACTGAATTCACTACAAATACTATCGAAATCGAAAGCATGTTATCTCTAACTTAAGTACATATTGGTTGATTGCATTATGCTATTTTCAATGGAAAAAACATATTTGTTTAGTAGAAAAAGAACGATTAAAGTCAAAAAACAAGTCTTAAATCGTTGCATTTGAATAACAAAGTTCTAACTGCCTCAGGTGCCATTTTTAGTTATGACTGTTTAGAGTTTCTGTTATGTATTTATTTTACTATTATCGCCACTTTTATGTGTTAACAATGTAAATTTTTAAAAACATTCGTATATTTTTATTAACAGTAAAAGGTTACTTCAATAGTTAATACAAAGGAGTTCTGATTTGAGAAATGAATTAAACTTATTTAATCAAGTTCTATTTTCCAAATATACCTTTGTTTAACAATTAGTATATAATAAAACAACTTCTAGTTATTTAATAAAGTCATATTGTTAACTTATAAACACTTTTATTTCTTGCAGATAGTACCTTGTGTACTTAGTTGCCTGTTTTTTATGTCAGTTATCAACTTATCAACATTTAAAATTCTCTGAGATAGAACCTTGTAACTTACGTATTTCAGCCACCTGTTAATAGATATGGGTGCTACTAGTATCATATTAAGGTGAAGAACATAAAATAGAACGAAGTTACATAAAAATCTCAGTTTAAACAAGAATTGCAGATAGCACCTTGTTATTCTGACGCAACGAAATGCTATTTTGTCAAAAGTCACTTAATATAAATGTTATGTTCACCATCATCATCTAGTCTAGTCGACTGCTGAACATAAGCCTCTCACATGCTTTTCCATTTTTTAGCACGATTTTGTGCCATCTGAATCAAATTTGTAGTATTGACCTCTGTTTGCGATGTTTCACATTATGAGAATTTAAACGTGCGAGGGTTACAACGCACGACGACATTCCAATGGCGGCTCATGTAATCATATGGAGCCTTTCTCACTAGACGGTGCGGTGGTTGCAACGTTCGGTAAAGTCGCCGTGTTTATGCCGTCCCTCGCTTACAACAACAGACGGCAGCCGTGCCTTCTTTACGCACCCAGTAGCATAGGGGACTTAATGCATCCTTTCATATGATACTGTCGTTCAGTCGCACTAAGGTAGTTTACTTGGTTGGTTGGTACATTATTTTCATTTACACTTTGTGGCTGTTTGAAGTAGGTGCATATATTTTATATTATGATGTCTCAAATTGATAGTGAAATATTAATAACAATAATTGAAGCGAGACCTGTTCTTTGGGACAAAACAATAGAAATATATAAATATAAAAACTTGACGAGAAATGCTTGGAATGGTGTATGTCTTGCACTTAACAAAGAATTTGACGAATTAGGTGATAAAGAAAAAACACATTTGGTAAGTAGGTACAGCAAAATTAATTATATGTTACTAATAACAGTAATTAAAACTTCTAAGTATATTATAATAAACTTTATTTTACATAGTTGCAATTAACGTTGAGTATAGAGGGTGTTCCATCAATATGTGTGAATATAAAAATATATAAATCGTATCTTTTTGCGTTGATAGGATGGACCCAATGAATTCGGTTCCTCTGATTTATCTTTCTTCGACGATAAAGTAACCACAACGCTATAATTTGATTTCGCCCCATATAATATAACTACTTTATTTATTTAATATAATAACTTTATTCTACGAAATTATATTTAGTTTTATGGGTTAAACGACTCGGTGAAGACTGGAATACGGCGGCCGTCACGTCTTGTGTGAAATTATCTAAAAACAACATTTAAAACGAGGGGAACAACATTTAAAAATGAGTGGATGAGGAGGGTCTTTAAAATTCTGTACATGAAAAACATATATTATAATGTTGTTCTGAAGCTATTTCCTTGTGGCATTTTTGTAATAAACTATTTCAAATGGGAAATAAGCCACAATTTAACTGAAAAAATATTTTATTAACGTTTCGACGCTCAAATCGGATGTCGAAACGTTAATAAAATCATTTTTTTAGTTCAATTGTGGCTTATTTCCCATTTAGAATAGTTTGTTACATAGATTGTATGAGCTAATCCAAGATCCCACAAATATCTTAGTAGAACAACGCTTATAAAAACAAATTAAGACTTTTAATTAAAAACATAAGAAATAAGAACTGACAACTGACAGAAATTGCAAATGAATTAAATATGCTTACAGTACATTAGGGAGCGTTCAAGTATTACGTAACGCGATTTTTGAAAATTTTTACCCCCCCCCCCCCCTACATAACGCATTCTTATGGGAGTTTACCTATTGCGTAACGCAATTTTTGAAGATTCGTAATACTTGAACGGTCCCTTAGGACAAAAGTATGGACAAAAAATACCCATTTGTAATGATACATATCAGACATCGTATCATGTACCTACCTCAGCCACAAAGTGTAAATAAAAATAATATACCAAACAACACAGAAAAATATCTTCGTGCGACTCAATTCTTATTGTGTGAAAAGGACAAGTGCGTCAAAACTACCGCACGATAAAACCCTCGTACGTTCAAAATTCTTGTAATGTGAATCAGCCCATCTGTTAGCCTGTATTCAGGCTTTCCATTCCAAATTATTTTGTGTTGTTATTCTTTCAGTAACAGCTGCTACTCCTAACCTTTGGCATACAGTAGAATTAGGTATTCTGTCATGTAGATAAAACCCGCAACATTATTTCCCCATTGCTTACTTACAGTTGCTCTTCTGAGTGTTGGTTACTCCGCCATAGGTCATCTCTGGAAGAATGCACTGATCAATTTTTTTCAGACACATTCGAATCATTGACTCAAAGTGCAGCCTAAGCTAGGTTTATTCTTCTTATTAGCTCTATTTTTTGGTTGTCTCCACTTATTCTGATCTCACGGCTCAAATGCTTCTGCAGGAGGAGTCCACTGCCAGCAATGAGAACAATGCATTCTGGTAGTAATTTACTCATTTTCTTGAAATTTTATTTCTTTTATTGTTATTGTATGTTATTTTCTATTTTTTTATAATTTTGTTGTTCGTTGAACTGAAAAGTAAATTCGGTTTCAGACATGGATTAAGCATTTGTTTGAGTATCTAGAGCTGGTTGGAATAGGTCATAGAGATCTAATGTTTGTAAAATTAATCTTAGACCTACACCAGCTGAGCTCCCAAAAATGAAGATTGGTATTCCTTCAAATTCAATATCATATGAAAAATGTTGGCAGATGACCGCGACCAAAGAATGTGTGAATGTAGTTTTGTGAAATAATTGCAAAATTGCTCGGAAGAGGTCACAATGTAAAAAACTGTATCTTATTTTGTCACGAAACATTTTGTTAGGAATCGTTATTTAACAAAATACACACTTTTGTTTTCCGGAAAATCCACACTGGTTTAACGGAGGCCAAGAAATTTTAAACGTTGCACAGTGGTGAATTTCGCCGAAAACCTGTCCAAAATGTAAAAATCTAAGTTTATATGTATACCCTGAGAAATTTTATATGAACCTTGCTCTGTAGGTTTTTAAGAATCATAAACGGCCGTTAAGGGTAGAACAATACAAGCAGATCATGCATGGGCGCCCATCTAAAATTTTTTTAGGGGAGGCGCCAGACGTGAAGGTGTTTAGGGCTTACAATACCGAGCCAAAATCTCAATACCGGTATTTGGTATTTAAAATTTCAAATACTGCGATCCCGGTATTAAAACCGGTATTATGAATAAAAAATATACACGTTATATTTATACTATCCTCAGTTGTTATATCGACTTGTTATTAAATAATATTATATGAAACATGATGAAACCTATTAAATTTTGTTATGATGACAAATGTGGCGGTCCTTAAAGTCGCGTTTACACGATGGCAATTGGCGAGACAATTGTCATTGGACAATTGTCATCACGTGGCTGCGGATTGTCGGAGGCCAGTCCAGTTGAAAGAGAAGATGTTTACACGGGGCCATGATGTTTAGTTGGCCCCGTGTAAACATCTTCTCTTTCAACTGGACTGGCCTCCGACAATCCGCAACCACGTGATGACAATTGTCCAATGACAATTGTCTCGCCAATTGCCATCGTGTAAATGCGACTTAAGAGAGCAAATGCTGCCCGCGAGCTGCTTGATATATAGGTGGCTGATAGCTGCTTGATGATAGAAAGATGGCCTATTTTGGACACGTAATAAGGGGAGACCGGTATAATATTCTTCAACTTATTATGATGGGTAAAATCGAAGGACGCAGAGGAATTGGTAGAAAGCAGGCCTCTTGGTTGAAGAATATCCGAGAGTGGACATGAATAAAGAAAGCAGAACAACTATTTAGAATAGCTCGAGACAGAGACAGTTTCGCCATGTTAATCGCCAACGTCAAGGGGACTTGATAGGGCACGTTAAGAAGAAGATTAAACTTTGTTTTGAAATAAGTAGATGTTGTTTATAACATTACATAGAGAGTAGGAATAGATAGATACAAAAAATGTGCAAATAGAAAAACTAATATATTTGATTCTAGGATAAATTTTGCATATAATAAGATAGTACTTTTACTTATGAAATTTGCTATTTGTAAATTAATTTAACTTTAAAATATATCAATACAAAGATTAACTTACTGTGACAAATATTTTATATGGATTACTCTGTATTTAGACCTAGACCGCTATGTATTTTCAATTATTATTAATAATTCAGAAAATAACTGAGCCTAATTTATACACCACAACACACAAAAAAATGAAAAATAGATCTGAAAATTTAAAAACAATTCTGAAATTTTACGGCTTATTTATAAAATAAAGTAGTCCAATTTTAAATATTTAAGAATTTTTATATAACTCATTTTATGTATTTTTATAGATTTAATAATTTGGTTGTAGAAGGTGATATAACCCTTCGCCTTAAATTAACGACATTCACGCTTTTAGAAAGCGCTATACTTGACTTGTACGTGTAATAAACGTGTTTAATAAATATTTTTTACAATTATATTGGTTGTTTATCTTCAAAAATAATTTCTTGTAATAACAAAAAATATCTTAGAAGAAAGTTTATTGTGCATCAATTCACTTTTTATAAATTAAGCTGATACCGAAATACCGGTATTTTTATTATAAATACCGGTATCGAATACCGGACAAAAATCGTCCGGGATCCCGGAATTCCGGTATTGTAAGCCCTAAAGATGTTGCACATTACATTTTGTATACTTTGGATGACAATATACAGTGGAACCTCGATAACTCGGATTAATCGGGACCGCGGCCGATCCGGGTTATCGAAAATCCGGGTTAGCCGGAGAGCATTGTAAAAATTAATAAAATACGGTATACTTATAGATAAAGTCCGTTATAATTAAAATAACATGAAATATATATGCACAGTACACATCTAACTTACCTATTATAGTTGTATATTGTATAAAGTATAGTATAGACAGTATAGGTAGAGTATTGTTCATTTCTAGGTAAAAAAACTCAGTCAGTTTCGGTTGTGTCAATTTCGTCTGCCATCGGAACGATGTAATGTTTATTTAAGAACAGTGGCTCTTTCATTGTTTAAAGTTTAAAAGACCATTGTTCTAAAAATAATTTTTTAAAAGACAGTTGAAAATAAATAAAGGAATAAAAGGTGCCTGTTGTTTGCGATAGCCCGATAATGGATAATGATCGTCGCTCTGCCAACGCTGCCGCCGTGTGCCTGAGTCATTTTTACCGTATAGTTCAAATTACTTACACAAATACCCATTATCTCTCAAATATTATATATTATGGTCCGAGCCAAGTTTTATCAATGAAACTCGATATTTTTAAGACATTCCAGAAGCGGCTACAGATAAAATGTATTAACATAATAAGTACATACATTTTTATTGCTGAAATGTTTGTCTGATGAAAATCGGTCCGGGTTAGCCGGACTTCCGGGTTATCGGGGGCCGACTTATCGAGGTTCCACTGTATTATAGTTTAAAGCAACAGAAAGGCTAGGGGGGCCGTGGCCATGCCCATGGGCATGGGCGCCTATGAGATCATATATTTATAAATGTTAGGGTATAGAAAGTCTAATGCTCACAATCTTATTGAAGGTTTTTATTTAAACAGTTTTCGGGCAAATTTACACAATGTGCTCATATCAGCAACTTGTTCATCATCATATATTTATATTGGTGTAAAGTTGTGATTGAACGACAGCGGAACAAATAAAAATTAAGTGTCTTATACAATAATATTGGGGCATTGTTTGGTTTTCATTTAGAACTATAGACGTGTATTATTGTATTAGTTAATAGTGGATGCTATGTCTGGAGGTAAGTGCAGTATTTTTTCTTCGTAAAATAGACTTTATTTACAACATGTTTGCAAAGTGGCAAGAATTTTCAATCGTTTTAAGTTTTCCAAGTTTTAAAAAGTGAAAAGTAAAAAAGTCTACTTTGCTCAGCAAAGATATTTCGTTTAATAAATAGTTCAAAATGTGTATACATATTCCTCAAAAAATCATCTGCAGCCAAATGCATCCTTAGCGGAATTTTTCATTTTAAAAAGTATAACATGCTGGAGAATTTCTACATGAAAATACTGATGTTATATGGTCAGTTAATAAAGTAAGAACAAAATATGAAGCATCTGATCCAGTAAATTTACGGTTTTTTACACAACAGCCGCCGTTTTTTGTTATTTTTTTGCTTTCTTCTTTTTCTTAATCTTTAAGTCCTTTTACTCTTATGTATAATCCTGTTTTTGCTTCCTTACGTTTATATTTTGGTCGTGTGAGCCAAAATTTTAATTTTTTAAAAATGAAATGCATAAACGAAACTTTGTATTAAGAAGCCACACATTGGTAGGTAATAATTATAATCAATCGGATCCATTTACAAAACAATTAAGATGTATTAAGAGTTGACCTACCTATTTTTGGCTTCTTAATATAAAGTATCATTTATGCATTTTATTTTAAAAAAAGGCAAAATTTTTGGACTCACACGACCAAAATTATTAAAAAATATAAAAATAAGAAAGCAAAAAGATAGACCTATACATAAAGGTAAGAAAAAAAAAATAAAAAAAAAACTGCGGTTCTTGTGTAAAAAAAAAACTGTAAATTTACTGGATCAGCTGCTTCATATTTTGTTCTTACTTTATTAACTGACCATAAAATTAAAGTCTCTTAATGTAGAAATTCTCCTGCATGTTACAGTTTTTTAAAATGAAGAATTCCACTAAGTTTGCAACTTGTTGCAGATGGTTTCTTGAAGAATATTTAGATACATATTGAATTATTTATTAAGCAAAAAATCTTTGCTGACCAAAGCTGACTTTTTTACTTTTCCCATTTTAAAACTTGGTAAACAGAATACGATTGAAGATTCTTGCCATCATTTTGTAAATATGTTGTAAATAAAGTTTATGTTAGAAAATAGAATCTAAAAAGTATATTGAAATAATCCACTTACTCAAGAAATAGCATCCACTATAAAATAACAAAATAATACACGTCTATAGTTTTAAACGAAAACCTAACAATGCCTCAATTGTATAACACACTTTAATTTTATTCGATCCGCTTTCGTTCAATCCCAACTTTACACTACTATAAATATGTGACAATATGCTTGTATAGTTTTACCTTCAACGGCCGTTTATGATCCTCCGAAACCTACAGAGCAAGATTCATATAAAATTTCTCGGAATATATAAACTTAAATTTTTGCATTTTGGCCAGGCTTTCGGCAAAATTCACCACTGTGCGTTGTTATGTTTTTTTTTCAAACTTTATTAGGAACACAATTTTATGCGTTATTTTTGGCACAGGTTACTTTTCATTGTCACATACAAGCTTTGGTTAGGTTCTTCTTGGAGCCATGTAGATCTTGATCTTTTATAACTTATTTTACCAACGAGTATCTAGTGTCCATTCGAGTATTGAGAATCTTGTCACAGTTGATCCTGACCTCCATGTGTGTCCTAGCGATGTTATTAATTATTGTTGTTCTATTACATCCATTCTATTATAGTCTTTTTTATCATGAAAATAAGTGACATATACCGGAGTCAGCATAAGTATTGTTTGGTTATTTATTCATTCGTTCATTTTCGGTTTCTTATTCAGTAATTTTTGCTTAGTGAATTTCTGAATAAAAATTCAATATAGAATCACTGTGGAACGATTCTACAAGAGAAGTGTACCAAAGGAGGTTAGCACAGAAGATACAGCTGAAACAAATAGACGACATCGAAGATATAAACGCGAGTTGGGAGAAAATTAAAAACAACATTGAAGAGGCAGCAACAGAAGTTCTAGGAAAATGCAAAGTCATACTGAACAAAAGAAACCACAACAATACACCATGGTTCAGAAAAGAAATAAAAGAGAAACGTAAAGAGAAGCGAGAGGCCTACGTGAAGTATAAAACAACAAACACTCCAGAATCCAGAGACCCCTATAGAAGAATACGAAATGAAACAAAGCAGTTGGTAAGAAGAAGAAAAAATGAACACTGGGAACAGTTTACAAAAAGGATGGAAAGCGACTTCTACGGAACACAAAAACAAATATGGAGATTCATAAGAAACCAACGGAAAGAAATGGCAGAATTGAAGGAATACAATAACATACCAGCAAAATAACGGGAAAGATACTTGACGGAACTGTTTAAAGAAAAGGAAAATAATAATCAAAACAATAAACCAGCATATCTTTGTTTTATAGACCTGACAAAGGCTTTCGATCGCATAGAAGTCGAAGACGTCTTACATGTACTGTATAGGAGAAACATACCAATCAATATTATACAAACCATCGAAAACCTCTATTTTCATAATTGACTACAGGCAGAGATAAATGGAAAACTAACGCAGTTTATACCAGTACAATGCGGAGTCATACAAGGTGACTCATTAAGCCCACTGCACTAGAGGCCTTAGAGGCCCTTGGCTTCAATATTCTTGACTAATTTCTTCCACATTTTGCAGTCCTGTACTTGTCCTCTACAGTCTCTTGTACCCATTTCTTCTAGGTCCGTTCGGACGGCATCAAACCACTTCGTTCGTGGTCTCTTTCTTCCCGTGTTCTCCTGCTGATAAAACTCTTAGGACGTTTCTTTCTTGTGGCATTCGTAAAATATGACCCAACCATCTAACTCTCTGTGTCTTGATTTTCTAAGTTATTTTAGGTTTCTTATACATCTCCATAAGCTCCTGGTTTGTTCTTCTGCGCCATTCCCCGTTAGTCTCCTTTATACTACCAAAAATTTTTCTCAATATTTTTATCTCCCAAATCTGTAGCTTTTTTTCTACTTTATGGTTCATTGTCCAAGTTTCACATGCATACAACACCGTTGGTCTCACTATTGTTTCATACGCTCGGATCGTGGCTGCCTTGGACACGTTTTTTGCCTTCAACAGTGCGTTTAATGAACATACTGCTTTGCTACCTTTTAACAACCGTTTATATATCTCTCTCTCTTCGTCTCCTCTATTTGTAACTGTTCCTCCAAGGTACTCAAATTAAGTTACCTTCTCAAATTTATAATCTTTGTCGTTTGTCCTTAGAGTAATCCACTTATTTTCTTCAGCGTTCTCTTCTCTCATTTCTATATACTTGGTTTTTCCTTGGTTTATAGTCAGGCCATATTTTTTGCTTCTTCTTCAAATTGGTTGAACATTTTTTTAAGTTCTGTTCTTGCACGTGTCAGAAACACCAAGTCATCTGCAAAACCTATACACTGTTGTCTTCTGTTAAGAATCGTGCCGCTTGTCTGGATATTCTCTCCTCTAATTATATTTTCCAGCACTAGATTGAACAAGTCTGTTGACAGGGGGTCCCCTTGTTTTAATCCTCTGTTGACGTTAAACTGATTTGAAAAACTGCCTTCTATTATGACTTTATTGACTGTGTTGGTTAACGTCATTTTTACTAATCGTGTCAGTTTCTCTGATATTTCTAGTGCTCCCATTGCTTCGTATATGAGATAGAGTCGTAAGCCTGTTTAAAATCGATAAAGAGCATCTGCAAGCCTAGATTTTGTTCATAACTATTGTTTTGTTATAACTTTAGCAAAAAAATTTGATCGGTTGTTCCTCTTCCCTGTCTGAAATCAGCCTGGTATTCTCCTATTATCTCTGATTCATAAGCTTTCAATCTAGTTCTTATAATTTTTGCTAATACCTTATACAGCACTTCTAACCGTGCGATTCCTCTGTAATTTTCACATATGGTCTTATCACCTTTCTTGTGAATTGGGCAGATGAGTGCTGTGTTCCATTGCTCCGGCATTTTTTCGTTATCCCATATTTTCTTTATAAGTCCAGCTATTTTTTGCTGCAGTATATTTCCTCCTACCTTTAATATCTCTGCTGGCACTCCGCTTTCTCCGGCACTTTTATTATTTTTTAGGTCTTTTATTACTGTTATTATCTCCCTTTCTGTCGGTGCTTGTGTTTGTTGTGGTTCCGCTTCTTGTATTTGTTGTTGTTCGATTTCTTGCCCTCGCTTTTGCATTTCTGTTTCTGTTTGGGCTTTATCGTTTAATAATTTTCCGAAGTATTCTGCCCATCTATTCAATTTTTCTGTCTTGTCTCCCAGCAACATACCATATTTATTTCTGCAAAACATTGTGCATTTATTTTGAGTCCCTCGTTTTTTTTTACTCCTTGATAAAAATTTTTAACTTCTTTTTATACATAGATTTCTTCTATTATTTCTAGTTGCTTTTCCAGTGATTTTCTCTTCTTTTGCCTACATAATCGCTTAGCTTCTCTTCTTTTGTCTTTACTTTTTCTGTGTTGTTTCTAATATTTTTCATTTTTACGTTGTTTCTCTGCTCTAGAATTCTTTTGCAGTCCTCATCAAACCATTTTTCTCTCTTTTCTTTTTCTGCTTTCCCAATGCTAAGGTCTGCCGCTTCTATCACAGCTGCTTGTATTAGTTCCCATTCCTCTTCTATGTTCCCGGTCGTGATTCTTTCCAATATCTTGTTTATCCCTTCCTCTGTTCTTTTTGCAACCTCTTTATCTTGGAGTCGCTCTAATTGGTATTTTTTCTGTTGTCTTCCTTTTCTTGGTAGTAAGGGAATTTCTTGCTTAAGTTTGACTATTGTTAATAGGTATATATGATCACTATCCGCGTCTGCTCCTCTGTAGCTTCTACAATCAGTCACAGATCTGTTGTGTTTTCTTTCAACGAGAACATGGTCTATTTGGTTTCTCATTTTCCCATCAGGAGAGATCCAGGTTATTTTCTGTGTATCTTTGTAATCAAATTGTGTACTTACTATCTTAAGGTTGTGTTCCATTGAAAGTTCTATTAGTTTTTTGCCATTGTCATTACTTTCTTTATGTAGGCTTTATATTCATATAAATTTCTTCTCTTTCTACTTTCGCGTTCATATCTCCCACAATTATTTTTATATCATATTTTGGTATTTTCCCAATTATCTCACCGAGTTGTTCATAGAACTCATTTTTTGTTCCCATGTCTTTCTCTTCTGTAGGAGCATGTGCATTAATTATGCTGATTTTTCTATACTTCCCACGCAATCTTAAATAGCACAGACTTTCTGATATTACTTGGAAGTCAGCTACTACTCGTCTTAATATAATAATGGACGAAATAATAGAAGCAGTACGTAAAGGTCATGGTTACAGAATGGGGAACAAACAAATCCATATATTATATTATGCAGACGACGCCGCAATAATCGCCGAGACAGAAGAAGATCTCCACAGATTAACACATATCTTCAATAGAACAGCCAAGAAATACAATATGATAATATCAGCAGAAAAAACCAAATCTACGACAATATCTAAATACCCTTCTTCTTCTTCTTCTAAATACCCACTACGATGTAAAATCGAAATTGATGAGAAAATAATAAAGCAGGAAGCAAGGTTTAGATATTTGGAAATATCTTTCTTTCTTTCTTTCTCCCCTTCCTTATACCCTTTCAGGTGTCGGATTTGGGTTTAATTTAGCTACATATTCACCCATCTCTTCCATTCTTTTCGGTCCTGTGCTATTAGTTTCATTTCTTCTAGCGTTTTCTGTTTGATTTTTCCTGCTTCTACTATTTGCTGTATCCATTTTTTCTTCGGCCTGCCTTTTTTCTTTTTTGTAATATTCCTTGTTTCGTGAATTTTCCTTGCTGGTCTACTAGGTTTCATTCTCATCAGATGTCCATACCAGTTTAATTGCCTCTTTATTATTTTATTCATTATTGGTTCCTGTTTAGTTATCCCTCTTATTGTCTCATTTCTTATTCTATCCCATTTGGTCTTTCCGGCTATAGCACGTAAATGTCTCATCTCAATTGCATTTATCCTACTATTATGCTTTTTCTGTAAAGTCCAATTTTCGCTTGTATACAGTATCGTCGGTATCACAATCGTATTATATATTTTAATTTTTGTTTCGTGGGACAATTCTTTTTTCCTCAGAATTGGCGCTAGTGCGTAGTACAGTTTATTTGATTTTTTAGTTCTGTTTGTTATTTCGAGGTCTATTTTCCCATCATTGGTAATAATACTTCCAAGATAATCATATGCTGTAACTATTTCCAGTTGAGTATTTTTGCATTTTATAATTACTTTATTTTCTTCCTTTTCCCCGATGACCATTATTTTACTTTTCTCGATGTTTATTTCCATTTTTAATTTCTCTATTTCTTCTGTCCATATATTTATGAGTTTTTGCATTTTTGTCACGGAATCTGCTATAAGGACTATGTCATCCGCATATAATAGGGCTTCTATTTTTATTGGCTGTAATCTTTGGTATCCTATTGTTGTCTGTATTTGGTTCGTTCTTTCTCCAGTATTTCTAGTCAATTCATTCATGACTATTATGAATAGTAGCGGACTAAGACTGTCTCCTTGCTTGATACCTCTTTCCCAATTGAATTCTTCAGATCTTTCTCCTGCTATCTGTACACGTCCTTTTACTACTCCGTATATATTTTCAATTATTTTTATCAGTGTACTTGGTACTTTCATGTTCTGCAAGCATTTCCATATAATTTGTCTTTCTATAGTGTCGAATGCTGCCCTTAGATCTATGAATGCTAGAATGAGCTTTCCCCCCGAGTCAATACTTCTTTCTATTATATTTCTAATGATGTAAATGTTATCGTTTGTCTGTCTTTCTGGTCTAAACGCTGCTTGTTCTTCTCCCAGTTCTTTTTCTACCTCTTGTCTTAGCCTCTTCTCTACTATTTTCGTGTATATTTTAAAACATACCGATGATAAACATATTGCTCTATAATTTTCGCAGTTGACGTGTTCTCCCTTTTTGTATATTGGCACTATAAGGTTACTTTGCCAGTCTTTTGGGATTTGCTGCTTTTCCCATGCCTCTTTGTATATTTTCAACAACCAGGAAATATATATATATATAACCAGTTAAAAAGATGTTAAAGAGGAAGTACGACAACAAAGCTTAAAAGCAAGTAAAGCGGCGGGATCCCTTAATGACACAATCTGGAAGAACAAACACCTAAGACAAGACACAAAAGCAAGAATCTATAAAGCAGCAATTAGACCTATATTGACATACAAGGCGGAGACAAGACCTGACACATCTAAAACGAGACGACTACTAGAAACAACAGAGATAAAAATACTCCGACGAATATCAGGGAAAATCTGTTGGATAGGGAGAGAAGCGAAAACATAAGATCATGCAATGTAGAAGACATAAATGAGTGGGTGACAAAACGTAAACAGGAGTGGAACGAACACATTACTAGAATGGCAGAGGATAGGATAGTACGAACAGCACGAGATGTCACCAAATGGACGAAGAAGTATTGGCAGACCAAGAAAAAGACGGTGCGATGACTTGAATAATTTAGGAGGCTAATATTGAAGAAGAAACGGGCTTTAAAGCCTACATACAAGAAGGAAGAAAAAGAAGACGTATATAATAAAATTTATATAATATCTTGTGTAAATAATAATATAATATATTCTCCTATCTCTTATGTCGTCCGCATATTCCATTTGTAACCATTTTTTGTTATGTATTTTTAAGTTTTAACAAATAACTAAAAAATAACATCGTGATGTTAATTAGTAGACGTATATAATAAAATTTATATAATATCTTGTGTAAATAATAATATAATATTCTCCTAACGCTGTGTCGTCCGCATTTATAACCATTTTTGTTATGTATTTTTAAGTTTTAAATCATTAAAATAATGAAATAACTAACCAAAATAAGCTAAAAATCTTTTAACTTTTTTTAGTCGTATTTTTATTATTTAAGAACTAGTAATATTTATATTTATAATAATTGTGTAGCCAACTTTAACAGATTGCCATAAGCTGGTATCCCAAAAATGCGAGCCGCCACTGTTAGTAATTCAAAAATGGTATTTAGGTTTTGCCCACCGTCGATCGGTGCTATTTATGATATTTAGTAAGATCTAATACATTCTTATAAATTTAACCAGTGTACATTTAGCTTTCGAACTATGATGACGATTTTTCTACTAATTTATATTATTGATGTCTTATTTAGGTACATGAAAGAAAAACCGTCTACAACCACAATATAAATAAGTGAATTGATAAATTTCGAGTTTTTTCGAGGCAGATTTTCGAAATAGGGGAAATTTTGACAGGAAAATCTAGTGTACCTATGTATTTATATCCCGTCGATTGAAAAAGCGAAGCATGATGACAAATAGTTCGAATTTTAAGTTTGCGTATCTGGTGTTAGTGTGTTGTTTTATTTTGGTAGTGGCGGCAAAAGATGCCAAAACAAACAATTATTCATCTGAACTTGTAGCTGTAGCTGTGGTAAGTAACATAACAATTTATTATTAATTATTTGGAAAACATGGTTAATAAATGAGTGGATTAGATAAGGGGTGTAAGTGACAAAATATTGTAAAATGAGTTAAGTGCACAAAATAATACTAGATGGTACTAAAAATTTAGTGGCAAAGACATACAGGTGAATTAAACTACTGGTGGCGACATGTCGCAAGTTCTAGTTTGACTACTTACAAAATATTTAAAAAGTATTTAAAAAGAGTTTGCGGCAATCATGTATAACTACACTTGTATCCCTTTGCCAGTAAGGTGTTTGATATTATTTTTAGTGAATTGCTTAGTATCTTTTCAAATCGAGCTCTAAAAAAGTATTCAAAATAAAGGAAATAATAACACAAAATATTTAGTCAAATATACAAAATGGATGTATGTAAATGGTTTTCAAAATATAGCTCGCTTAACCGAGATAATGAACGACAAAATAAAGGGCTTACGAAGAATGCAATGGTTTCATTTGGAATAAAATGGTAAAAATGAAAATGGTTCATTGAAAAGCAGAAACCTTGCACATTGCTTTATGAGGATACACGGTAAGATTTTCCTTTTAGCACTGTTGATTCGAGAAAAATTAAAAAGGTGGGATGACCTTGGGTTTATTAAAGGTAAGAAACAAAACATGAAAGGAACTCCCAAGAATTGAAAGTGAATATTCCTTTGGAATATGAAAAAAACACTAAACTGTACTTCATCTCAGATTATGATGAATAAATATGTTTTTTTTTGAGAAGAAACTATATTTAACGTAATTTTTCTTTTATTTTACTTTAAGAAATTCGTAAAGTACTTAAGTGACAAAGAGAAAAAAGTGCAGTTTGAATCAGAGAGGTACAAGTGCAAACGTTGTTTTATAATTTCAAATATATTGAATGAAAATAAATACTAACTTTAAAAATCTTTTAAAATAATTATGTAAATAAAATGTATACAATTAATTCAAATAAGTCCATAAGTGATTAATTCGCTGTAAAATTTACTATGTAAAATTAACTTTGACTTCGTTTTTCTCAACTAAATAATTTTATCACTTGTACCCCTTAGCATCTAATCCCTTAAATAATTAACTTTTAATTTAATTTTGAAAATTGTCGTCATCGTCGCGACAAGATTTCTCGAGAAATGATAAACATTAAGTTCATCCATATTTTTAAATAAAATTGTGGCTACTTTCCATGAAATATCTTCTTCTTTTTGCGTAGACATGACTGTCCGTTTTTTCAATAAGTTGTCATTCCATCGATTTCGTGGTTTTCGCACTGTTCGTTTTACTACTGGGGAACCGCCGTCCTCACTACTGTATTTGTTGTCATTCGTCTTATGCGGTTGTTCAATTTTACTTTTTTGTTTTTTTACCCACTTATTAATGTTGTCCACCTTGCATCTCTTTTCTGCACTTCTAGCTCTGTTCCATAATGTCTTACCATCGATTTTTCGAAAGATTTTAATCTCTACTGTCTCTAGCGTTCTTTTTGTACTCTCTGTATCTGCCTTTCATTTCTTTTTTGATATTTTAATTTCTCCATATTGTTTCATTCAGGCAACCTGCGGCTCTGTTTGCTTTATTCACTTGACCTTCCACTTCTGTTTCGAGCTTTCTACAGATGGATATTATGATGCTTAGATATTTATACTAAAAGCATCACAACATATGGATGCGAAGTTTGGCCCCTAAAAGACAGACCAGAGAAAATGCTTAGAGCAACAGAAATGGACTTCTGGCGCCGTTCGGCCGGAATATCTAGTAGACAAGGCGGAAATGGCGGGTTCGTTGGAAAAAATATTCCCATGAGATTTTTTTTGCATAATCACATTTGCGAGACACCCCAGAATAAGGTTCAAGAAGTCGCCCACGCGAAAACTGGTACACATTTTTTTAACAATTTTTTTTTAAATAAAATTGTAAAAATAAATATTTTTGGTCCAGACAACATTTTTAGGTTTTTTGGGCCATTCTGGGTAAAAAAGGTCTCGTGTAATTTTTCTCTAATGTTGATCGTTTTATACATAGTTATCAGCAATTTAAAATTTGAAAAACGCGAATATGGCCATTTTTAAGACTTAATAACTCAGTTAAAAATTATTATTATTAAATTCAGAAAGTGACCAAATCAAAGATTAAAGCCTCCAGTACATGATCCTAAAGAAATTTGTGTCATTAATTTATTACTAAGCTGTTATTTTTAATTATTAATAATGAGCTGTAAGATCGTATTGACGCGGCTGTAAATGTGAGTGCGAGCAAGATGCACCATTGACTGCCGGAATGGCATCTCTCTCGCATTCATCATTGCCGGCCGCCTAATACGTGCATGGCGCTCATTATTTTTACTTAAAAATAACAGCTTAGTGATAAAATAATGACAAAAAATTTTTCAGGATATTGTAGGGCGGACTTTAAACTTTTATTTGATTACTTTCTGACTTTCATAATAATAAGTTTTAACCGAGTTATTAAGGCTTAAAAATCGCCATTTTTCGTTTTTTTCAATTTAAATTGCTTATAACTCTAAAACGAGCAACTTTAGAGAAAAATTATAAGAGACCTTTTTTGTCCAGAATGGTCCAAAAAATCTAAAAATCCTGTGTCCTATCCGAAAATATTAATTTTTGCAATTTGATTAAAAAAATTGAAAAAAAAATTTGAACCACTTTTCAACTGGGCGACTTCTTGAACCTTATTCTGGGATGTCTCACGAATATGATTATGCAAAAAAATCTGATGGGAATATTTTTTCCAACGAACCCGCCGGTTTCGCCTTGTCTGTAGGCGCGACAGAATAACAAACGAGAGAGTCCGAGAAATCATGGGGGTTACACATACTATTGTTGACGACATCAGGACGAAACAACTCAGCTGATACGGAAACGTAAGGAGAATGCCGGAGAATAGAATACAAAGACAAATATTCGAATGGCAACCAAGATGAAGGCGCAGACCAGGAAGGCCTATAAGAAGTTGGAGAGAAGGGGCTGACAGAGAAATTAGGGACAGAGAACTCCAGGACGATCTATGGAATGACAGAACGAGATAAAGATTGGAAATCGGAAGACGTCGAAGAACGTTGTAATCCGATATTATATATATAGATATTTATACTCCATGACTTGTTCTATTATCTGACCTTCCAGCTCTAATTTACATCTTAGTACAGTGCACAGATTCTAAAGGTGTCGGTGGGGGATGGCGTCTATGCGCAGTATTACACAGTGGGTGTATGAAGGAGAAAGTATTCGAATAATGAAATAACAAATAATATAAAATTTAATATTTCATTCTCAGAATAGAAAATTATTTCATTCTCAGAGAGAAAGAATATTTTCTCTCTCATACACAGATTTTAATATTGCGCATAGACGTTATCCCCCACCGACACCTTTAGAATCTGTGCACTGTAGATTGCTGTTATAACCGGAATATCAATTTTCTGGCGTTTATCAAATTGGTGCAGCATACGTTGTAAATCCTTTTCACTTTGAGATATTAGTATTGCACCGTCTGCATAGCAGATTGTTTTACTTTCAGTTCCTACTTTGTTCAGTATTTCATCCGTAATCAGGTTGAACAATACAAGACTAAGGGAACCCTCTCTTATTCCATTTCCTGCTTCAATTGGGTCAGTCAGTTCTTCTTCTACTTTTATTGCTATTCGGTTGTTCTGGTAGATACTTTCGATTGTTTTAATTATTCCTAGAGGTTCCTCTCTTTCCTACAGTATCTATGTGGATAATGTCATTTAATTTGACCTTTTCAAATGCCTTGTTGAGGTCCACGAAATATAAATTTGCTGGTTTCTGTATTAAAATGACTTTTCTTGAGCCCACCTCATTATAAATATAGACTCGGTGCATAATCTTCCCGACCTAAAACTTTGTCGTTCTTCTGCTAATGTAATAATATTATTCGGTTTGTTTGTTATCAATTTGGTTGTTAATTTTAATGTTGTGTTTAATAAATTAATTCCTCTGTAATTCCCCAGGTCCCATTTATCTCCTCTTTTGAACAGAGTTATTAGGATACGTGACCTCGATTCTTGTGGTATTCTGTTTTGTTCTATTATTTTTTAATCAGTTTTAATCAACGGAGGATCCAGCAACCTTGCAAGTGGGGGCAATGAAATACAAATTTCTCGTGACTGGCGTACGCAGGATTCTTTTTCGGGATGGGCTGTTATTTTCTTATTCTTCATGTACCATGTCCTTTCAGAACTTTGGTTACCATCATAGGTATCTTAATTTTATTTATTGTCACCCTAAATCAACCATAAAGTTCTTCGTCCTGGACTGCGTTTGCCTGCTAGTTTCACTTGAATAATATTTTGTAGCAAACTATATTTGGGACCTCTCATTAAACGTCAGAAATAATCCAGCTATCTCTTCTTGATGCTTTTTATAATCGCAGTAGTCTTGCTGAGACATTCTAGTATTGTGGAGTTTCGAATCTTCTCCATCCAAAACTCTTAAAATTCTTCTATTGCACCACATTTCGAGAACCTCAAGACCATATAAATCGATTTTATTCACAGTCCAAGACTCGACACCATACAGTAAGACCGAGAACATGTAGCAGCGAAGTAGTCGGATCCTTAATGCCAATTTTAGGCCTCTGTTACATAATACTTTGGACATCCTTCTAAAAGCAGCGCTTATTCGGGGGGTTTTATTAAATGGTCATATTACCATAACATAGCATTAACAATTACTATTTTTATCTGGTCTCTGGCATTGAATTGAATAGATGGCAATTGAATAGATTTATTGTGGGACTTTTTCATTTATTATGTTCCAAAGACTTTTAATAATTTTCGATTTCAAGGAATTCTGCCATATTTATGTTTCAGTTATTCAGTTATCAACAGGACACAAAATTTACTATTTATGTTCAATCGTAATCTCTTTCTTAAAAACAGTGTCAGTAGACACCAGGCGAGGTCTCAAGGAGGGAGCAATTGACTCCATTGACCCCCCCCCCCCTTGGATCCGCACCTGGTTTTAATACACAGTTGTGTAATCAGGTCTGTTAGTCTTCCGTACTATAGGAGTTCATTCGATATTCTATCCTCTCCTGGTGATTTTCTACTTTTTAATTTTCTTAATGCTTCCTTTACCTCTGCTTTTTCAATGTTTATTCATTCCTTTGTCGTATTTCAGGTGTTGGTGCTTCATTATCATCACCTTTATTAGCAAAAAGCGATCGGAAGTATAGTCTGCCAATGTTTCATTCTAAATATGTTTTGTTTTTATTAGTTCGTTCATGTCTTCGTGTTCCATTCGTTTATAGCGGTTGTAGTCCTGTTTGTGTTTGTTTTTTTTTTGTTCTGTTCTGTATTGTAAAAAGGCTTTCTTCTTGTCTTCACATTTTATCTTTACTTCATCTCTAAACCATCGGGTTTTCTTTTTTTATATGTTAATATTCGTTACTTTCCTACCTCCAAGTGATTCTGTTGCTGCGTTAATTATGTTACTTTTGAGATTTTCAATTTGTGTACAGATACTTCATGTTCCGTGACGAATGTTGGCGATCATCATGGCAATCTTAACGAGGAAAAGATGCACAGATGTTGTGTTGAACCAGGTTCTGAGGTTCTTTAACCAGGATGTTCTTCTTCCTGGACGTCGCTTTACAAATATTTTTCCTTGCAGAATGGCTTGTAGGAGGTCGTATGTGGATTCATTTCGCATAAGGTGTCCAAAGTATTTGAACTTTCGAGATTTGATGGTGGTTAGTATTAGTACCTCTCGGTTCTTCCCCATTCTTCTAAGGACCCGATCAGTCCATGGGATTTTAAGAATTCTCCGATATAGCCACGTCTCAAATGCTTTCAATTTTCGGCACCTATCTTCGTTCAAGGTCCATGATTCAACACCATAAAAAAGACAGAGAAGACATAGCATCTCAACATTCTTACTTTTATACCAAGAGAAAGGTTGTGGCTCTTGAAAAAGGCCCCCATACGGTTGAATGTTGATCTAGCTTTTCCTATGCGCGCTTTTATCTCTTGGTTGTTGGTCCATTCCTAATTTATTATTGTGCCGAGGTAGTTGTAGTGCCTCACTCTTTCTACAGGGGTCTGGTTGATATAGAGTTGACCTTCTGTCAACGACCTTCGGTCAATGTATAGGCATATGTAAATACAATATGTTTTATTTACAGATTTTTAGACATGGAGACAGATCCCCTTTGGCATCTTTTCCAACAGACGAATACTTTAAGAACCTTAAAGATTATTTTCCCATGGGACTCGGACAATTAACAAAGGTAAGTTGCTTTGCTAACAATTACAAATATGTATATTAGTACACTGGACATTATATTATGCATATTATGAATCGAAAATTAATTTATCCTCGTAGCAATAGTAGTTTTTCATTTGTTTTGACGTTCCCTTATTCCACCCAAAACAACAGCGAAATTTTAAATTAGCACTTTTCCAAAAAATTTGCCCATTGATTGGTGCCAATATGTCAGAAGGCCAGAAGAAGACCAAGACGACATCATTGCATCCTAAGCAAGATGGAATAAATCGAACGATTCAAAAAACACTTTTCCAAAGGTGTCCAAAGATCAAACTTATTTGGACCAGTACTTTCATTTGTTACTGATGACATACCGGTCGGCTATTAATTAACACTGACTAGAGCCGCTCTTGTTTGATGTTTGTATTGCATCTGCCATGTGACCTTAAGATCGGCAGAAAACTAGGCAGGCCAAGAATACATCCATCAGATAAAGTAGTTAAGAATGAACAACATCCACAAAATTAACCGACAATAGATCCAAATAGCTAGTGATAAGGCGAAAGAAATATAATATACAATCCGTAATGCAAGCTCTACAAGTAGGTGACCTTGTCTGGCGACAGAATACCCAACGACATCGGAGCTTGTCACATTCGCTGTGCTTGACTCCGACCGGAGCCAAAGTGATCCTTTGCTAGATGCGCAATACTTCGATGCGCAACTCTCGAAAAAAATCATCAGTGAATGTGTTAAAGACAAAAAAATCCTTATGAACATAAAAAAAAAACAAAAGATTTGATATGCCGAATTAAAAAAACCTCCAAGAGACCAAGAGGGAAACGAAATTTTGTTCACATAGATAGTCTTGCCCCATATGTCAACTCAAATGATTCATAAGAAGCAAAAACCTCCCAACATTAAAACAGAGAGTCGCTGATCAAGTTTAACGAGTATATGTCAAATTAGCAGATATAGTTGATTCGCTAATCTAAGACAAAACTGTCTACACTACAATCATAATAAAGATGCACTAGAAATAAACAAGCACGAAGAGCACTCCCAAATCATGATTTGGGAGTGCTCCTCGAACATTCAACGTGTCATGGTTTGTTTATTTCTATATAGTGCATCTTTATTGCGATTGTAGTGTAGACAGTTGTGTCTCTGATTAGCGAATCGACTATAGAAGAAATACTAGATTTGGTGTGCCATCGAAGTTCAACAAGATCTTTTTAGCGTCCAAAAAATGTCTTCATAGCTCATTGTGTCTCCCAAGACCCTAATATGATGAAGGCATAATTATCTAATCAGTATCTAACATCCTGTATTTCGTTTTTTTTCTTTGAAATAACAAAACAGCACAAGCAATAGCTACACCCAAAAAAGGGACTCAAGGTTCACAACAATACCATATGCAAAGGGCTTATCAGAAAAATTAAAAAAAGATAGGGAATCAGTTCAATTTAAGAACAACATTTAAAACCACCAACACAGTCCAAAACCAAAGCAACATTTAAAGCTTTTGCTTTCCTTTCAATGATTATTTTAGGTTCAGCACTGATGATGTTCTATAATAGATCAATAACGTTCTGCATTTGTGATGTAGCCCTTTAAGGGACTTTTATTAATAAATTATATACCTTTTATAACATTAATAAATAAGAATTTTTATTATATCTGGTAGATATACAACCAGCTCATTTTCCCTCTGGATTTATTAATTATTGTTTTCAATTTATATTTGAATTTTAATTTTGAATCAACACTTTTGAACAATATCCCTACCTTTAGACAAGCAGTTTATAATAGCTAAACGCAAGTATTTTGGCTTTTATAATTCCTAGTGTTATTAGGTCTGGCGTATTTCGTTAATCAGCAAGCATAAGATTTTATTTAATTTTAGAAAGGAATTCAAAGACAGTACAAACTAGGACAATGGCTCCGCCAAAAATACAAGGGCTTTTTGAATGAATCATACTCCAATAAAGATATATACGTTCAGTCTTCAAACATAGATCGATGTTTGATGTCAGCCTCCGCCACATTGGCTGGACTGTATCCCCCAAAAGGCGACCAAGTATGGAACGATGAACTTCTATGGCAGCCCATTCCAGTTCACGTAGGATCAGAGGCATATATGAGAAGCCAAGATTGCCACAAGTTAAAAAAATTATACAAGAAAACATTAAAAGTGTACAACAAAGTTTTCAGAGAGAGATATTTACAGCTTTTCGAGTATATTTCCGCATATTCAGGATTTGAAGATGTAACTATTTTCAATGTAGCGTCTGTGAGAAGTTCTATGAATATATACAAGCATTACAATACCTCGTTTATTCCCGAATGGATAAGAAAAATAGATCAGAAAACTTTGGATTTTATAGCAGGTAAAAATTCTCCTATTGCTTTATTATAAATATTATTGCTTTTTGTTGATCAGCCATAACGTTGACTATTTATTTACTCTAAAGGGGAGTCTGTGCCTCCCAAGGATTCTTACTATAGTCTTTTTGTATAGCCTCTTCAAGGAATGGAATCCTATTTTGAATGGAGGTGGGTGCTGATTTACTAGAAATGACGACGGAGAACATGGCAAGGTCAGAGGAGAAGGTGGTCGTTCGTCGACTCTTGGTGGTGGCCTTTCTCTTCAATGCTTCGTAAATCAGTGGTCATTCGATAGAAACAGCGGGTATACCATGACACATAGTGACAGACATGTCATACCTAAGAACTTAACCCTCTCCCCACGTCTTCTTTGGTCGTCCTCTCCATTTTTCGTATTATTTGGGAGTTCGACGTTGAACATATCCAGACCATTTTAACCTGTGCTCTCCTATATTGACATCAATCGGTGTCACCTCTAACTTTTCTCTTATGTACCTACTCATTTCTATTTTAACCTTTTTTGTCACTCCAATCATCCATCTAAGCATTCTCATTCTGCCACATGCACGCATTAGTTGTTCCACTTGTTTTTGGCTGCCTAACATTCACTTCCGTACATCATAGCTGGTCTTATTGCAGTCACGTGACACACCACCCGCTGCCATACACCCACCTCCATCAAACCTTAATAATTCTACTGCTTGCATCTCCGTTGACCTCTCAATTACTTTGTATTACCGATCCTAAGTATCTTGTATCTAATTTTTCTAGTTTCTTCTTCTACGGCACTACAGCCCAAATTGAGCCTTGGCCTCCTTTATTTTTTGCCTTTACCCTTGCTTGTCTGTGGCTGCTCTTCTCCATACACGGACTCCTAAAAGGGCTTGTGCGTCGCTGTTTACTGTATCTTCCCAGCGCTTTCATGGCTTTCCAACCGGTCTCTTTCCCTGCATTCTAGCATTCAGTGCTCTTTTTGGTAGCCTATCCTCTCCCATTCTTATCACTTGTCTGGCCCATTGCAATCTTTGTATTCTAATGAAGTCTGACAGGGGTGCTTCCTTATAAAGTATAAAGTTCGTTGTTGCATCGACTTCTGAAGATTCCGTTTTCCTCACAGGTCCTAGTATTCTCAGTTTTTCTAGTTTAGTCTAGGCCAAACTAGTTTATCCTGATATTAATGTGGACACTGCAGTATAAACTAGTACGGCCTAATATAAACATTATATAATACCTGATATAAGACAAAATAAATAAATAAACTGAATAAAATACTCTGTAATTGGATATAAGATTATCATTTTTAATAAAACGATAATGATTCGGCATACACTAATGGACAACTGGAAATTCAAACAATCATATAAAAAATAATCAGTGTTTTTTTATAAAAACAATAATTATACTTCAATTGTAAAATTATTATTTGTCATTTCATGGATAGAGTCACGGAGTGCAGTCACTAAAGGTGGATATGAGCTATTACCTCCGATTTCGTTGAACCTCCATCGATTTGCATGAAAATTGGTGAGTGGTTAGAGGATGTCTCAAGGAACAAAGATGACATGGTGCCAACTTGCGCTTTTACCATGGGGGTGGATGCCACCCCTTCTCGGGGGTGAAAATTATTTTCTTAAAAATAACCCCATACTTGGATAGAGGGACAAATTCCAAACAAAATTTGTTATATAAAGTTATTAAAATAAATCAAAACTTTTTGAGTTATTAAAGATCAAAAATTTTAATTTTTCGTGAGAAAAATGCATGTTTTTAGTCGATTTTTGATAAATAACTCAAAAACTATAGGTTTTAACAAAAAAGTTATTATTATCTATCAAAATTGAATCTAATAAAAAACTAAATAAACTCGTTGCTAGACAAACCTTTTAGTGTTAACTGAAAGTGAGTTATAGGTAATTGAATGTATATTTTTTTCGGCGAGTACCCAAATCTAAGTATTCAAGCTTAAATAACGGAAAAATGTACTTAGAAATACTTAGAAATATCTATCAACTGAGCCCCCGGACAAGTTGATTCCATTAAAATTTATGCTCCAAAATTTTTTCAAAATTTATCTTCTAAAATTTTTTCAAAAAAATGTTATTGTTATTTTAAATAACTCCGTTAATGTTTTCGATATCAGGTTCATCTGAAAACCTTTTGAAAGTTAATTCCAAGGACTATTAAACCGCGTTGAATTTAATCTTTAAAACCCTTTACTTTTTTAAAAATAAAAGGTTAAATGGCCCCGGTTACAAGGTCCTTGTAGCAAAATTTAAGCTTTAAACGTTTCTATCTCGGTTATTTTTTACCCAATAGAAATAGTAAAACTGGTAAAATATTCAACACAGAAAAAACTAAAATTTGGTTATACAGTGTGTCCACGGATGGGGTGCCCAAGAGGAAAAACTTTTTTATTTTCAATTTTAGCGAAAAATGTCATTCTTGATAAAACGTTTTGCTTGTTCTAAAACCCCATAAAATGAAATAAAATTCAAGATTTTCAAATCCTGCTTAATTTTATAGCCAATTTTATGTAAATGCCTATAAATTTTTGCACTAAGTTCGAAATTGTAACAATAATAACTTGGGAGAACAACGCTTTCGCTTCTCTGGATTATGAAGCCAGACTTTGTAGTTCTCCTTGAATCATCAAATTATGTATTAATTATATAATTATTAATCCAATAATTTTTATAATGAAATTTATTACAAGATAAATTCTTTATTGAAATCGAATTGAAGTCGAAAAAAATGACAATTCGCAAATTATTTATCGGAGTTGACAGTTACTAAGCTACATTGTGGCTTGGCAACAATAGATTATTGTTACGATTTCGAACTTAGTGCAAAAATTTATAGGGATTTACATAAAATTGGCTATAAAATTAAGTAGGATTTGAAAAACTTGAATTTTGTTTCGTTTAATGCGGTTTTAGAACAAGCAAAACTTTTTATCAACAATGAAATTTTTCGCTAAAATTGAAAATAAAAAAGTTTTTCCTCTTAGGCACCCCAACGGTGGACACACTGTATATCATTTTTAACGTATATTAAGTATGTTTGGAGTTATTATCAAAAAAAAAAAAAAAAATGAAAATTACGATAATTTTAAAAATTCTGATTTTTTTAAATTACACCTTTTTTTCAAAAATATGCATTCTACTCGTAAACTGGTGAAAATTGTTGAAATCATTACTTATGCTAATATAAAAAAAAACTATAGTAAGGATTATTATAAATTTTAATTTTTCACTTTTTCTAAAAAAATTTGAAAGGGTTCTCTTATTTTCATCATAACTTCATGTTTTCATCATAACATCATAACTATAGCTCATTTGATAGGTATTCCGAAGTGCTTTAACAAGTGTTCAGCAGGTATATTTTATAAAATGCATAGTTTTCCCGTTATTTAAGATTGAATACTTAAATTTAAGTACTAGTGGAAAAAATATACATTCAATTACCCATAACTCACTTTGAATTAACATTAGTTTAGTTCTTCAAGTGAGGAGTGTATTAAATTTTTTATTATCTTCAATTTTGCTAATAATAACGTTTTTGTAAAAGCTTATAGTTTTAGAGGTATACGTGAAAAACATCTTTAAAACATGCATTTTTTACGAAAAAATAAAATGTGTGATCGTTTATAACTCAAAAAGTATTGATTTATATTAATAACTTTATATAACAAATTTTGCTTATAATTTGGCCCTCTATCGATTAGTGGTATTATTTTTAATAAAATAATTTTCACCCACGGGAAAGGGTGGCATCCCCTCCCAGGGTAAAAGCGCAAGTTGGCATCATATCACCTTTGTTCCTTGAGGTATCCGCTAACTACACACCAATTTTCATGAAAATCGATGAAGGTTCAACGAAATCGGAGATGAAAACCTTCAGTTACTGCACTAGGAGTGCATTGGTGACACTTAGAATTGCGGAATATCATTGTCTTTTTGCACTTGCATCTGTTTATGTAACAGTTTGTGTTGCATGTGTATTTGACAAAACCTTGTCCTTTAAACTGAATCTCGCGTAGCTGCAACCACTACCGATATTTCAGAGACTTGGTTTAGAACTTTCGACTTCAGCTTTGCAGCAAGAAATCATAAATGAAATTCAGGATGCAGATAACTGAAGAAAGGTAATAGACAACAACAATTTCAATATTAATCTAAGAGAAGACAGTGATGCTAACAGGCAAGGGTGATCTCATAAACATCATTGGAGTTATTCTTCAGACAAATGACTGATTTTACAAAGTTGGCAAGGAACTTAGTGTCCTTCACAAACTATATTCTGGGTTTTATTTTTTCTTACTTAACACATTCACAGATACGACTTCATATGCATGTTCCTTTGAAAATGTCTGCATCTGCAGTCGTGTCCACGAATGTGTTAATAAGCTACGAGAAATTCGGTTGGTTCAGGACAAGGTCTTGTCAATTGCAACTGCAGCAAAAACTATTCCACAAACAGATGCAAGTGCAAGAAGGCAATGACGCTATGTATCATATTATATAAGTGTCACATATAAGGGTCATATATAAGTGTCACCAAAGCACTCGATAAAAATAGTTATTTTACTAACTAGTGCGGAAAGTCATACTTTTCCGCACGCGATTGCAGTTTGCCGAACGACGCGAAGCGGAGTTCGGTAAGCAGTCGAGTGCGGAAAAGAGACTTTCCGCAAGAGTTAGGAACAATAATTTTTCTACGAGCGTTTAAAAAATGACCAAATTTTAATCAATTAATTGAATTAAAAAATAACGTTAATAAGTTATAATAATCCCGAATTAAAGTCAATGCGGTGCCTAAATACCTGTTATGCAGTAATGAATGGTGTATATCAATACAGGTTTTAAGAGGATGGGTACGTATTTTCGGCTGCAATGCTATTCAAATATGGAATAATTTTTTTCGAATCCTGAGAAAACTAATAAGTATTTTTAAAAAATTTAAACGCAGAATGAAAGATTACGTTATTAGCGAGGGCCAAAAGTCCCTAAGAACTTCTATAATGTTTATTTTAATAAGTTACAGGGGTGAAAAACTAAGAGAAAATTTAGTGTAATTTTTAATTTCAAACATATCATTCAAAATAAACTTTTTATTTATTCTAAGGGGCTTTCGGCCCTCGGCAATAATATAATCTTTCATTCTGCGTTTAAATTTTTCAAAAATATTTATTGGTTTTTTCAGTATTCGAAAAAAATGAACACAATGTCCGTGGTAATATTTTCCAAATCTATCTTTGTTATACAACGCACTCAGTCGAATAGAATATTGTCAGCATATCGTCAGTCAGTGACAGTCAGTGACAATTTTAAATACAGTAAAATCTGTCAGTAACGGCCACTAAAAATGAAAGAACTATTGGCCGATATATAAAGGTGGCTGCTATTGCCAGTTTTTCTAGTCTACATATAATTGGTTTGGGAAATTTTTAAACTGGCCGTTAAAATAGGTGGCCGATGTTGGCAGGTGGCCGTTAACACAGGTTTTACTGTATTTGATATGACATCGGGAATATTTTAAGTTGTTGATTAAATAATATTGATATACATATAGTGTATTTGATAAATAATTAATTTAAGACGTGAACTTTATAAAAGTTATTTATTGTGTATTTTTATGAAAGGTCCAAGCAGAGAATACATGAAGATATTTTCTGTGATTCAAGTATTTTGTTGTTAAAGATGTTCAAAATTGTAAGCGTTCCATAGTAACAATATAATTATTAAAAAATCACTTTACCACTTTTCCTCTTTTTTCGATTGCGTATTAGTTTTTGTTGTACATAATAAATTATTACAATCACTGAATACATAGTTAGTGAAAAAATTATCACATTTATTAAATGAATTAATAATTTGCAATTATACAAATATCAGTTATCCAAGAATATTCAAAAGCCATCTCTTTAAGTTAATTATGGCATTGTCAAGTAGAATGACATTCTAGTAATGTTTACATATCCATACCAGTGTGAATTTTACTACACGTAATTTGCCATGTAAAGACAGAAAGAGTAGGGAAAGCCGTAAAAATATTTGCGAATTATGTACCCATGGCCTTAATATTTTAAAGTCATAGCAACGATGTCAAACAAAGAAATTATTGTCAAAAAACATGTCACACACTTTAAAATTTCCACGCATCTTTACTTACGAATTTTAAAATAATTCAGTGATTTAGATGGCATCAAGTGACGAAGAACAACCCCCTATCTGTTACCGGAAAAATCAGCAAAGAGGTACACGAAAGAACACAACATTTTTATAAGTTGGTGTAAAGAAAAAAGTGTAAATAGCTTAAAAGAAGAAGTTCTTAGCTTGTTTTATTAGTCTATCCAAAATCTGCAAACCAAATACTTTGTTGTCACGCGATTCCATGCTCAAGGCAGTATTAAAAATTGAAAAAAAATGTCAATATAGGCGATTATTTTAAGTTAACAGCATATTTGAAGACAAAATAACGTAGGACTCACGCCAAAAAGCAAACATTTTCACCAAAAAAGAAATTTCAAAATTTTTATCTAAAGCTCCTGATGACATATATTTAATGATTAAAGTAGCTGCAATATTTGGATATGTAGGTAAATTCAGTGCGGAAAAGTAATGCGGAAAAGTAAAACTTTCCAAGCTAAAACGCGTGCGGACTTTTTTGCACGCTCGTAGAAAAAATAAATAATATTTTTTTAAAATTGAGGTTTTTTATAATAGTATTGTTTTTATTAACAATTGTCTGAACTGGGTAGGACATAGGAAGAATGGAAGACAACCATTGCACATAGTGAATTATCGAGTGGCGACCTTCTTCTCCTTGTGCCACTCCTATCGGAAATTGGAAATCATCAAGGCTATCTTGACCTTGTTTACAGCTAACCCAAAAAGTTCATTAGTGGTGCAGCCAAACCACTCTCTAATTTTCCGCAACCATGACATTCATCTACGGCCTGGATTCCGTTTTCCTTCTATTTTTCCATGCATTATGTTTTGAAGTAATGCGTGTTTAGGTCCTCTCATCAGGTGACCCAGATATTCGAGTTTCATCCCTCATTATACGTCAAGGTTTGTGACTCTTTCAACTCAACTTATCTTCAGCATTCGACGGTAGCACCACATCTCGAAACTTTCAATATTTTTTATGTTGTTCTGTTTGAGAGTCCAGTCCTCTACACCGTATAATAGCGTGTTAAATACGTAGCCTCTTAGCATTCTAAGAATGCTAAGATGCTAAGAGTGGCGACCAAGGGCAAGCAAAAGAAGTAGAGTCAGAAATCAAACAAGATAGACTGATGACATCAAGCGAATGGTTGCCCACGAATGGATGCAAAAAACAGCAAACATATATGAATGGACACACCTAAGGGAGGCTTAAGTACATCCGACGGTAGATGGAATAGCTGTTTATGATGATGATTACCAATTGTCTATTAGTTTTAACGACGAATCATTGTCGCTTTAATAAAAATTATCTTACATCAAATTCCAGAGTATTTCATTCAAATTAGCTATTTATTTTGGCTTTGTAGGTATACTACATAATGTTTATACTAGGTCGTACAAGTTTATCCTGCAGTGTCCGTATTAAGATCAGGGTATACAAACTAGTTTGGCCTAGGCTAAACTAAACTTACGTGCATAGAAATCGGCCCACTTAAAAATTTGGTCATTTTTGATGTTTCATATTTCATAAACCTGTTGGCCGATTTAAGTGATTTTTTGAACATGTTATAGCCTGATTCTTTATCAATACCACTGTGATAATATTGTTGCTAAACAGGTAAATTTTCATTGTATACCGGGTGTACCAATCAAACTGTGTTTTTTTCTCAAAGTTCGCATCACCCTGTAGAATATTCTAGCATTTATAAAATACTGAAATTAAAACCCAACTATAGCCTCAGGTTTTCTTAACATTCTGTTTCTTGATTCATTCGTTTATGTTGGATAATAAAACAGTTAGGTACTTTAACAACTACACATGTTCTTAATTAATACACGGTGTTTCTAAATAAGTGCGACAAACTTTAAGGGATAATTCTGCATGAAAAAATAATGACAGTTGGCTTTATAAACGTATGCCCGCAAATGTTTCGTTTCCGAGATACGGGATGTTGAATTTTTTCTTACAAACTGACGATTTATTTTATTGCTTTAAAACCGGTTGAGATATGCCAATGAAATTTGGTGGGTTTTAAGACGTAGTTATTGCACATTTTTTGACATACAATTAAGAATTTAATATTCACTATTAGCGCGCATACGTGTAATATGACCGATCCTATTACCCGTATGCACGCTAATGGTGAATATAAAATTCTTAATTTTATATCAAAAAAATCCGCAATAACAATCTCTTAAAACCTACCAAATTTCATTTGCATATCTCAACTGGTTTTAAAGCAATAAATAAATCGTCAGTTTGTAAGAAAAAAATTCAACATCCCGTATCTCGGAAACGAAACATTTGCGAACACACGTTTATAAAGCCAACTGTCATTATTTTTTTATGCAGAATTACCCCTTAAAGTTTGTCATATTTATTTAAAAACACCGTGTATTGATGAAGAACATGTCAAGTTGTTAAAGTACCTAACTTTTTTATTACCTAACATAAACGAATGAATAAAAAAACAGAATGTTAAGAAACCTGAGGCTATAGTTGGGTTTTAATTTCAGTATTTTATAAATGCTAGAATATTCTAGCGAACTTATGCTAGTGATGCGAACTTTGAGAAAAAAACACAGTTTAATTGGTACACCCGGTATACAATGAAAATTTACCTGTTTAGCAACAATATTATACCAGTGGTATTTTTAAAGAATCATGCTATAAGATGTTCAAAAAATCACTTAAATCGGCCAACAGGTTTAAGAAATATGAGCCATAAAAATGACCAAATTTTTAAGGGGGCCGATTTCTATGCACGTAAGTTTAGTTTATTCTTTAGTTTATTCTTCTATAGTCAAATAATTTAATGTCAATATTTGAGTTCACCAACATTTCATTTTACGTATATTATAAATTAAGTTAATTTTTTTTCAGCAACAAAATACATTATCCCAACTGCTACTCAAATTCTAACGAGACTTTCGGTAGGTGTTTTTTACAATTATCTCTTTGAAAATCTTGATAAATTTATTGACTCATCGGTAACAGACAAACCACAAAAATTTATGCTAATGGCAACCCATGATACAACAATATCACCCATATTAGATGGTATGGGCCTCTATAATATGAGGCCTATTGGATTTTCAGATGCTTTTATAATAGAGTTAAGAAAAACCAACGAAGGGAGCTATTTTATAAATTTTCTCTTTAAATCGGAAGATAAATTAGAACAAAGGGTTCTTAAGGACTGCGAATTCGATTGCAACTATAGTGCAGTTAAAAAGTTACTGAAAAATGTGACTATTGACCTAGATACAAGAAGAATGGAATGTGCCGAAAGAGGAAAGATGAAAGCGATCAAAGATGGGAAGGATGATATTTACTAGATATTTTAATTTATTATTTTTAAGACTCTTACAGTTAAATCAATTATTTATTGCGTAGTAAATATTATCTTATTATTTTAGTAAATCTAGAGTACCTACTTCTTGCAAACTGTATCTGCAACAGGCTCTATTAAATCTACCCACATTAGTTTAGTTTAGGCAAATTACGCTTCATATCTTTTGCATATTTTTTTTATTTCTAAGAAATTATTTAAATTGGTTGCTTTAATCTTCAATGTAAGGATATGCTTGTCTTCTTTTATCTCCACCCTTGACAAATGCCAGAAACATTATATAAACGAGATAGAAATACATAGGTACTGCACGAACATCACCTGTTAGTATATTTCAGACATATGACTCCCTCCACAAATTGAATAAGAATAAATTGTACAAGCTTTGAATATTCCTTCGAAATTAGTGAGACTGGTTAAACATTGCCCAATACTATGAGTGACTCGGCATTGACAGAATACCGAATAGACCATCGCTACACTAACATGATTATATGTATACTATATATATTATATTATATATTATATTATATTATAATAATATGTACCAAAAGGCAACGTCTAGCGTAAGATTATCTGAGTAACAAATAAATAAATTCTGTATATAGCGAGGAGTACGGCAAGGAGACCATCTCACTAAAGCTATTCACAACCCTTCTAGAACACACTTTTAAGAAGGCAGATCTATACGAATATGGTATCAACATAAATGGCGTCCTTATAGCCGATCGTATGGATGATGCAATAATAATGTTGAACAAATTATATCACGCTTCCTTAGAGGTCGGTCGGACTAAAGATTAACTTCAACAAGACGCAAAAAATGACTAATCTGGTGCTAAATCGTAATATTGTTGCTGATGGAATGGATATTGAGCAGACTGCATCTTATAAGTACTTGGACATAAAATTCGGTTGGAAAGAGATAACCTGACGTGCGAGCTTTCACGTCACATAGGAGTAGCCTGGTCAGCGTTTGGTAAACTGAACTACACACACCCAAACTTACATGGAATCACCATGTATTTCAAAGTAATATTTATTTCTTTTGAAAAAATTGTTGCGAAGAATAAAGGTTTTTATTGAAACTAAACAAATATATGAGACAATCGGATAGTACAGCTCGGTATGGTATAGGTTATTTGCTTGAGTTGCAAATTGAACGAAAATAAATAAACTAGCTTTTGCGTCCAAAAACGAAAATATGCCTGATGTGGGGTTATAGAACTTCAACGAGGAAAGATTATTGGTCTTGTGGAGAAAGTCATTTTCTCAGAGGGACATAGCTGTAGAGCTAGGCGTAATACAGGGCGTTCTGTCCAAAACCTATGCCAGGAAACAGGAACTAGGAAAGCTCAAAAATAAAGCAAGGGAAAGGCGCCAAAAGTAATAGCGGTTCTCCAAGATCGTTTAATTGTCCAATCAGCTGAAAGAAACCCAACCATTTCTCACCTGCAGTTCCAAAGGCAGCTTTTGGAAGCTACAGGTGTAACTGTTTCAGTTGAAACGATAAGATGAAGAGTTCATACCAAGAAGTATACAGCAAGAGACAGTTATGGGTTCCCGAGTTATCCAGGCAGCATAAGATTGATCGCCTAAATTGGTGTCTTAACCACCAAAACTGGAACATTGGGAATTGACAAAATGTGCTATTTTAAAAAAAGTCAGGATTTGTGTAAAATCAGATGACCCATGGAATCGTGTACTTAGAGGTCGAGGAAGACAAGCAAGAACGAAAACTGTCAGAATTGTGATCCGTAAAAAAACTCCTTTAGTTTTCATCGAATCAACTTTAACTGCTCACAGGTATGTTGATAACCTATAGTCAGGCTTTGGAGAGGTGCAACAGGGGAAAATTTAATTTTATTGCATGATAATGGACCTCTACATACCATTAGAGTGACTACAGACATCATTCAAGCAGAAGGTATCCCTTGTTTGGAGTGGCCTGCTTGCTTACCCGACCTTAATCCTATAGAGTATTTGTGGGATATGCTTAGAAGAAACATTAGAGCTCTCCGGGATAATCCACAAAACACCGCACTGCTAGTACAAGCTGCTCTTAAAGGATGGAGCAACCTACCACAACAAAATGTTGATAATTTGATTAGGAGCGTGCCCAAGCAAACTTAAGCTGGCACAAGGACTAGAGGTGATAACACTGACTACCACAAAATACAAAAAAATAAATAAAAAAAATTTAAACATTATTCGTTTTACATTGAAATTTTGTATGCTATTGACTTTAAAACAACTACTTTCAATTTGTTTGTTAAATATTTTATTGTTTTATTTAATTGTTGTGTATTTGTTATTAAATTGCTTTAAATAAATATTGTTTGACTTCGTGTGTTTGTTTTTTTAAATTCGCACAAAATAGTAAGAAATATCAGATGATTCCATATAAGTTTTGTTATGTGTGTATATTAAAATCGGACTTACCCATTTTAGTGGAGTCAATGAAGGTGGATATGAGTTATTACCTCAGATTTCGTTGAACCTCCATCGATTTTCATAAAAATTGGTGAGTGGTTAAAGGATACCTCAAGGAACAAAGGTGACATAGTGCCAACTTGCGCTTTTTGCATTTTAGGGGTGAAATACACCCCTTTTTTTTAAATTATTTTTTAGATTTCTGAAAGTGCAGTCACTGTAAGTTTTCACTTCCTATTTTGTTGAACCTTCATCGATTTTCATGAAAATCGGTAAGTAGTTAGAGGATACCTCAAGCAATAAATGATATATAGCATCAACTTGCGCTTTTGCACTTTAGGGGTGTAATACACCCCTACTTTTTAAATTGTAAAAAATGCAGATTTCCGCATTATGGCGCAAGTAATCTCGTTTAATTAAGAAAAATAAATATTTTTTTTATATTTATGTGCATGAATTACATTTTATTTTTATTTTTCAAACCTTATAGCAACCAAAAATCCGAAAATTAACAAGTCGAAAATCACGAAAACCTTATTCTTCTATATTTCTGAAAGTGTAGTCACTGAATGTTTTCACCCACGATTTCTTTGAACCTTCATCGATTTTCATGAAAATTATTGATTAGTTAGAGGATACTTCAAAAAACAAAGTGATATGGCACCAAGTTGCGCTTTCTGCATTTTAGGGGTGAAATCCTTTTTTTTTTAATGATAAAAATGCAGATTTCAGCATTCTGGCTCAAGCAATCTCGTTTAATTAAGTAACATAAATATTTTTTTACATTTATGTGCATGGTTTATAATTTTTATTAATTTTTTAAACCTTATAGCAACCAAAAATCAGAAAATTAGCAAATCGACAATCACGAAAAAAATTAATCTTTTATATTTCCAAAAAGGCAGTCACTGAAGGTTTTCACCCCTGATTTCGTTGAACCTCCATCAATTTTCATGAAAATTGGTAAGTAGTTAGAGGATACCTCAAGAAACAAAAATGATGTGGTACCAACTTGCGCTTTGCTGGGGGTGGATGTTACTCCTTCTCATGGGTGAACACTATTTTATTAAAAATAACCCCATAATTAGATAGAGGAGTAAATTCTAAGCAAACTTTCTTTTATCAAGTTTATAAATTTTTTATTTAAATAATATTTCATAATTTAATAAAATATTATTGGTACAGTAAAAGCTGACAATAACGGCCCCTAAAAATAGAAAACAATTGGCCGTTATAGAAATGTGGCCGCTAATGCTAGGTTTCCTTTTCCACAAATACATAAAATATAATTGAAAATTTATTTATTTTAGTAATTAAAGCAAATCTAATTAAATATAATTCTACAAACAAACGGAACATACTAAAACTAAATTCAATTTACTACAATATAAAACAATATCTATAAGAAAAAACAACTACAAGAAAAACAGAATTTTTGTTTGTTTTACATTTTTTTAGATAAACGAAACATACTAAAACTAATTTAATATAGGTAATACATAATATAAAACAACATATTATAGCTACTACGAAAAATACGCTTATCACTAAAGTATCGTCGTGTTTCCATGCTATATTCAACAAAACCAACTTGGTAGGGCCTTTAATTAGATATCGCAAATCACTTTGGCTGATTTTGTCTGCATATATATTATGTTTGAGGAATCCCTTTTTTTTGTGAGACTGGATATAGGACATTTCTCAAGCGTGAATTCACGTTCATGGTATATCGTTGCTATACAGGGATAATAATCTGTGCAATGTTATGGTACAGGCTACGTTAAATATGAAGTAAATGTGGAAGATATACACTGGTTATTCATTTCAATTTATTTTGATTGTTTTTTAATCGTTTACAATATTTAAAATAATTAAAAACATAAAGTTAGGGATTTCAAAAATAAATTCAGTTCTCACTGGCAGGGTGGGAAATAATAAAGTGCCATACAATAGCGTTTCATTACAATGCTCATTACAGGCATTACAGGCTGCTCCGTTTGAGAAAACTCATACTCTCAAACTTTGAGAAAACACTCATTCAGTTTCGACCAACCCTGTATTAGCTAAAATTAAATGTTTTGCTAGATTAATAATTTTTAACAATAATAGACTATATTAAAAATCACTTGAGCATAAATTGATTTTATGATGTCAAATCACTACAATTATACAGGTGGAGAATATTGCTATGAAATTTGAAAAAAAAAACGTAATTATCTTTTAAACTACTTCGTATAACATCACAAAACCTGATATTTTAAGAAATAAAACATAGAGGAGAATCCAAAAATGTAAAAATATACAGGGTGTTCATTAAACAAAGGATAATTTTGTTTCACCATGTCAATATGGGTGGCCCTGTATATTTGGAAATGTATTTAAATTCTGATATTATCTATGCCCCAATGTCACCTAAATAAACTTTTTTCGTATCTCCTACAACAAACGACTAATTAGACTTCCCACAACCTGCATACATACAAAATCTCCGCTATAAATTTTTTTCAAAGAAAATGTTATTGGTTTTTTTAAAATAACTCCGTTAAATTTTGAAATATGAGATTTATCCAAAAACCATTACAAAGCTAAGTAAAAGTTCTATAACACTGTATTAAACATAATTTTCTAAATCCTTTATTTTTTTTTTAAATACAAGGTGAAAGGGCCCCGGTTACATGGTTCTCGCAGTAAAATTTAGGTTTTAAATGTTTTTATCTCGGTTATTTTTTGTCGTAAAAAAATATTAAAAAAAGAAAAAGCTTAAATAAAGTTAAAACTAAAATTTTGTTCTCTACCATTTTTTAAGTATATCGAGTATTTTTGGAGTTATCATTATCAAAAGAAAATGAAATTCACGAAAATTTGAAAAATTCCCATTTTTTTAATCGTATTTTTTTTTCAAAAATATGCATTCTAAACCGGTCAAAATTGTTGAAGTTATTACTCATGTTAAAATAAATAAAGTTTTAAATGGGTTACTATAAATTTTAATTTTTGTGGAAATGACGTATGTTTTATTTTTCATTCTTCCCTAAAAAATCTGAAAGGGTCCTCTTATTTCCATCATAACTTGCTTAATTTTGATGCTATCGACTTCTTATATAGCTTTTTGATAGTTACCTTTAAGTACTTTATTAAAATGTTTAATATCTATATTTAACAAAGTGCATAGTTTTCCTGTTATTTAAGCTTGAATACTAAGATTTGAGTACTCGCGGAAAAAAAATATACATTCAATTGCATATAACTCACTTTGTATATGTAATAAAGGATTTTTCGAATAAGGAGCTTATTTATTTTTATATTATCTTTGATTTTGGTAATAACAACTTTTTTGAAGAAACTTATGGTTTTTGAGTTATTTATGAAAAACTGCTTTAAAACATGAATTTTTTTCAGGAAAAATCAAAACTTTTGATCTTTAATAACTCAAAAACTATTGATTTATTGAAATAACTTTATATAACAAATTTTACTTATAATTTGTCCCTCTATCGATTAGTGGTATTATTTTTAATAAAATAATTTCCACCCCCGAGAAGGGGTGGCATCCTCCCCCAGGGTAAAAGCGCACCATGTCACCTTTGTTTCTTGAGGTATCCTCTACATACTTACCAATTTTCATGAAAATCGATGGAGGTTCAACGAAATCGGAGGTGAAAACCTTCATTGACTCCACTATTTGCCTCAAAAGGAAAATCTTTGACCAGTGTGTGTTGCCTGTACTCACATATGGAGCCGGAACATTAACACTCACAAAAAGGGTAGTGAACAAGATTCGCGTAACTCAGAGTGCTATGGAGCGCCAGATGTTGGGTGTCGAGAGACCGAATCCCAAACGAAGAAATACGTCGTAGAACAAAAACAACAGACGTTGTCGAAAAAGTCGCGTCGCTAAAGTGGAATTGGGCAGGAGATGTCGCCAGATTGTCAGATAACTGATGGACAAAACGTATTGTCGAGATGTCGAGTGGAGGCCACAAGAACAAGCACTACGGAGTAGAGGACGCCCACCAACCAGATGGACCGCCGATCTGAGACAGATTGGAAAGAGCTGAGGGAGACCTATGTCCAGCAATGGACGCGTGCAGGTTGATGATGATGAACACTATTAGAGGTAAAGAATGGGAAAACAATTTCCGGAAGAATTTAGTATTAATACAGGGCTAGTGCAAGAAAATACGCTCTCCACAACATTCTCCTTGCACTAGCCTTTTTATTACAAGCCAGTGCAATGTTCTATGTTTTGGATGAATCACCAGTTAATAATATACAGCTGGTTGCAAATGTGGTGAGCAGTTCTACGGAATATTTTACCGCGGGGACAATAGAAACAGCTATACTGTGAAGTTGCAATATTATTCAATTTGGGAAAGAGTATTTTGCAATTGAAACCGCAAACTATTGTATTACTCACTTAAACAAAGTTGTATGAAATTTGTTTGTACAAAGATGGTTTTATCATTAACATGGTAATTGTATAGTCATTAGATATGTACAATGCAAAGAACTACTGATACCTAAGAATTATTTTCGGGAATTTCTAACTAATGGAATTGAAACACAGGTGTATATTCTTAAAAATTGATAGTGTGTAAAAAATTATTAAAATCAAAAGTACTTTCGGCATAGCACATGCCATCATCAGAGCTTCCTATAAAGAATATTAAGTTAAGCGATTTTTTTTATAAAAATACAATGATTGAAAAAATTTACGTCTTATAGGTATAAAATCTTAACACAAGCGTAATTGTTGAAAAACAACATATTAAAATTTAAAAATGTATGAACATTTTCAATTTCTTTGCAACCTGAAAATGCAGCAGCAGACTCTACTTAAAGGTACTCTAAGCAGCAGCATTATACTCTAAGACCTAAGATGTCGCTACGATATGATATCCGTGACATTTATTTCTTTGCAATCTGGGAAGGCACAGATCGACGTACCTTGTTGAATCAGAGAGAAGAGGATATGGGACTACTAACGATGGGGGAAAAAACCCAAAACCAGTATAGACTCTTCCTGCACTCTCCGATTTAACTTGAGTATGATGCTGCTGCATTTTCAGGTTGCAAAGAAATTGAAAAAGTTTATAGAGTTTTAATTCATTTACTCTTTTGTGGAGTACTTAGGAAACCTTCTCGTTGGAACTTTACCACGATGAGCAGATGGGACGTGAATTATTTAAAATTCCCTCATCTTATTGTTCGTCTCCGGATCCGTATGATTTATAATTTTTGAAAGTCGCGGAAGTAGTAACCAGAGAGTTTCCATCTGTTGTCAATATTGTGGTATGAGAACGATGTTTATTGTCGTTTTCTGTACTACTGCATTGATAACTTAGTTTGTTTCTTTGCAGATGTCGCTACGATATCCGTAACATTTCTTTCTTTGCAAGCTGGGAAGCCACAGATCGAGGTACCTGGTTGAATCGGAGAGAAAAGGATATGGGACTACTGACGATGGGACAAAAAGCCCCGAAACCGGTATAGACTCTTCCTGAACTCTCCGATTTTACTAGAGTATTATGCTGCTGCATTTTCAGGTTGCAGAGAAATTGAAAATGTTTTTACATTTTTAATTAATTTACTCTTTTGTGGAGTATGTACTTAGGAGACCTTCTCGTTGGAACTTTACCACGCTGAGCAGACGGGACGTGAATTATTTAAAATTCCCTCATCTTAATGTTCGTCTCGGCACCCGTATGACTTATAATTTTTGAAAGTCGCGGAGGTAGTAACCAGAGAGTTTCCATCTGCTGTCAATCTAGTGGTATGAGAACGATATTTATTGTCGTTTTCTGTACTACTGGATTGAGAACTTAGTTTGTTTATTAAAATTTACTTGATACATGACAAGGCCTCTGATCAAGAGTGAAAACCCTTACAAATATTAAATTTCACATCATATGTGCTTTAAGACAATATGGCTACCACATTGTAACGTGAACAGCTGTTAGACTGACATTTTTTGAAATGATGAAAAAGGAAGCATCAAAGCGGAAACAGAGTCATATGCGACAGATTAGATTGAATCCGGAAATCAAAGGACTTACAAAGTGTTTAAATATACATGTCATAGTCAAAGCCCGAATTTCAGGCACTCCTAGGTTGGACTAGGCAATTCTCAGGTCTGACTAACGGTCTTAGTCAAAGCCCGAAATAAATTACAGTTTCGGCCTTTGACTAGTCAAACCTAAGAGAGACTACGTTGGTCAGCCAAAGGTCGAAATTAAATTTTATGAAATCGGGGTTTGACTAGTCAAACTATAGATCAGCTATTAAAATGTCGTAATTTGTTAGATTAGGTTTAATAGAACGTCATTTTTTAATTGTAATGTTTATTATTTTTATATTGTCGTAATTAAAATAAAAAATTAGTGTTTACTCTCGCATGTTGAGGCGTTATGGCATTTAGAGTTGCACAATACGTTAGACCTTTTACACTTACATGGTTTTGAAGAGCACTTCTTATTGCAGTGGTATTTTATGAATCCTTGTCCTCCAAATTTAGAATCTTTTGTAATAATTTCTCTTAGAGACAGCTTAACGTCTAGAACATCTTCGAAATTAGAAAAATTCTCTTATTTGATTTCTTGAAAACAGTGTGTTGATTGTTCCGTATTTCGTACCAACTCTATATAAACTGTCAATTATTGTTTTGTCTTGTATGATATCCAAAATATTTCGAACATCTCCTTGGCACGCGTTCGAGCATAGGTTGTGCACAGACAGAAAAGATTAAAATAAATAAAGGAAATGCGATTGAAGGTCTTAATGCCCAGGCTAATGCTATGAAACAATTAAGTGAAAAAAAAAATATCCTCCAATTTCGATCGGAAAAACTGTAACAATTAACAATACCTATCCCCAGCTTTGATAGAGCCAAAGAGGTTGCTCGAAATATTTTGAGTAGCATACAAGATAAAACAATTGACGGTTTATATAGAGTTGGTACGAAATACGGAACAATAAACACACTTTTCTCAAAAAATCAAATAAGAGAATGTAAAGAGAAATTTCCTAATTTCGAAGATGTTCCAGACGTTAAGCTGTCTCTCTAAGAGTATTAGTAGGTACAAAGATTCTAAATTTGGAGGACAAGGATTTATAAAATGCTACTACAATAAGAAATGCTCTTTCAAGTTACGTAAGTGTAAAAGGTCTAAAGTATTTTGCAACTCTAAATGCCATAATGCCTCAACATATGAGAATTAACACTAATTTTTTTATTTTAATTACAATAATATAAAAATAATAAATATTAAAATTAAAAAATGACGTTTTATTAAACCTAATCTAACAAATTACGACATTTTAATAGCTGCTCGGGGTTTGAGTAGTCAAACCCCGATTTCATAAAATTAAATTTCGACGTTCGAGACTAAGTTGGCCTGACCAACTTAGTCTCTCCTAGGTTTGACTAGTCCAAGGTCGAAACTGTAATTTATTTTGGGCTTTGACTAAGACCGTCATTCAGACCTGGGGATTGCCTAGTCAAACCTAGGAATGCCTGAAATTCGGGCTTTGACTATAACATATACAACGCTGTTTCCTGAAGATAACCGAACCAATCATAAACAATGTGTTAGCGAAGCTACTACTAGAGTATTTCTACTCACTGGGAAAGGATAATTCAACAAACGAATATCTTAACAAATGCAGATTCAAATTGTTCACAATAATTTCTTACAAACGGAAAGCAACTAACTGTGACAGTGTGTCATTCAAGCTTTTGCAGAAAAGGTTTGAAAAGGCATACTAGTCGAATGGAAGTATGGGTTCTCTCTACAGGATGGTACAATATTTAGGACATAAATGGAAGAAAATGAAAGATAATCGACGTTTATTAATTAAACGAAATGGCATTCGCGCTCTAAGTCTTAAGATATAATATTAAATACTAAATAAATGAAGGTAGGCCAATAGTGGCACAAGATGTAAAAAAGGGCAGGTCAAAAATTAAATCACATATTCTAGGACCAAAAATTGGTCGATTGAGCTTAACTAACCTTAGTACAAATGTGCAGATAAAAAAAGTTACATCCCTTTGAGATTACAAAATGAAAATCAATTTTTTCCAATATATCGAAAATTATTATGATTATAGAACTTTTTTATTGAAAATGAAATTTGTGCACCCCATAAATATTTTATGGGGTTTTGTTCTCTTAAGCTCCCCAAATATTTGTGTACGTTCCAATTAAATTATTATTCTAGTACATACCGTTAGTTAAACAAAATGTTTAAAACTTTTTTGTTTCTTAGTAATTTTTTGATCAGCCAGTTTTTATAGAGATATTTTCAACATTATTTGTAAAATCCAACATATATATATTTTAAGTAAGGTTATAGAGACCAGATAATAATATGAAAATTTATTTATAATTTACTTTTTTTATGTATATTTTGAAATATATTGAAAAAAAGCCGCATCTCTATAAAAACTGGCTTATCGAACTAATAATTAGAGGCAAAAAGTTTTAAAAGCATCGTGTTTAACTAATGGTACCATAATAATAATTTAATTCCAACATACACAAATATTTGAGGGGGGGGGGGGGTTAAAGGATATCAAAACACCATAAATTTTTTATGGGGTGTGCAAATTTCACTATATTATTTTTTTAAGACGTCCTGCCATAAGAATGCCATATGTCTACTTTCATTAAAAAATCTCTAGTAGTAGTCGATATATTGGAAAACATCGATTTTCATTTTGTAATTTCAAAGGGCTGTAACGTTTTTATGTGAATATTTTTACTAAGTTAGGTTCAATCGAACTATTTTTGGTCCCAGAATATGTTATTTAATGACGTGCCTTTTTGTTACACCCTGTATATTGATGAAACCTATATACATGCAGGACTCAGTACACCGAGCAGTTGATCAGATCATGGTGGTAAACGATTGTTAAAAAACATTTCAACAGGAGGTAGGTTGGTTTGTTATATGCGATACTGGGCAAATGTATCAGCTTATCATTGTCAGCTTTTCATTAATTTTTACACCATATACCAAGTACATAATACAAAACACGTTTAAAGATATATCTGATATAAAAAGTAAATAATAGTGGAAACAGTACAAACACTGAAAAGTGAACACCTAAACGAATCATAACTTAAACAAGGAAAAAGGGAAAATAGCCAAGTAATGGCCAAGTTTATGAATGAAAGAGCTCCACAAGGGGACGAGTGGAAGAACGGAAACTCTGGCAACTGTGAAATGGACGGCAACTACATTTGTTTTGAAACAATTAAAATTTGGTTGTTTACTTTATAAATGCTCGTATGTTAAGATATGATGCAGAATGTAGTTAAAGGCGAGGAGAGAGTAAAAAAAAATTATACAAACCGTTTTGTTTTTAGGGTGAATTTGAAGCCAGTCTTAGTGTATACAGTGGGAGATAATTTAACAAAAGACTAATTTCATTAAAATTACTTTTAAAAATTAACTACGCTCCTATAAAACTGGAGAACTATAAAAAAGTTGCATTTAACATTTGCGATACTAATCATTTTAACCTTTCTGAATGTGAAGGACAGAAAAATGAATCATAGTTAGTAGATTTTACGGAGTACATGGTCGGAGGGAACGAGAGTACAGAAGGATTAGAATCTTTTTTTTTTCAAAATAAAATGAAAGGATATTATTTACAAAATCAATGGGAAAATCCCAGTACCTGGCTGTATACCATGGGTAAAATACTACTACAGAAGTAAAAAACGTCGATTTGTATATTAGTATAAAATGTTTATTAAAAACTTTTTAAAATGTCATCCAAATTGATTACAAAACGTTTTTGATCTGAATCAGATCATCTTCAGTGCGTTCTGCTTAGTAAGTGAAACTAGCACACTGTTAAAAGTGGTAACGTCGAGATATATTATGATTTACATATTATAGTAGAGAATACGATATAAGGTCGAACTGCACCGATCTGTTTAATGGAAAAAAAGTATTTTATATGTTAAACATTATAAAAACAAGGGGTGCCTGATATAATCCTGTTCTGACTATAATTAATTAATAATTAAAAAATGATGTTTTTTCATAAATTTGACTGACGTGTTTAACAAAAAAAATTAACACTATCGGTAAGTGCAAAGCCTATAGGGTATGTAAACATAGGGGTGCCTATTTTTATCCTGTCAAATCGATTGGGTTGCCAGGTTGAAACAGGTGTCTTGGTCATAGGTATTTGCACCTACTTGTTTAATCTATCAACCAAACACAAAAATAAGCACTGTTTAATTGCAAATACGATGACATAGGGTTGCCCGTAAAAAGCCTGTTCTAAATGAGGGTTGCCTAATTTTTAAAATTTTACAGCGTCTACTTATGGATAATTAAACATATGTAAAACTTTGTTATTACTAATTTTACAAAAAAAAGTTATTCTTTATAAAAATTTCTGCATGATGTAGATCCTATGATTCAACAATCAGATGTCCAATTTTGTCAATCTTATACGAGTTATGTCAAAAAATGTTAATTTCATTTATTTTCGTTTCGTTTATTTTTCACAAATCGAAAATTGTTATTATGAAAAGGTATTAATAATCAAAAAATATGTTTAAGTGCGCAATTACATCATTATAATTGGAAAAAAACTTGCAAATTTTTCTGAAATTAAATTCAAAACTTCATTTTTATTTCTTACAAGTAGGATAACTCTTTTATTATTAATTTTGAGAAAAAAAGCAATTCTTTATAATCAGCTTTGAATTGTCTAAAACCTAATTGTTTAATTATATTAACCTAATGTAAAATGTCTAATTTTATAAATTTTATACGAGGTATGTCAAAATATATGAATTTCACTTCGGAGAAAAGTTATTCAGCATTAAAAATATGTTGCAATATAGAATTATATCCTTATAAATAATTGGAAAATTCTGAAATATAAAGGTCTAAAAAAACTCTTGAGCGAAATTGATTAGCAAAATTGGCAAAAAAGGAAAATCACTGGCAAAAACTCGCAATGTATGTATATGTTACAGTTCAAGTTGATTATCCAGTTGGAGTTGACTTTTACTAGTTCGAGTCAACTCTAATGGCTGATTTCAGTAAAAGTTGATTATAAATATAAAATGAAGATTTATATTCAACATTTACTAGTAAAAGTAGACTCCAACTAGGAAAAGTATACTCTTCCTAATGCCATTTAGTAAAAGTTGATTCTGATTCACACAAACAGCCGATTCTAGAAATTAAATGTTACTGAATATGTTCAAACTAGTCTAGGCTGTACCGTCGCCCCGGTTAGGTAAATTATTCCGATTCGAATTTTTTGCACAAACTTACTCAAAAAGAGGTAGGTAACAAATCTACTGGGGCCAGGCAGTACCTTGATCGATAAATTGTTTAAACAATTTTTTTTAGACAAATTCACAAAAATAATTTTTTCACTTCGAATAATTTTTTTAGATCATTTGGGTTATTCTGAGCAAAAAAAGCTATTTTGTAATTTTTCTCTAAAATTGATTGTTGTCGAGTTATACGCGATTTAAAATTTGAAAAATGCGAAAATGACCATTTTCAAAGCTTAATAACTCAAACTAATTCAAAGCCTAACTAAAATAGTTATTTATGTAGCAAGTCAGTACATTGACTCTTTATCGAACGATTCTGATATTACAAGCAGAGGGAGCTAAGCGAGCGAGGCGAGTAACAGATGAGTTCGATAAAGAGTCTTTACTGACGTGGTGCATACAAAATTTTATCGTCAATCGTAAAAAACATTATGCAATTTAAAATTTTTTTTATTTCTTACGAAATAAAAATTTTGAAATAATATTGAAATATTGAATAACTAATTACTAAATCTGTAAAGTATTTACTTATTTTATATGAATATAATTGAAAAACACTACAGAATTTCAGTTTTTGAAATAAATTTAATTAACAACAAGTAATTGGACTTCGTAAGTCCTCGATTTTCACCCAAAGTAATCTAAAGTAGAACTGGAAGTCGATATTTGAACTCTGCGTTTAACTTTGCGTCGATTGATATACGATTTTACTAATTTTGAGTGTGTGTGTGTGTGTGTGTGTGTGTGTGTGTGTGTGTGTGTGTGTGTGTGTGTGTGTGTGTGTGTGTGTGTGTGTGTGTGTGTGTGTGTGTGTGTGTGTGTGTGTGTGTGTGTGTGTGTGTGTGTGTGTGTGTGTGTGTGTGTGTGTGTGTGTGTGTGTGTGTGTGTGTGTGTGTGTGTGTGTGTGTGTGTGTGTGTGTGTGTGTGTGTGTGTGTGTGTGTGTGTGTGTGTGTGTGTGTGTGTGTGTGTGTGTGTGTGTGTGTGTGTGTGTGTGTGTGTGTGTGTGTGTGTGTGTGTGTGTGTGTGTGTGTGTGTGTGTGTGTGTGTGTGTGTGTGTGTGTGTGTGTGTGTGTGTGTGTGTGTGTGTGTGTGTGTGTGTGTGTGTGTGTGTGTGTGTGTGTGTGTGTGTGTGTGTGTGTGTGTGTGTGTGTGTGTGTGTGTGTGTGTGTGTGTGTGTGTGTGTGTGTGTGTGTGTGTGTGTGTGTGTGTGTGTGTGTGTGTGTGTGTGTGTGTGTGTGTGTGTGTGTGTGTGTGTGTGTGTGTGTGTGTGTGTGTGTGTGTGTGTGTGTGTGTGTGTGTGTGTGTGTGTGTGTGTGTGTGTGTGTGTGTGTGTGTGTGTGTGTGTGTGTGTGTGTGTGTGTGTGTGTGTGTGTGTGTGTGTGTGTGTGTGTGTGTGTGTGTGTGTGTGTGTGTGTGTGTGTGTGTGTGTGTGTGTGTGTGTGTGTGTGTGTGTGTGTGTGTGTGTGTGTGTGTGTGTGTGTGTGTGTGTGTGTGTGTGTGTGTGTGTGTGTGTGTGTGTGTGTGTGTGTGTGTGTGTGTGTGTGTGTGTGTGTGTGTGTGTGTGTGTGTGTGTGTGTGTGTGTGTGTGTGTGTGTGTGTGTGTGTGTGTGTGTGTGTGTGTGTGTGTGTGTGTGTGTGTGTGTGTGTGTGTGTGTGTGTGTGTGTGTGTGTGTGTGTGTGTGTGTGTGTGTGTGTGTGTGTGTGTGTGTGTGTGTGTGTGTGTGTGTGTGTGTGTGTGTGTGTGTGTGTGTGTGTGTGTGTGTGTGTGTGTGTGTGTGTGTGTGTGTGTGTGTGTGTGTGTGTGTGTGTGTGTGTGTGTGTGTGTGTGTGTGTGTGTGTGTGTGTGTGTGTGTGTGTGTGTGTGTGTGTGTGTGTGTGTGTGTGTGTGTGTGTGTGTGTGTGTGTGTGTGTGTGTGTGTGTGTGTGTGTGTGTGTGTGTGTGTGTGTGTGTGTGTGTGTGTGTGTGTGTGTGTGTGTGTGTGTGTGTGTGTGTGTGTGTGTGTGTGTGTGTGTGTGTGTGTGTGTGTGTGTGTGTGTGTGTGTGTGTGTGTGTGTGTGTGTGTGTGTGTGTGTGTGTGTGTGTGTGTGTGTGTGTGTGTGTGTGTGTGTGTGTGTGTGTGTGTGTGTGTGTGTGTGTGTGTGTGTGTGTGTGTGTGTGTGTGTGTGTGTGTGTGTGTGTGTGTGTGTGTGTGTGTGTGTGTGTGTGTGTGTGTGTGTGTGTGTGTGTGTGTGTGTGTGTGTGTGTGTGTGTGTGTGTGTGTGTGTGTGTGTGTGTGTGTGTGTGTGTGTGTGTGTGTGTGTGTGTGTGTGTGTGTGTGTGTGTGTGTGTGTGTGTGTGTGTGTGTGTGTGTGTGTGTGTGTGTGTGTGTGTGTGTGTGTGTGTGTGTGTGTGTGTGTGTGTGTGTGTGTGTGTGTGTGTGTGTGTGTGTGTGTGTGTGTGTGTGTGTGTGTGTGTGTGTGTGTGTGTGTGTGTGTGTGTGTGTGTGTGTGTGTGTGTGTGTGTGTGTGTGTGTGTGTGTGTGTGTGTGTGTGTGTGTGTGTGTGTGTGTGTGTGTGTGTGTGTGTGTGTGTGTGTGTGTGTGTGTGTGTGTGTGTGTGTGTGTGTGTGTGTGTGTGTGTGTGTGTGTGTGTGTGTGTGTGTGTGTGTGTGTGTGTGTGTGTGTGTGTGTGTGTGTGTGTGTGTGTGTGTGTGTGTGTGTGTGTGTGTGTGTGTGTGTGTGTGTGTGTGTGTGTGTGTGTGTGTGTGTGTGTGTGTGTGTGTGTGTGTGTGTGTGTGTGTGTGTGTGTGTGTGTGTGTGTGTGTGTGTGTGTGTGTGTGTGTGTGTGTGTGTGTGTGTGTGTGTGTGTGTGTGTGTGTGTGTGTGTGTGTGTGTGTGTGTGTGTGTGTGTGTGTGTGTGTGTGTGTGTGTGTGTGTGTGTGTGTGTGTGTGTGTGTGTGTGTGTGTGTGTGTGTGTGTGTGTGTGTGTGTGTGTGTGTGTGTGTGTGTGTGTGTGTGTGTGTGTGTGTGTGTGTGTGTGTGTGTGTGTGTGTGTGTGTGTGTGTGTGTGTGTGTGTGTGTGTGTGTGTGTGTGTGTGTGTGTGTGTGTGTGTGTGTGTGTGTGTGTGTGTGTGTGTGTGTGTGTGTGTGTGTGTGTGTGTGTGTGTGTGTGTGTGTGTGTGTGTGTGTGTGTGTGTGTGTGTGTGTGTGTGTGTGTGTGTGTGTGTGTGTGTGTGTGTGTGTGTGTGTGTGTGTGTGTGTGTGTGTGTGTGTGTGTGTGTGTGTGTGTGTGTGTGTGTGTGTGTGTGTGTGTGTGTGTGTGTGTGTGTGTGTGTGTGTGTCACAGTGGTAGTTGGCTTCGGACATAATCCATTAGCCACAGATTTTTTTATTTTAATTAATTTGTTAATTAATTAAGATCAAATACGAATTTGAGATTGTTTCAGGAAATCAATTAGTACATCAAGAACCTCTTTATCAGAAGTGCATAATAACGTACTAATACTAATAGGAAACTGTACATTACGTAAAATGAGCGAGTTTACTAAAACTGAAGTATTATTTTTATATTTAGTGCAAGAAAAAAATACGTCATTTAGGTCTCCATAAGAAGAATTATCACAGTCACAAAATGGAGTTCTATTGATACCTAATCTATATAAATGAGCCGGAAAGCATCCATGATTAAATCTTAATCTGGTTATGGTAGTGGCATATGCCCTACTGATACTATACGAAGATATATGTGGAATAGTTCTTGGAAGGGTCGTGTGAATATCGGCATAATGATTGGTCGAAGTTGTTACAAAAGTAGTCCAAATGTTTTCCCAGTTTGTACGTACTTCTTTCTTTAATACACAAATTAAATCATGAATAGTAAAAACATTCTCTATCTGTTCAAAGCCACAAGCCTGTTTAGCAGCCATGTCCACAGTTTCATTTCCTTGGATACCAGTATGACTCTTAACCCATATCAAATTTATTTTTACATTTTTTAAGTATAACTGGTATAATAAACTTCTAATGCCTATGACTATTGGATTGTTATAATATTTTAATGCATGGTGCTCTAAAGATTGTAATACGGATTTAGAATCCGACATGATTACTGCACTATTAACTTGTTCACTGATGCACCATTTTAAAGCATACTCTATTGCTTTCGCTTCAGCTGTGAAGATTGAACAATAATTCGGTATTCGTCTTTGATACAAATAGTCAAAGCTCGGAACAAACACTGCATACGCAGTACCCGCTCCGCACCTCGACCCATCTGTATAAATGTGTGTTGAGTTTTGGTACTGTGAAAGTATAGATTTTAGGAGAGTATGATTATAAATATTAAGATCACTATATTTTGGATATGAGACTGTAAACTTGGTAGCAGTGACCTTAAAGTGCTGGTCAAAAAGTGGAAATTTTGGCATATTTATGATGTCATTATTTAATTTGGATGTTTCGACAAATGCTGCTGCCAGCAATGGAGATTTTTTCTTAGACCAGTAAGGACTGATTAAATCTGAATTACTTAATTTGGAAATAGAGTGGTTTAAAAATGTATTATATGCTTTATATTTTATAATTAATTTATTAGCTAAGAATTGCCTTCGTAAAATTAAAGGAGGCTCTTGTGCTTCAGCAAGAATTGCACTGCATGGAGATGATGCCATTGCACCAAGGCAAATTCTAATTGCTTTATATTGTATTCTATCTACTATTTTTAGATTAGAGCTAGATGCTGAGCCATAAAACACACTTCCATAGTCCATTATCGATCTTATATAACTTTTATAAAAAATGAGTGCGACTTTAGGGTCAGCACCCCATTTAATTTTAGTTACATATTTCAGCATATTAATACCTTTATCACATCTATTTTTTAAATAATGTATGTGTTTGGTCCATAGCAATTTTGTGTCTAGTACTATACCTAAATACTTGTAGTGGTTTACAATAGGGTAGTTAGTATTATTTACAGAGAGGGTTTGGTTAGTAGCACTTAATCTATGTCGTGTAAACCACATTACTTACTGCAGATTTTTCTGGAGATATAGTTAGCCCCATATCTTGCAGCCAATTTATAGTCTGAGACATTGCATTTTTAATATTACTGAAACATTGTTGGTATGAACTATGGACAGTGTATATACAAATATCATCTGCATACTGTATTACTTTAATTTCATCATCTAAGATGCTATGCAGTTCTGCTGTATAGATATTAAATAAAATTGGTGAGAGCACAGACCCTTGTGGAAGCCCATCATAAATAACTCTAGGTCCATGTAATACATTTTTATGGTCTCTGATACCTATATATTTTTCTGTTTTTAAATATTTCTATTATACTAACAGCACTATTTCTGTCCACACCTATGGAAATTAATTTACTATGAAGCAAATCCAAGACTACAGAGTCATATGCACCTTTGATATCTAAAAAGAAACAAGCAACATAATCATTCCTTGTAAACGCATTTTGAACGTCAGTTACTAATTGCACTACTGCATCTATTGTACCACGTCCTCTCCTATATCCATATTGTGAGAGTGGTAACAAGGAATAGTATTCTGTATACCACTCAATCCTTGTTTTAATCATTCTTTCTAGAGTTTTTGTGAAACTAGAAAGTAGGGAAATTGGACGATAAGAAGTGACTAAATTTGGATCTTTAGAGGGCTTGAGCTGTACACAGACTACTATTTCCTTCAGCTGTTTAACAAAGTCGCATTTCAACCACCAATTATTATATAAGTCTAAAAGTATTATTTTAGCATTATTTGGTAAATGATTGATCATACTATATGTAAAGCTATCTAGTCCCGGAGCAGTATTTTTTGAACTTTTTATTGCAATATCTAATTCATCGTGAGTAAATGAACCACTAATTACATTACTTTTTTTGGGATAATAAAATTTAGGTATTGCTTTTCGATCAGCCGAAGCGGGAGCATAGAAATTTAACAAGTTTTCAATCAAATCGAAGGAAAGAACAGTCTTTTTAAATTCAACTGAACTATTTTTTATAGCCTTCATATATGTCCAAATATCAGAGGCACTAGAATGCTTATTTAATTTACTTAAAAACTCTTTCCAATTCTTCCGCTTCTTTTGATTAAAAAGCAATTTAGCCTTAGCTTCAACGTTTTTATATTTTAAATAATTATCAGAATTTGAAAGAGTTTTATATTTAATTAAAGCATTTTTTCTCAAGCGGACTATATTTGAACACTCATCATCCCACCAAACTGGTTGTATTTTAGATGGAGTGAATGATTTTTTGATAGGCATCGAAAGATTAGCACTGTCAACAATAGCTGAAGACAAGATAGAAAATATTTGACTACTATTTCTGTTGTTAAAGTTATCAGCCGAGATTCTAAGTTTCTCTTGGATTATGTATGAAAATGATGCCCAATCCGATTTTTATCATTCCATTTAGTTGAAGGGTTAATGGTAAAAACATTTGCACCACATTCGTATTGTATTATAATTGGTAGATGATCTGAACCTAAAGGAGAGTTAATTACTCTCCAATTTAATTTATCTACAATATCTGTAGATGTAATTGTAAGGTCAACAGCTGAGGGATTTTCATTTGGTTGGCTTATTCTAGTTGGAGTACCATCATTAATTACAACTAAATTTGCTGAATCTATGGCTTCAGTTAATATTTTTCCTTGCGAGGAATCTAGAACAGATCCCCAAAGGGTATGATGACAGTTGAAGTCCCCAGCAAAGATGGTTCGACCCTTATCAAATTGATTAAAAAGACAGTCCCAATCTTTTTGGAGAACTTTTTTGTCTGGGGATTTATAGATTGAAAGTAGAGTCAAATTTAAATCTGTTAATTTGATTGCGCATACTTCAATATGGTCACTAAAATTTGCTTTTATATTCTGTTCTATATAGGAAAGCTCATGTTTAACAAATATTGCAATACCACCATAACCATCTGATCTAATTTTTTTTAATAATATTATATCCCTTAAGATTAAAAATTGTATTTGAATTCAACCATGTCTCTGATATAATGAGAATATCTGAGGGATATTCTCTTAAAAATTGAAGAATATTTGGTTTTTTATTATTTAAGGAACCTGCGTTCCACTGTAAGATGCGCAATTTAGTATTCTGACTGTTCGCCATCACTAATTTCTATCTGAGATTCTTTTATAGTATTGACATTACTGTCATTATGTTCTGTTATAAGGGTAGAAACAAATTTTTCTATTTCATCTTCGCTGACTATATGTTGATTTTTTATAGAAGTATTAAGAAAATGTGTTATTTTAAAAATAGTTTTTTCTTTAAAAAGCATAAACTCATCCCTATAGGGATTGGGAATAATAGACTTTGAAACTGGATTAATTTTGAGTCATCTTTACTAAATTTTGGTTCATAATTGTTTAAGCAAAATCAAAAGCAGACTCCAACTAGTTAAAGTATACTCTTCCCAATGACATTTAGTAAAAGTTGATTCACGCAAACAACCGATTCTAGAAATTAAATGTTACTGGAAATAATTATGTTCAAATTGTGATATTTATATTCCAGGCTGTTGTTACTCTTCGCCGATGTTACCGGTTTTTATTGAAGGTATGCGAAGGTAAATAACTAGTTTTATTTTCTACCAAACAAAAAAATAATAATAAGAAATCAAAAAAATCGGAGAATTCACAAACTATTTATTCTTATTAACCAAAACTAAAAAAAATTCATATTAATCTTAATTGAAAATATAAAAAAAAACCAAAAGGAAAAGGTAAAAAGCTCAACTAAAGTTTATATTTGCCTCTAAGAATATTCTTTTCAGCGTACACCCATATTATAATTCTTAAAACTATGTAATATTATATTTAGGTACTATTTACAAGAAAAAAAAATACAAAACCGAGATATTTGTCAGACTGCTGTATGGTGTGGTGGCTTAGACAGGCAAAACAACGTTCTTTTAAGAGAAGTATTGGTTTGATCCTACCTTATGTTTTTTTCGTCGATGTTATACACGTGGATGATGTCGTACTGCATTTATATACTTGTATACTTCACAGATATACAGGTTATATAAATATCGACCCTGGACAAGGGTGTTTCAAAAAAAACTCACAACATCAAAATGAATTGGAGAGAAAGAAAAATTGTTGGCCTTAAAGATAGCGTATGGCCAAAAAGAAAGGTCTTGGGGACCTAAATATCCAGATATTTTAAATCCTTGCTGAGCAAGACAATCTTCAACTTCATCAAATTGAATATTTCTTAATTAGTTATCTGGATTACTTCTGATTAAATATCCTCAAGGAGTTTCATAGGACAATACTAACTTGTCCTCATGAAGTGTAAATCAAAAGTGAGCAAGATATGACACTAGACAGGTAAAGACAAAGAGATGACACTTACTAGACAGGTAGCAATGTATACCTAAAACCTACTTCATGCCTGATTTTCTATATGATTTCGGACTTAAAAATGGCTTGATAGCAGCTAATGTTCAAGACAATATAGAAGCCTGATTTTTATAATTGTTTAGGCCAGTACTTGTGACAATAAAGCAAAAATTATGACAATCTTATTTATAAGAATCGTTTCTAGTTGCTTAGCGACTTTTAACCCGTAACAACCCCACCCTTACTTGCAAAAAGTTTCAAAGAAACTTTTAAGTCCTAACGGTACAAAACAAAATAAAAATAAAACAAAAATAAAAAAAAACAAAACCAAAAAAAAAATAAAACAAAAATTTGTAAAGATAACATAAAATCTTACAATAAAATTTTCAACACATTGTAACTCTATACTTCCACATCAGGAGGTTTAGACTTAATGTCCTTAACCTCACTGTCCTTAGTAACCGGTTTCAAATCTTTTGCATTCCAGGTTCCTGCATGAGAGCCATTTTCATCAACAAGTTCATAACTCCATGGGGAGACCACTTTATTAATACTAAATGGTCCTACAAACTTTTGGGCCAATTTTGCGCTGAAATATCTTGTAGCATCAGACTGAACGAAATTTCTTCTCCAAACCATGTCCCCTACTTTATATGTTTCTGTCCTTCATATGGAACTTTACTTTTCTCATACGCTGACTTAAGTTTCTTCCGAACATCAGAAAACAGTTTATCCAGAGATTCCTTCCTTGTTCCGATATTATACTGACCTTGTTCAGACTCATGTCTATTTCTATTGCCATTCAGATTGATTTCCCTACCAAAATTAATAAGGTTCGGTGAGACTCCGGTGACTTCATGAACCGAACATCGCAAGGCACATGTAATCTTTGGCAAAAGAAGATCCCAGTGTCTTTGATTTTGAGAGACATAGGCCGTCAACATAGTTTTTATTACTCTATGAACTCTTTCCACGGGATTAGCTTGTGGATGGTATAGTGCTGTAAACTTTAATTCAATACCATAGTTTGAGACAAGTTGTTGGAATGTATGGCCACGAAATTGTGCTCCATTATCCAACAAAATTCTCTCTGGTACACCGTAGACTAGAAACACCTCATTTTCTAGCAACTTAACTATGTTGGCTGATGTCGCTGCTCTAATCGGGAAAGCTAAAATAAATTTGGAAAAGCAATCTAACACGGTGAAAATATACGAAAATCCTGAAGTGGTCCTAGGTAAAGGTCCAACTAAGTCTATACTGATGAGAGTCCATGGATGACTGGCAGTCGGCTGCTGAGATAACAATTGACCTCTAGGACGTTGCTGTTCTGGTTTTATCCGTTGACATGTACAGTTCTTTATATAGCGTCCTATATCTGATCGCATCTTTGGCCAATAATATTTTTGACTAAGTCGTCCAAATGTTTTTGAAACGCCAAGGTGTCCATAAGTTGGAGGATCATGATGATCTCTTATAAGGTTTAGTCTTTGTTCCCTTGGAACAACCGTTACCCACTCTGATGAAGCTAGTTCAGGGTATCGCGGTTTTATATTCTTCAAAAGTTTTCCTCCCTCTATCCTCCAAAGTGGATAGTTTCTAGGAAATTTGTTGACCTTGGAAATCATACCCAAGTACCATCGGTCTAAAGTGACCTGTGTAGAAGTAGAACAGTCTACATCCAAAGTATTTATGCAAGGAACTGCACGAGATAGTACGTCGGGCACTAGATGATCTTTTCCTTTCCTGTGTATAACTTCAAAGTCATATGCCTGCAAACGCAGAGCCCAACGAGCAATTCTGCCTATGGGGTCTTTAATGGAAAACAACCACTTTAAACTAAAATGGTCTGTAATAACTACAAATTTAGTAGCTTCTAAGTATGGCCTTAGTTTCTCTACAGCAAATAGAACGGCGAGACATCTTTTTCTGTAGTAGAATACTTCCTCTCGGTTTTTGTCAGTGATCGACTCAAGTAAGCTATGACGTGTTCTTCATCTCCATGTTTTTGAGAAAGAACAGCCCCCAATCCATAGTCACTTGCATCTGTCTCTACTATAAATGGTAAAGAAAAATCTGGACACGCCAAAATGGGTGACGAAACTAAATATTCTTTAACCTTATTCAGGGCGTCCTCGCATGTCTTATTCCAAACCAATTGTACATTTTTTCGAGTAAGTTGAGTAAGCGGTGAGACAACAGTACTAAATGATGGAATAAATCTCCTATACCATGATGCCATACCTACAATCCGACGAACATCCTGAACAGTTCTCGGTGTCGGTATTCCCAGTATTGCTTCTACCTTTTCTGGATCGACAAGTAATCCAGATTTATTTACTACGTAGCCTAAATACTTCAATTCTGAACGACATATTAAACACTTCTCCCTATTAAGAGTAACACCAGCGTCGGTTAAACGCTGAAATACTGTCTCTAAAACTTTTAAATGCTGCTCAAACGTTGATGTACAAATAATTATATCATCAAGATATACAAAAACATAACTGTCTAATTCGGGACCTAAAATATTGTCAATTGCACGCTGCCATGTAGCAGGAGCTGAATGTAGCCCAAAAGGCATACGACGAAACTGAAATAAACCTCTATTAGGCACTGTGAAAGCAGTTAAAGGTCTAGATTCCATAGCTACATTTATTTGCCAATATGCTGATTTGACATCCAAGGTAGTTAAATATCGTGCATCTCGAAGTTTATCTAGAATAGATGACACATAAGGAATTGGATATGCATCCGGAACGCTTACCGCATTTAACTTTCTATAGTTAACACAAAATCTCCATTTGTCATTCTTTTGTACCATGACTATGGGCGGCGACCAGGGTGAGGATGAAGGTTCTACTATGCCTTTTTCTAACATTTGGTCAAGTTCGGTATTAACTACCTTTTGTAGAGCTGGTGATAATGGGTAGTACCTTTGTTTAATGGGTGATGAATTGGTATGTATCACATGTTCCACGCCCTTTATACATCCTGTCTCTTGAGATTTCATTCCTAAAAACGCTTTATCTACAATATTTTGTAGTTGATGACATTGTTCTTTATTTAATGAATCAAAGTCCTGAATTCCAGAAATTAATACACTGTTTAACTCTTCTTCACGGTTAAAAAACCATTCTCCCTTAAAAAGGTCTGGGACTATCCCCATAGCTGACCAAAAGTCAATACCTAAAATAAGCGAAGAAACAAGAGATGGGATAACTAGAATATCCAAAACACGAACCCGATCTCTTAACCGTACTGGTACAGTAATAGATCCTATACTTTCACATGAATCACCTGAAGCAACTATACATGATTTCTTGTCATCTTCATTTAATGGGCAAATGTCTTTAAACACATCCCAACCAGATTTTCCAAGAATGGTTCGTGATGCTCCACTATCCAATAATCCAAGTATATCTTTTCCAAGAATTGAGACACTCAAATATGGTCGTTGATCACCTTCAGAATGAGCTAAAATGTATTCAAGGACCGCTGTATTATCAGTTGTCGGAGTTGATTTACATTCCACTCCACTCGTCCGACTTACCGAGGGAGAGAAGCTGCGTTTTTTGAACATCTGGGACAGTTTTTCATTGTCACATTGTCGCATCCACATTTATAACAGAAGAACTTCTTAGTCTGGTTACAATTTTTAAACTTGTGTCCCTCAGCTCCACAATTAAAGCATGTACCCTTATTCAAATGTTCAGATTTATCGCTATTTGCAACTTCTTCTGTAAACACAGGTGTTGTAACCGGACTCGTAAAAATAGGAGTTGACGGCTTTCTATAAGCTAATTCAGGTTCTACCAAAAGTCTGGTGCTTGAAGGAGGAGGGCAAAATTGTCGAATCCTTGTTTCCATTGCTTCCATAGCCTTGGCTAATGAACAAAGATCACTGATGTTGCTAATTTTTGTTAAAGCCAAGCCCTGCTGAATATAAGGAAGCAAATTCCTACGAATGATATTCAGTCTTTCTTCTTCGTTAGGGGGGATCAATAGTTTCTTGAATAGATTTTCCATGACTGAAATATAGTTTATAACTCGTTCCTGTGAGCCCTGTGTTCTTCTTCGGATTTCCTCCCATAGGGAATTCTCATAGTCATGGGGCTGGAAAGCAGACCTAAGTTCCTGGACCAGATTATCCCGATGTAAAATTTCCCATTCTGTACCAGAGTAAGGCGTCTTTGGTAAAAAGTTCTGGAGCCGAACGAAGTAGTCTCTCTTTAGATACTCCTCTTGAAACTCTGAGTTCCTCCACTCTTTCTAGAAAACTAGTAACGCTCGAGATTCCATCATATTGTAATCTCCATCTACTTATATCAACGTTCTGAACATCATGCTTTAAGAAATCTAGCGAATCCATTATTTTACTGTTGAAGTTAGATGAAGGTGTTTCCAGATTAAAATGTCGAGCTAAAGTATTATCAATCTCCCTTGTAGGTACTGTTGCACTACTTCCATTATTAAAATTGTGACTTGATAATTTTGTATCAGTTTGTGGTTCCGTATGCCTATTGTGATTTTCAGAAGAATTCATTTCTCTACTTGAATTAAGTGGTCTATTTATAGCACTGGACATATACTCTTGATTCCCATCTGATATTCTGCTTGAAACCCTCAGAGAACTAGAACATCTTTGAGAATGTACTTGTGGTTGTATCGTGCTATCATGTTGATTTTCTTCAAAAACCTGCCTTAAGAATGAAACTCTATTGCCTGCAGTTGGTGAACTGTTAGTAGCTCCAAACATCGCAGCTTCAATAGGATGCTCTTCAGCTAATGATTCTGAGTTTACCAAACCACATTCATGAGACCCGGAATGAACAATTTCAGGCAATAATGGAACTGAAGTATCCAAAAGTGAGATGTGCTCTACTTGATTATCTTTCCCAAAGCTCTCATAAATCCTGTTGACTTCTAATAGTAACCGTTTGTGCCAATCTAATAGTTGATTCCTTTGAGCTTCCTGTTTTTCGTTGCATTGAAGTCTGTTAAGTCTAAGTTTAACATGTGTTAGACGAGAACTAATTCTCTTAAATTCATTAGTTCTGTTCTGTTCATTAAAATGTTCTATACCTTCTTCCAGATCGCTAAGTTTCCCTGAGCACAACGAAAACTCAAAAGATGGGTCTATATTAACCACCTTAGGAGAATTTCTTTGTCCCTCTCTTTCTGCTTTAAGAGCTTCTCTCAACGTAGCCCTTTTCGTGTGTACATTTGCATCAATTGGTAAACTTCTTATTGATAACTCATAACTGAGTTCATCACCCAAAAGTCTATTAACCTTCATATTAAGTAAACCGAAAAAGAATAAAATAAAACCCTATCTCGGTTAGAGATAAAAAAATATGATAAAATAAGAGATGAAGTATAAAGTAAAGACAAAAAAAAATCTCAACAATATATTATAGTATCCTATTCTTAAATATTTTTGCGTGAAATGGCAACACGCAACCCTTACCCAATGTTACAAAAAACAAAAAAAAAAAAACTTCAACTACTACTTTAAGTTATGCGAGCTTACAAAAAACAAAAAAAAAATAACTTCAACTACTACTTTAAGTTATGCGAGCTAGTAGTAAGTCAATACACAACTATTGGGTTAAATCCGAACACTAAAACCGATAAAATACTATGCAATATATATTTTATGAGGTGAAATAATTTTGAGCCACCCTGTATATTGGAAATAAAGGAATAAAATTAACTATTTATTTGCAAGAAATCAAGAAAGTGTCCACAAAGCACAAAAATCAAAAATATTATGCCTAATAATATTTATGTACAGCTATATCAAAATATCTGTGTAATATGTAATAATAATTAATATTAAGCCACTATGCCATATCAAAAATCAAAAATTTTATGCCTAATAATATTTATGTACAGCAGTGTGTATCAAAATATCTGTGAAATATGTACTTAACAATAATTACTATTATGCCACTATGCCATATCAAAAATCAGAAATTTTATGCCTAATAATAGTTATGTACAGCAGTGTATATCTTTATATCTGTTAAATAATAATATGTAATAATACTCAATGCTTTATAAAATAAATAATAACAAAAAATTTTACGTTGGAGCGCCAAATGTTACTCTTCGCCGATGTTACCGGTTTTTATTGAAGGTATGCAAAGGTAAATAACTAGTTTTATTTTCCAGCAAACAAAAAAATAATAATAAGAAATCAAAAAAATCGGAGAATTCACAAACTATTTATTCTTATTAACCAAAACTAAAAAAAATTCATATTAATCTTAATTGAAAATATAAAAAAAACCAAAAGGAAAAGGTAAAAAGCTCAACTAAAGTTTATATTTGCCTCTAAGAATATTCTTTTCAGCGTACACCCATATTATAATTCTTAAAACTATGTAATATTATATTTAGGTACTATTTACAAGGAAAAAAAAATACAAAACCGAGATATTTGTCAGACTGCTGTATGGTGTGGTGGCTTAGACAGGCAAAACAACGTTCTTTAAAGAGAAGTATTGGTTTGATCCTACCTTATGTTTTTTTCGTCGATGTTATACACGTGGATGATGTCGTACTGCATTTATATACTTGGATACTTCACAGATATACAGGTTATATAAATATCGACCCTGGACAAGGGTGTTTCAAAAAAAAACTCACAACATCAAAATGAATTGGAGAGAAAGAAAAATTGTTGGCCTTAAAGATAGCGTATGGCCAAAAAGAAAGGTCTTGGGGACCTAAATATCCAGATATTTTAAATCCTTGCTGAGCAAGACAATCTTCAACTTCATCAAATTGAATATTTCTTAATTAGTTATCTGGATTACTTCTGATTAAATATCCTCAAGGAGTTTCATAGGACAATACTAACTTGTCCTCATGAAGTGTAAATCAAAAGTGAGCAAGATATGACACTAGACAGGTAAAGACAAAGAGACGACACTTACTAGACAGGTAGCAATGTACACCTAAAGCCTACTTCATGCCTGATTTTCTATATGATTTCGGACTTAAAAATGGCTTGATAGCAGCTAATGTTCAAGACAATATAGAAGCCTGATTTTTATAATTGTTTAGGCCAGTACTTGTGGCAATAAAGCAAAAATTATGACAATCTTATTTATAAGAATCGTTTCTAGTTGCTTAGCGACTTTTAACCCGTAACACTGTATCGTCGCCTCCGATAAGTAAATTATTCCAGTTCGATTTTTTTGCACAAACTTACTCAAAAAGAGGTCCTCCTTATAACGAATCCACAGGGTGTCAGATGGTACTGTGGTCGAAAAATTGTTTAAACAATTTTTTTAAACAAACTCACAAAAGAAATTCATTTAGGACAATTTTCTTTACATCATTTGGGTCATTCGGAGCAAAAGAGGTCTTTTGTGATTTTTCTGTAAAATTTATTGTTCTCGAGTTATACGCGATTTAAAATTTGCAAAATACGAAAATGACCATTTTCGGCTTAATAACTCAGTTAAAAATTATTATTATGAAAGTTCGAAAGTCATTAAATAAAATTTTAACGACCCCCCTACAAGATACTGAAGAAATTTTTGTCATTATTTTATTACTAAGCGGTTATTTTTAATTATTAACAATGAGCGCTAGGAGCGTATTGACGCAGCTATCAATGTGAGTGCGAGTGAGATGCATCATTGCACCATTTTGACATTTAAAAATTCAAACTTCTGTCAAACCACAAAACTGTCAAAACTTTTTTTTGTAATTTATTGCTCACATGACATCACCATAACAAGGCGAAAGTTCTTCTTCTTGTAGTGCTTTCTCCTTTAGTGGAGGTTAGCGACTACACTGGCAAATCTGTCTCTGTCCAATGCGGCTCTAAACAAAAATGTTCCATCAAGGTCGGTCCAGTCTCTGATATTTCTAAGCCATGAAATCTGGCGCCTACCGGGACTCCGTTTTCCTTCAATCTTACCCTGGATGATCAGTTGCGTGAGGCGGTACTTTTCGTTTCTCATCATGTGTCTCAGGTAGCTAACTTTTCTGACTTTAATGATTTTTGGCAGTTCCCTATCTGTACCTATTTTCCTCAGAACATATTCGTTGGTGGTGTGGGTTGTCCAAGGTATTTTCAAGTCTCTTCTATAAAGCCAGAGTTCAAAGGCGTCCAACTTGTTCATCAGTGTTGTGTTGTGTCCAGGCCTCCGTTCCATACAAAAGTGTTGACCACACATAGCAACAGAAAACGACATCTAAGGCTGATATTAATGCTACTGTTATTATACAAAATAAGCTTTTCCTTTTGATAAACCTCTGTCGGGCTACCTCTATTCTCGCTCTTGACTTCTTGTTTATAATCAAGTTGACTGTTGAACCAGCAACCAAGATATTTGTACTGGCTTACGTATTCAAGCTGTTGGTGTTTCACATATTTATTGGAAGAGGTAAATTTTTGTTCCTTGATATTCTTATAACAAAAAAAAATATAAGTCCGGAAACGAAAAAAAGAATATATAATATCATATTAAAACCAGTAATCGTCTATGACTTAGAAGTGTGGCAGTTATCACAAAAACTTAAAGGTAACCTATTGGCAGTTGAAATGGACTTTTGGAGGAGAGCAGCGAGAAAGTCTAGATTAGAACATGTGAAAATGAGGACATCAGAAGACAAATGAAAGTACAAAGATCAATTATAGAAGACATCGAAAAACAGCAACTAATATGGTACGGACATGTTATTCGTATGGGGGAAGAAAGACTACCCAAAAAGATATTACAATGGGTACCACCAGAGAAAAGAAAACGAGGACGACCACCAACAACATGGATCCAAGGAATCTCAAAAGCAATGTCACCAAGAAATTAATCTAAAGAAGACTGGCAGAATAGACAGGCTTGGTGAACGGGAAGCCAAAGGCCAGAGTCTGAAGACAGAATATTGCTTCTCGTGTCCCCATACCTTTCCTGAAGCCAAATTGTTCTTGAGCGGTGATATTATCACATTTTTTATAATATATTCTGTTCTGTATGATATGCAAGAAAAGCTTCAGAATGTTATTTAATAGACTTATAAGGCGGAAGTCCTGGCATAATTTGGCGTTCTTCTTTTTATACAGTGGTATGAAGACTGATTCAAGCCATATTTTAGGAATAGTCCCTGTATTGTAAACATTATTAAATAGTCCAAGAAGAAGGTCTTAGTTTCCTCGTTGATTAACTTCAATAGCTCAGCTGGTATTTCATCTTTTCCTACAGATTTGTTGTTTTTTAGTTGACGTAGAGCATATTCCAGTTGGACTTCAGTATTGGAAGACCTTCGTCGTTTTCGGTATTTAATGTAGGAGGTTCTCTGATGTCATAGAAGAGTTCCTTTATATAGTCTTCCCACATGTTTATTTGTTCTTCAGGGCTTGAAATCAGTTTGCCTTCTGCGTTGATTAGATTATTTGGTCCTTGTGAGTATGTCGTGCCTGTGAATTCCTTGAGTTTCTTATACAGATGGAAGTCATCATGTTTTTTATATAAGTTTTCGATTTCATCACATTGTTCTGTTATTTATTTTTTTTTGCAATTTTTATTTTTTGTTTAATGGTTCTATTTAATGCTTTGTACATTGCTTTGTGCTGTTTGCATTTTCTTCTTTCATCCATTAAATCCAATATTTCCTCTGTCATCCATCTTTGCTTCGGTGGTTGCTGTTTTGTGAGCATTTCAGTTGCCGTTGCAAGGGCGTGTCCGATTTCCACCCGAAGGCGAAATTAAGGATCTTTGATTATATGAAAGTGTGCTAAAAAACAGTGCGCAAAAATAAAAACTATTTAAAATACTTTGTTACTTCAGACACACTTTAAACCCTTCATGTACTGCTATCTACTATATTTACAATTTTCATAAAATAAAACCTTTACATCAGCGGTTCTCAATCTTTTTGAGTCATGTACCATCTAAAGTTTCTTTTATTATATTTCTATATTTTTAGATTGTATAATCAAGACTTACTATGTACTACTATTTTAAGTTTTTGTGTGTTTTGTGTACCACCGCAAATAATGATATGTACCACCAGTGGTACATGTACCACCGATTGAGAACCGCTGCTTTACATAATATGAGATAGAGTAGATAAAAATTATTTTTGTGAATTTGGTTAACAAAAATTGGTTAAACAATTTTTCGACCGCGGTACCGGGTGACACCCTGTGTATTTGTTATAAGGATTGTTATAGGGATGTATTTCTTTCAGTAAGTTTGTGCAAAAAATCGAATCAGAATAATTTACCTAACGGGGGCGACGTTACAGACTATACTAATAAGTAGTTAAAACGGACAAAACAAAGAAACGCACACTCATCAAAAATGCATTTGAGATTCTCGTATAATCAACATTTACTAAATCGATCCAGGAAGAGTCAACTCTAACTAGTAAAAGTTGATTTAAATTTTTAAAATCAACTTTTACTGCTCGTTTCAGTTGGAGTTGACTCCAACTCAGGGCCGGACTGGCTCCTAAAAAAGGCGCCAACCCAAATTCTAAAAAAGGCGCCAACCCAATCTCTAAACAAATGCGCCAGACCCCCTTCTAAGCTTTTGCATCAAACTTTTTTGAAATCCTAGTGCATTAGGACTGGATCCCGCGTACCAAAAAAAGTTGTATAATAGCAAGCTGAAAATTTGTTAATAGGTTAACGATGTCTAGTCGGATAAACTTGGATGTATCGGAACACTGGAATATGTGAAGTTTTAATTATGGTAACACGTTAAAAATTTGAAACGTCAGACAACGAAAACTGTCACATGTATTTTGTCGGACAGAACTTCTAATTTATTTTTTACTCACTCATTAAACTCTCATGGAAAAATCAGACTGGTACCAACTGAGCATTTTAATAAGTCAGACACGTAGAACATGTTAAATGACAGAAATTATGTTGGTGATAAATAGCAGTCTGATTTTTGCATAAGAGTTGAATGAAAGGGAAACAAATTAATTGGAAGTTCTGTCCGACAAAATACATGGGACGTTTTCGTAGTCTGACGTTCCAAATTTTTAACCTGTTTTACAATTAAAACTTTCCCTGTTCCAGTGTTTCCAAACACAAGTACATCAAAGTTTGTCCGATTAGACACTGTTAACTTATTAACAAATTTTCAGCTTGCTATTATACAACTTTTTTTGGTACGCAAGATCCAGGCCTACATGTAAAGTAAATTAATATTACTTGTGAATTTTTTTAAGTTTAATATTAATTTAAAACAATAAAGTAATTTACCATTTTTCAACTGCTTCTACAGAAGAATCTACTGGTTCAAAAACATTGATTAACAATCATGATCATTGGTGTTCAACAGACGGTACTTTTAAAATTATTTCGAATTCTTAGAGCGCTCTAAAATAGCAGAGTAAACCTCGATAAAAAAAGCCGCAATCACACTGTTTCAGGTGATCCGTAAATGAGCAGTGAATGGCCTAATGTCAGTCGCTCGCAAACGGAGCCCTCGGAGAACTGGAGAAAGTCCTTTGTAATTCAAGCCTTAGCGTGGGCAAGGGCTCACTGCCTAGCCGGACAGTATAATTCTCTCCTAATCGCGGGAACTATATGGATAAGTATTTAATCACTTAGGAAAAAATAAAACAAAACAAAGTCAGAATGGAGCGTGTCACCGGTGGTGGTGCAGCTTTAACAAGGTATGAATGAGATGATAAGGTGTTCATTCTAGTAAAGGGAACAAAGGAAAAATTCTAAGCGAAGAGGGAAAGAGGAAGAAAGAGACTATGATCTTCGGAAGAATGGGACCTGTTCGAAGATCTCCGGTCAGTGGTAGGGACCTGACCAAGACGGATCTCCCAGGGGAGACAACCTTGCAAAGGAGCTCCTCACTTGGGGAGAAAAGACCTAGAGAGAAGGAGGAGAGCTCCGACATAACAGTCATGGTAAGAACAATGGATAAACTTACCAGAGTTTCAAATAATTTAGTGAAACTAATGTCCGACCATACAAACACGAAGGTCGAGATCAAGAATGAGGTAAAAAACTTAAAGATAGTCACCAAAGACATGAAGAGCAATCTCAGACAAGTCGCCCTCGGCAGCATTGAGAAACGAAATAGAATAGTAGAGCAAACCGGTGAGGAAGGAACGACTAAGGAAACGGCAGGAGTGTCCACACAGGTCGGCTTCGAAGAGTTCTTTCACGAAAAACTTAGTGAAGAAGAGATAGAAATGATCGCAACGGTTCTGAACTCAGGAGAAAGAGGCTTTAAAAAATAAAGGACATCATAAAGATGGGAAGAAGCTCACTATAGGGTCGCCAAACCGGGAAGATAGGATAAACCTACATGCGACTTAGTAGTGGTCATGGATTCAGTGAGGGGGAAAGGTTCCACGACCTGACAAGGAAAAACAGGAACTGGGAATATGTGCAGGAGGTACATACAGACCAGGAAAGGTGGAGTACTTCCAACTTAGTACTATGAGCACGATGACAAGGACGGGTCAGAAGGAAGAGAACCGGGAAAACCGTCAGAATATTTTCATGGTCCCTGTAGAGAAAGGGGTGACGGAAATTGACGGGGACAAGAGACTACTGGCAATTATTTCTAAATTGAGGAAAGACATGGAGATACTGGGGACCAGAGAGGCGTCCCTAAGAGTAGTGGGGGCTACAAAGGTAGGAACTTCAAGAAGCTCCTGGAAGTTACATTTATGGGTATGGACTTTCACCTCGCGCAGGTGGAGTATGAATGCGGGGAAAGTAGGATGTAGACGCAGAAGGTGATCATGAAGGAAGGTAGAAAATCCCATGCCGAATTGCTCAAGCAAATCAAGGGTAGCCTAGACACAAAGAAGGAGGCGATTAGCATCACAAGCGCTAAGAATACTACGGACGAGGACTTCACCCTCAAAGTGGCAGGGAAAGAACAGGCCAAGCGCCTGAAGAAGAATATCGTGGCCCGCACGGAGGAAGGGAAAATAGAGAAGGGAACACAAACGTCATGGTCGGACTGACACGCATCACAGCCAAGAAGCCCCTGGAAAGAAAACATATACCAATTGACTGGAACTCGTGCAAGATTCGAGAGAGACTGCATGCCCAGCGCTGCTTTAGATGCCTGCAGTTCGGGCATAGTAAAACCGACTGCAAGGGAGAAAACATGACGGACTCCTACTACAGATGTGGCAAAGGGGGCACCAGGCACGATAGTGTAGTAGTAAGGCGACTTTTTGCCTCACTTGTAAAGAATCCGGTCACAGAGCCGACAGCTTACAGTGCCCGCAGTATAAAAAACTCATCCTCGAAAAGCGGGGGCTTAAGAGACACCTGGCCACAAGGGATGAGGAAAGGGTGGATGAAAGCACCTAGGACCAGAACTCAGACAGCCTATAGGTATGTTAGAGAGATAAGAACCATCTAATTCGAAGTTCCTTTAAATAAATATGGGAAGGGCGAGGGCCGCTCACGACGTTGCAGAGGTACTCACACGAAGGGAATGTTATCACATTTAGTCTCTCAACAAAGAATCATTAAAGATAAGAGATCTAACGTGACCATATACGTGATGAACCGAGGAGTTGGCATCACCAGACACTTTGTTAAGAATCGGTATGTTGAAGTACAAGTTTGATACCTGATGGTGTGCAATTGCTATGTTTCACCAAATGTCCCGCTTTGAGTATATGAAGAGTATATTGACTCGATTATCCAAGAGGCTGGGACGGAGAGTGTACCGGTCTCCGGTTACCGATGGTAAAACCTATCGTCTATTTGTTGACTTCAAAGCCGCGTACGACAATGCTAAGGGAACAGTACTATACCAATCAATACATGAGTTTGTTACACCAGAATAACTAGAATGACCAACTCCGACCAACTAGAATGACAATGTCTGACTTAAAAGAGTGCGTAAGTATAGAGAAATATAATTCTAGAACTTTTGAAATAAAGGATGGACAAGGGGATGCGCCGATAACCTGAATGTGAACGATCGTCCATGGAACCAAAGAGTTCAAGATGGGAGAGGGAAATACCTATGATAATGGATCCATGCACCTACGTTCGTAGGTAATAGTAAATACTTTCCGGACATCTCGCTGGTTTCAACGTTACTTCTAAACAGGGTCGTAAGCTGGACTGTTTTAAAAGAAGAATCACTCAGCTTACATAAATATGTGAGTTTTGAACTACCGAGCAAAAGGAAGAAACGGAAAGATGAAGATATCGATCTAAAGAGATTTTTAAATGAGTAAGTCTTTGTGGGTGCTTTTAGCTTGATTAGTCTGAGATGCGAGGATGTGAGTGAGTTGATCGAGGATCTGAGTGGGGCACCGGAGTTGGCTTCTTCTTCTTCTTTAAGTACCGTGCCCAAATTTTTAGGCGTGGGTAGCTTCCATAACAATTTGCCGATATCGTTCTCGATCTTGTGCGGCATGTAACAATTGATCTGCTGATAAGCCAGTCCATTGACGAAGGTTTCGGAGCCATGAATATTTCTTTCGACCAATTCCTCTTTTTCCGTCGATCTTTCCATTGAGTATTAACTGCAGCATCCTGTATCTGCTACCTCTCATTATATGCCCCAGATATTCAAGTTTTTTCTTTTTTATCATCTTCATTAAGTCACCTTCGCCTTGACCTACTCTGTTTGAAATGCGTTGAACCCAAGATATTCTGAGCATTCTACGATACGACCACATCTCAAAGGCTTCTAATTTGTTCATCATGTTAACCTTCATGATCCAGGTTTGACATCCATATAGTATTACAGGATACACATAACATTTTAGGAACTTGATTCTTAGTTGTAAATTCAGCTGAGAGTTGCTCAGAATAGAAGTTTCATAAATGCTCCTCTTGCAATTTCTATTAGGAGTTGGCTTGTGTTAGGTCAAATGGGTGGTATGAAAGAAAATAACCGTACTGGTAGAATGAGGGGCTTGAATATCAGAGAACGAATTGTATGAGAGTAAGAATGGAGTGGAAGAGGTTATTAAAATTTCAAGCAGGAAAAAGAGAATCAATGAATTAAAGCGAATGCAGAACCAGTACAGAAATGAGATTACATGATTGAAGAGAGAAAAGTGGAGTAACCTGCTTCAGGATCTCAAAAGAGGTATCTGGCGACAGTGTTTCAAGATGGTGTGTATCTAACAGAAGGGGAAAAGACACACTATCACCTGCCCGAGGAGAAGAGACTGTTTAAGACGGGAGCGCTTTCCTCAAGTGGAGAACAGACGTTTAAGTGTTACTTGTTTCATAGAGGCGGTACCCTTTACTGAGTTGGAACTCGGCGAGGCCGTTGGATGGAAAAAGATCCGAAAGGTACCTGGCATAGACGGAGTCATACCGGAGAAGCTAAGGCTCGCCGCACAACTGAACCAAAAGAGGTCAGAAAACCTGGGTGCCATTTTCGAGCTATGTGTGTTGGCCTTTGATTACCTGATACGAGTTGAATTTTGTTGTACCCACTGGCTTCATTATGATGTATGATTCTAGGGTGCAAAAATCCTGTATGTATGATTTAGTTATGGCGTGCAGAAAACTGCACTCATTAGGCCAATTGTGGGATGTAACACTATTGTAATATAATATAAACAGATGACATTGATACCTACGAAAGGCTCCTGAATCGTAAAATAGCCGCGCGACTCATCTAAGCTATTTATTATAACAGAAACCGTGGATACGAAAGGCGCCCGAATCTTAAAAATGGTCTTCAAGGGCGCCGCGCGTCCTCGGAGCAGATATTGGTACCAACAAAAGGTCTTCGAGGGCGCCGCGCGTTGCATCTAAGCTTTTTATTATAATAGAAACAGCGGAAATTGATACCCACGAAAGGCGCTCAAATCGTAGAAATAGTCTTCGAGGGCGCCGTGCGTTGCATACAAGCAATTTATTATAATAGAAACAGTGAATGTTGATACCCACGAAAGGCGCCCGAATCGTAAAAATTGTCTTCGAGGGCGTGCGCGTCCTCGGAGCAGATATTGATACACACAAAGGCGTTCGAATCGTAAAAATGGTCTTCAAGGGCGCCGTTCGTCGCATCTAAGCAATTTATTATAACAGAAACAGCGGACATTAATACCTACAAAAGGCGCCCGAATCGTAAAAATGGTCTTCGAGGGCGCTGCGCGTTCTCGGAGCGGATATTGATATCCACGAAAGGCGCCCGAATAGCCTACGTTATTTGATTATCTGACATCTGGTATTTTGTTGTACCCACTGGCTTCATTATGTAGGTTTCTGGTGCCAAACGGCGAAATCACAAGCAAGTAGAAACATTTTTTAGGGGAATGGTAGCTGCATCATATTTGTGTAACAGTTCAAAAAAAAAATTTTTTTTCAGCGTTTAATTTTTTTAGTGGATAGATAGTAACCAAGGCAAAAGGCGCACCGGCCCGATGGCCGGTGGGCCGGCGGGCCAGTCCGGGCCTGCTCCAACTAGTTGGAGTCAACTCTAACTGAGAATCAACTTGAACTGTAACATATATATACTCGGATTCACGAGTAAATTTCAGTACACTTCTTATGAAAAGCAACGTTGCCGATACTCACATATCGTTTTACGCTCATCTGAAGCCGGCTCTGCCACGGTAAGTCAGACGACGAGCTCGCAACAGCGCATCATTTTCTTCCATTTGATTTACGTTGTGCATTAGAGCCAACGCTGAAATCTACAACTGAATCCAAGTATAGGTACTATGAAATATCCAATAATTTGGAAATTTATTTATATTAGATTAATTTAAAAAAAATGTAAACATTAAATATTTAAATATATTATAATATATTATTCAATATAAATGCAGCATTTAAACGTCGTTATAAATTGCAAACAGAAAACAACACATAGTTACTTGAAACTTTTATATTTTTTAGAGTTTACCGCTAAAATTTATGCCCTGAATAACTGCAACAAAGTAAATGATGCAAGAAATCATATTTTTATGAATTATGAAAACTGATACTGCTAAAGAAGACAGCGAACAGTTTTTGAAAAAAATTAAAAGTTTTGACTCCAACCCTATACCACCATGCTGGAAATCTTTAGAACAAAAAATTTAACCAACGATTTTTGTTAATTCCATTTGGCTTAATGCAACTGAGTCGGAATGTACAAAACTCCAGCCTGAAAACTGTGGTTGGCATCTAGACGATTATTTAAAACCAACAGGATTTATGGGGACCAAACGCCTTTGAAAGTGCACGACATTTTGGAAATGACGGAAAGTAATGGTGAATGTAGCGAAGGCAATATTGAAAATTTTAGTTCCGATGAATCTGATGTAAAGTAAAAATCACTGGAACCAATGTTTTACAAATGTAATATTTATACTTATGGTTTAGAATAATAAAATAAATGTACTAAATAATAGTGCAATGTATACCTAGTAGGAAAAGTTTAACATTCCCGGACGATGTAAATATTGCCTTGTCTCGTCTTGCGCCTCGACGGCAATATTTACATCGTCCGGGAATGTGGCTTTTCGTACAAGGTATTGTAGCGGAAGAGAAATCTTGGCCGATCCCCGTATAACAGTAAACACCTCGAGAATGACGTAATCGGATGTGCTAGGCCTCGCCGGAGAATTCTGGAAGGTACGTCACGTAGGCGGAACAAGCCGATAGCTCGAGATGGGAGTCGATTGTTCCAGAATAACAACTGGGTATAAATACGGGCATATTTTGTGAATAAGTTTAGTGTATAAGATAAATTCGTCTGTAACTTATATAAATAAAGTCGTATATAAATTACGAACCGCTAGTTTTATTGTAATTAGAAGTAATTACACTAATCACGCTACAGTTGGTGTCGGTGTTCGGTTAACTTAGTGCGATATAAATAAGTGAATTACAGAGAGACTTTAAAAGACTTTTGAACTTTATTCGTCAGGAACAACCGGAGTGCGTTAATTGTTCGGTATTCGGAAAGACTTTAAAATACTTTTGGACTTTATTCGTCGGGAATAGTTAAAGTGCGTTGATTGTTCGGTATTCGGAAAGACTGTTAAAAGACATTTTGGAAAGTACGTGTGTGCCGACCAAAGATGTTGCTACAAGAACTTACAGTAAAACAGCTCCGTGAACAGCTCGAGGAACGGGATCTGGACAGCAGTGGGCTCAAGATAGTCCTACAAGCACGACTCGAGGATGTCCTCACGAAGAACGGAGAAGACCCAAAGACGTTCCACTTCCAGTCAGCAGAACAAGTAATCTTATCGAAATTAAAAACTGTTTCTGAAACGATCGATGAAACTTCTAGAAGAAGCGACGAGAAACTTGAAGAAGTTAGTAGACAGAACAACGAGAAATTTGAAAGTGTTTCTCAAAAGATCGATGAAACTTCTAGAAGAAGCGACGAGAAACTTGAAGAAGTTAGTAGAAGAAGCGACGAGAAACTTGAAGAAGTTAGTAGAAAAAGCGACGAGAAATTCGAAAATGTTGCTAAAAGATTCGATGAGACTTCTCAAATAATTAAAGAGGTCTGTAGGCAAAACAACGAAAAACTAGAAGAAGTTTGTAAACAGAACAATGAGAAATTTGAAGAAGTTTCTAGAACATTCGATAAGATGCAGAAAAGTGTAGAGACCGTAGAAGAAAAGATCAAACAGCTAGAGAGCAGGATAACCGATACAAAAGTACAACCATCAGTTAATGCAGCAACGTTAGATCCTTTAGTGAAAGATGAACTACCGAGAGACGAAACGTCGCATAATATGAGATTCAAATTACCACCATTTGATGGAAAGTCCTCTTGGTCCATATATCTTAGACAGTTTGAAGCTATTGCGACCGCCAATCATTGGACCGAACAAGAAAAGGCTGTTTCCTTGACTGCTGCTTTACGAGGTGATGCTGCAGATATATTAAGGTCAATTCCCAAGGGTCAAGAAAATTGTTACCAGACCTTGTTCACTCGTCTAGAAAAACGCTATGGAGATGCCCATCTACAACAAGTATACAAAGCACAACTGCGAAGTAGAAATCAACGAGCAAGTGAGAATCTGCAAGAATTTGAAGCAGATGTGGCTCGTGTGGTGCGGTTGGCTTATCCAGAGGTGCCAGACAGCGTTTTAGAAGAAATTGCAGTAGATACCTTCGTCAATGGGCTGAAAGATAATGAACTACAGAAAGCTTTACGACTAGCAAGGCCGAAAGTTTTAGATGAAGCACTTGCTATTGCCTTGGAACACGAAGCAGCTAGCCAAGCTTCACGAAACAATCGAGTAATAACCGTGGAAAAAGGCGATAAGAGAAAAGATGAACGTTTGGTGGAAATGGTACGGAGGGTGATTCGTGACACGATGCCGAAGAGACGCATGAAGAGGGCTGGAAGAGTTGGTTCAAATACAGATGCTTCCTCGATACGGCCATGCAGTGAAAGTTGTAATCACCGGCTTAAAGTAGATGAACAGCTTTGCCCTGTGAGACGAACTACCGTCGTTAATGAGCAATGGCAGCCACAACAGTTACAAGAAGCCCAAGAAGACGATCCATGTATAAAAAGAGTATTGGATTGGATGCGTCGAGGTGAGAGACCTAGTTGGCAAAACATTAGTGCATGTAGTCCGGAAGTCAAGGCCTACTGGAGCCAATGGAATTGCCTGATACTAAAAGATGATCTTCTGTACAGAACCTTTGAGAACGATGATGGTACAGAATCTAAGCTTCAGTTGATTGTACCTAAAAGTAAAGTGTCAGAAGTATTGCGTCAGTTGCATGACGGTACATCAGGTGGACACTTTGGTATTACGAAGACTCTGCAAAAGGTTCGAGAACGGTTCTATTGGGTGAACTGTAAAGATGATGTAAGAAGATGGTGCCAGAAATGTGAACTGTGTGCATCCGGTAATGGTCCAGTTGGTAAAAAGAGAGCACCCATGAGACAGTACAATGTTGGCAGTCCTATGGAAAGAGTAGCAATCGACATTGCAGGTCCATTTCCAGAAACTGATGCTGGAAATAAATACATCCTGGTAGCCATGGATTATTTTACGAAATGGACCGAGGCCTATGCATTACCAAATCAAGAAGCTGCTACCGTTGCAGAGGTACTTGTTAAAGAATTCTTCAGCCGATTTGGTGTTCCCTTGGAGATCCACTCCGACCAAGGGCGAAACTTTGAGTCAGCTCTTTTCCTAAACGTTTGTAAATTGATTGGTGCCAATAAGACCAGAACAACACCCCTGCATCCTCAATCAGATGGGATGGTCGAGAGGATGAACCGAACGATGGGTAAACACTTGTCCAAAGTTGTATCTGAACATCAGCGAGATTGGGACCAACACATTCATTTATTCCTGATGGCCTACCGCTCGGCCGTAAATGAAACTACAGGTCAAACACCAACCTGCCTGATGTTGGGTCGTGAAGTTCGGTTGCCCTGCGACCTAGAGTTTGGCTGCGGACCTTCCGAGGAACATGTTGCAGGCGAAGACTACGTTGACCGCCTGAAATTACGAATGAACAACATTCATGAACTTGCCCGACAACACATCCAGATAGCCAGTGACAGAATGAAAGATCAATATGATTCTCGATGCAAGAATGAAAGCTTCGAAGTAGGTGATCTTGTCTGGATTTATAGTCCGCAACGTCGTCGAGGCTTATGTCCTAAACTGCAAAGACAATGGGAAGGTCCATATGAAGTTAAGAAGAAAATAAATGACGTAATATATAGAATTAAGAAGTTGCCAAACGGTAAACCAAAAGTTATTCACATAAATCGTCTTGCACCATATGCTGGCTCAAATGAAACGGAAGAAGCACGAGTCCTCCAACAGGAGATGAAAGATGTCGCACAGCCAAGTTTTAATCAATTTATGTCAAATTACGCAGCGAGAAAGAGTGCTAGATTCGGCGTGACCACAGAAGTTCAGCAAGATCTGTTTGGTGTTCCAGAAAACGTCTCTCTGGCCCACTGTGTTGCCCAAGACCTCGAGATGACTAAAGGAATCTCGTCCGTATTCAATAGAAAGTTCGGCCGCCTGGACGAATTAAGAAATCAGCAGCCTAAAATTGGAAGAGTACTGCGATTGGAAGATGGTCCTCGATCTTTGCTGTATATGGTGACCAGAAAGTCTTATACGGACACGCCAAGCTACGAGAACATATGGCGTACTCTAACTAATTTGAAGAAAATCGTGTGTAATTATGACATCAAAAATTTGGCTTTACCAAAAATAGGCCATGCAGTAGAAAATCTGGATTGGAAGGTTGTGAGAAGCATGCTTGAAGTGGTCTTCAGAGGAACTGGTGTACAAATCACTGTGTGTTGCATGAACCCGAAGATGTCGTACCCTTCAAAGACAGTAGACTGTTATTTCTTCTTGAAGGGTGTATGCAGAGCTGGAGAGTCGTGTAGATTCCGCCATCCTGGGCCTTCATTTAGAGTTGCTGATCGAGACGCTCAGATCTTAAGAGGGGAGCAGTGTAGCGGAAGAGAAATCTTGGCCGATCCCCGTATAACAGTAAACACCTCGAGAATGACGTAATCGGATGTGCTAGGCCTCGCCGGAGAATTCTGGAAGGTACGTCACGTAGGCGGAACAAGCCGATAGCTCGAGATGGGAGTCGATTGTTCCAGAATAACAACTGGGTATAAATACGGGCATATTTCGTGAATAAGTTTAGTGTATAAGATAAATTCGTCTGTAACTTATATAAATAAAGTCGTATATAAATTACGAACCGCTAGTTTTATTGTAATTAGAAGTAATTACACTAATCACGCTACAGTATACATAATATTTTTCCGAAAATAGACATATTATTATTTTGACTCAAATATTCGTGATGCCACAAAATACAGGTTTGTAACTATCGAAACAAAAATATTCAATTGTCAAAGGACCCCGCAACACTCCTTATGGAAAAATGGTCCCAGTCAAATTTAAAGAAAGTTTGGTCAATTATACTTCTCGATGTGTAGATTAAAAAAGTCCATGGGACCTGGGTCTGAATAACTACTATTCTCGGGCTACAGCCTTCTAAAGTTATTAGATTCGAGTGCTCGGTTTACGTTAAGTGCACTAATTCACGGCCAAGCGAACGAAAATATTTATTATTGGAAGAAGAGAGACTCAATTTCTTCATACGTACTTGCTTGTTGTATATGAATTTGTGGTCAAAAATAGATGCATCGTATTTTAGTCTTCAGAAAACCTCCGAAAAATCCTCAGAAAACTAAAGAAGTGCGAAATAAAATGGGCTACTAGAGTGATATAATAATTATCATGTTTTCTTAAATCCTTCACAGTTATGCAATACCAGGAAAGCTGCAGTTCCGCCTTATCTTTAGAATACTATTGACCAGTGGCGGATCTAGGGGGAGAATGGGTTAATTCCACCCGTAACATGCTTCAGAATTAAAGAAAAAATTATATAGAAAGGAAATATAATTTCCATACAGATATTTTCGTTTCCAGACAACATCTACGTATGAGGAAATATAGAACGTTTCTTTCAAAAAAATTGTCAAAAATGTCTAAATTCCTGACCGATTTTCTAAAAAATACCTTTAGTACCTAATGGTTTTTTTAATTTTTGAAGTCAAAATTTTCGAAGACTCACTTTGTTTATTTTTATTTACATTCTTGAAAAAACATAAAAGTTTCAAGTAACTATGTGTTGCTTTCTGGTTCCAATTTATAACGACATTTAAATGCTACATTTATACAGTCGAACCCTCTTATTAGAATACCGGTTAAAGGAATATCCCGGTTTTAAGGAATAGAAATTTGAGGTCCCAAAACATTTTTACTAGGCTTATAAGATCGGTTATTAGAATATCCCTGTTATAGGAATACTTTTTCTTGGCACGACGGCTATTCCAATAAGCGGGTTCGACTGTATTGAATAATATATTATAATATATTGAAATATTTAATGCTTACAGTTTTTTTTTAATTAATCTAATATATATTTCCAAATTATTGGATATTTCATAGTACCTATTATACTTGTAATAGTTGCAATATACATACTTGCAATATATACGGTGAGGCAGATAACTGGCCTATTAGAAATATCTCGATAACTAAAGACGACAGAATCATGAAAATTGGAATAAAGGGGTTTTGAAGGATGATCTATTAAATGAAAATATTTTCATCTCTTTGCAACTTCCGGTTATACCGGAAGTTGCTTATAACTTCGTTTTTTTTAATGGGACACTCTGTATATTTTTATATTTTGGGATTCTCTTCGATGTCTTCTTTCTTAAAATATGAGGTTTTGTAATATTATACAGGGTATTTTAAAAGATAATTACGTTTTTTTTATTAATTTCGTAGCAATATTCACACCCTGTAGAATTGTAGTAGTTTGACATCTAAAACTTTACTTACGTTCAAATGATTTTTAATATACTCTACTATTGTTAAGAATCATTAGTATAGCTAAAGTTTTAATTTTAGAATACAGGGTTGGTCGAAACTCGGAATGAGTATTTTCTGAGATTTCTTAAATGGAACATGGAGTATTTTTGTATTGTAGTGAAATGATATTTTATAGTACTTTTTTATTTCTTAAGCATTCCCTATACCTAACTGCTTTAATTTGTGAGTTATTGGTGATTCAAGCTAAACAGTAATTGCAAAAAAATACGTAAAATTTTATTAGGTTGGCCGTGAAAATACTCAATCCCAAATAATTTTTCAGAAATAAATACATATTAATCCAGACTGGTACTTAAAATTACCAATAATGGTTTAGCTATCAAAATACCTACGTAGTTAAGATTGTGTGTGTGTGTGTGTGTGTGTGTGTGAAAAAATGGCTTGGATGCTGGTCCGTTAGCCACAGATTTTTATTTTATTTTTACCTCAATTTATTAGTTTTGTTATATTCCCACCTATCTGACTCAAATGACTATATTTGTTTCTTTCAAGTAGTTTATGAGTAATTTAAATATTTCCATTTTATGACAACTTAGTAGATATTCTATACTAATTGGAAAATGAACTTGTGTTTGTCGTAAATTGTAATACAATTGATTTATATATCTCTCGTTAATTTTGCATTCAAAGAAAATATGGTTCAAATCTCTAATCGAAACATTATCACAAAAACAGACTGATGAATTAACTATTGCTAATTTGTGCAGATGTGCCTCATATTTTCCGTGTCGAGTTTTTAATCTGACGATAGTAGAAATATCTTGCTTTGGCAGGTTATACTTAAATATGTATTCAGGTGGCGGAGGAAGTTCTTGATGTAAAGAAAAATATAAATTTTTTAATATGCTTGAAATATTTTTCCATTGTTTTTTCCATATTTTATTTATTCTATCTTTGACGTCATTTATTGCATCTGTCGATAAGATCTGAGTTAGGATCTCACCATTTTTTATTGCATCTTTGGCCAACTCATCCACTTTCTCATTACCCAGTATACCGGCATGCCCTTTTGCCCATATAAATACTACTTCCAGTTTAGACGAATTATTTTTTATATTACATAAAATTTTTGATTTGTATGAATTAAAATCAGTGTTTTGAATTGCATATATTGCAGATCTGGAGTCTGTTATTATAACAGCTTTTTCAATATTATTCTCTTTGATCCATTCTAGAGCTTTTTCGATGGCTATAATCTCAGCTGTAAAAATACTGCTAATACTAGATAATTTATAATTATTATGTTGATGGGTATTTTGCACATACATAGCACATCCTACTCCTGTTTGATTTTTAGAACCATCTGTGTAAATTACTGTATAATCCACAAAGTCGCTCAGTATAGATTTTACTAAAATATTATTTAAATGATTTGATTCTGTATATTTAGGAATTATGATTCTTGGTTTTTTTATCAAAGTTTTATACGGAAATTTATAAATTGGTAATAATTTACTGTTGTGTAAATCTGTATAATTCCTGGTTTCAATGAATGCATCTGTTAGTGGTGGTGAATTTTTTATTCTCCAATATTTGCTAGTTAAGTTTTCCATGTTTAATAAAGCCAGACTTGTTAAAAGGTCTGACTCAGTGTTTCTTAGCTTTATGCAGTATTTTTGAGCTAAAAATTGTCTACGTAAATTTAATGGGATTTCATTACACTCTGCTAGCATAACGTTTGTTGGAGTGGATACCATTGCACTTAAACATATTCTCAAGCATCTGTATTGTATCCGATCTAATATTTTTAAATTCGTATTGCTTGCTGATCCATATATCCAACACCCATAGTCCACGACTGACCGAATACAAGCATTGTAGAACAATAAAGCTGTTTTGGGGTCTGCACCCCATTTTCTGTTGGTAATACACCTTAGTATATTTTTTTTTCACACTTACCTTTGATGTATTGAATATGTTTATTGAATATGTAGTTAAGATTGTTGGTGCGATTAATAATTAAGCACAAATTAAAGCAGTTAGGTATAGGGAATGATTAAGAAATAAAAAAGTACCATAAAATATCATTTCATTACAATACTAAAATACAGGGTGTTCCATTTAAGAAAACTCAGAAAATACCCATTCCGAGTTTCGACCAACCCTGTATACTAAAATTAAATATTTTGCTATACTAATGATTCTTAACAATAGTAGAGTATATTAAAAATCATTTGAACGTAAGTAGAGTTTTAGATGTCAAACTACTACAATTCTACAGGATGTTAATTTTGCTACGAAATTAATAAAAAAACGTAATTATCTTTTAAAATACCCTGTATTATCCAGAAAGAATCCAGAAATGTAAAAATATAGAGGGTGTCCCATTAAAGAAAACGAAGTTATAAGCAACTTCCGGTATAACTATAAGTTGCAAAGAGATGAAAATATTTTCATTTAATATACCATCCTTCAAAACCCCTTTATTCAAATTTTCATGATTCTGTTGCCTTTAGTTCTCGAGATATTTCTAATGAGCCCTTTATTTGCCTCACCCTGTATACATATTTTATTGCGAGTTTTTGCCAGTGATTTTTCTTTTTTGGCAATAAATTCTGCTCAAGAATTTTTTATACCTTTATATTTCAGAATATTCCAATTATAAGTATATTATTCTATACTGCAACATAATTTTAATGCTGAATAATTTTTCTCCGGAGCGAAATTCATATTTTTTGACATACCTCGTATAAAATCTATAAAATTGATAATGGCTGCACCTTAGGTTTTAGACAATTCAAAGCTCTTTATGAACAATTGCTTTTTTTCGCAAAATAATAATAAAAGAGTTATCCTAGTTGTAAGAAATAAAAATGAAGTTTGGAATATAATTTCAGAAAAATTTGAATCTTTTTTCCAATAATTATAATGATGTAATTGCGCACTAAAACATTTTTTTGATTAATAATACCTTTTCATAATAACAATTTTCGATTTGTGAAAAATAAATGGCCGAAGTCACTCTTGACCGAAATTAACATTTTTTGACATAACTCGTATAAGATTGACAAAATTTGACATCTGATGATTGAATCATAGGATTTACAGCATGCAGAAATTTTTATAAAGAATAACTTTTTTTTGTAAAATTAGTAATAACAAAGTTTTACATATGTTTAATTATCCATAAGTAGACGCTGTAAAATTTTAAAAATTAGGCAACCCTCATTTAGAACAGGCTTTTTACGGGCAACCCTATGTAATCGTATTTGTAATTAAACAGTACCTAGTTTTGTGTTTGGTTGATAGATTAAACAAGTAGGTGCAAATACCTATGAACAAGACACCTGTTTCAACCTGGCAACCCAATCGATTTGACAGGATAAAATAGGCACCCCTATGTTTACATATCCTATAGGCTTTGCACTTACCGATAGTGTTAATTTTTTTTGTTAAACACGTCAGTCAAATTTATGAAAAAAAAATCATTTTTTAATTATTAATTAATTATAGTCAAAGCAGGATTATATCAGGCACCCCTTGTTTTTTATAATGTTTAACATACTAATTTACATATAAAATAATTTTTTTCCATTAAACAGATCGGTGCAGTTCGACCTTATATCGGATCTTAGACTATTATGATTGTATGAAATATTCGCGGTGTGCAAGTACTTGGAAGGGAAACGAGAAACGACCGTGCGCGAGTCGCGGAGAAATATTGCAACTATCTTAAATAATTCATATTGTCTATTGAAATTGTCAAATTGACGTATATTTCATACCTTCTGTCATTGAAGCAGAAAAATTATATATTGCTCCACAATATTGATATGATATGCAATTATTATATAAAGGTAAATTTAATTAATTGTATTTTGCTTGCAGCACTGCATTTTAATAACTAATTTTATTTATTACATACAATTGTTTACGTTTGCATAACATAACCTGCATCTTATTTTTTCTTCTTATTATTTTTCTAGACTATGGCCTTGACAATTATCCAGCAACCAGGACTAATATAATTGGCCAATATAATTAAAAGTGTGAATCAAAGTACAGAGCGTAGAAATAGAGGTCGCTTTGCCGAACTTGCACGGTCCCAATAGCAACTGCAAGTGGATGTTAATGGATCATAAATGGTTATACCAATATACAAATCGAAGTTTTTACTTTTGTATTAGAAATTGTTTCTGTTGAGGTGGTTAATAGTCAATTGAATCACGGTTTTTGCTACAAATTTTAAAGAACCGATTGGATTGACATGAAATTTGGCATATACATAGCTAACATATCAAAAAAAGTCATATTGTGCTCGTCCCTTCACTTTTTCTACAACGTTGTTCTCGGACGTAACTAGAGGCCCAGAGTACGTAAAGTTTCTACCCCCTTAACGATGTGTGCTTTGCCCAGCGGGTGAGTTTCACCCCTTCTCGGGGGTGAAAAAATATATGTTCAAAATAGGTCGAGAACTGGATAAACTGTCTAATTCTAAGCAGCTGTTGTTCTATAGAGGTTTTTCACTGGGTCAGTACTTTTCCAGTTATTTACAGATGAATGTGTTCATTTTCAACAAACAAAAACACGCTTTTAAACGGTTTTTCGCAAACTACTCAAAAAGTAAGTATTTTATCGAAAAAACATTTTCGGCAAAAATATAGCATATAAAAAAAGTGAAAAAAATGACGTACATATAAGGCCTCTGGACGCAGTAGAAGCAGAGTTGTAGCTAATGAAAAATAGGTTCATATTCATCAAATTCCAAATCAAATATTTCAACGTCAAATAACCAAAAAATGAAGTCGACGAGGAAAATACAATTCCTGTAGCTGGCTGTATACCATAAATCACAAAAATTCTAGATTTATTGTAAAAGGTATATTTAAAATTCCCTAAATAAGCTTTACCTTAAATCAAAACGTTTTCGGATTAAGAAATCCATCATTAGTGTTACTAAAAGCCAAAAAATAGCATACCTGAGCCATCAAAATATTTCGGGTAAAAACCTTTTAAATGTTTAAAGTTGTGTTATATGTATTAGATATTAATACAAATGCTCAAAGATATTGCAGATATATCAGGATATTACCCAGGGCAACACAGGACTCTTCCCACGTGGTTGGAAGTTGAGGATTAAAAGCTCACTTTAAAGTTAGCCATTTTTGGGCATTTATTTTGCTAAAGTTGGTTATTTAGTTGGTCCATTTTTTTTGCTAAAAAAATCAAAAAATCTCTTAGCTTATTTTATGTAATTCTTTTCAGTACTCTCATTTCTGCCGTTTTCAGTAGTCTTTGTGTTGTTGCTATGTCGGGTCTTGGTTCTGATGCATATGTCATTATTGGTCTTATACTGGCTTTATAAGTTCTTGGCTTCAACTCAGTGGTGATATGTCTTGTTGGCCATATAGTGTTGTTAAGGCATCCTGTCAGTTCATTTGGTTTTTGTACTTGATCTCTCAGTTCTAGGTCCAGGTCTCCATAGCTGGACAGTGTAATTCCAAGGTATTTTATCTCCATTACTTGTTCAATATGGATACCATGAATTTTGATTTGACATCTGATTGGTACTTTGCTGATTACTATTGTTTTAGTTCTCTGAGATTAGATTATGTATTACATTCATTTGCTCTTATGTTATATCTGTAGACTAGTATTTGCATATTATCTGCATCCTCTTCCTCTCTGTTGACAGTTTTGAGGATTGATTAAATTAAAAAGCATAGGGCTCAATGAGGCTCCACGTCTTATTCCGCTGCCTATATCTATAATATGTTCTGTAATTTGTCTATGTCTATGAAATCCTGGTCTATGGTACTCGAGCGATTTCTCAGTAATTTGCTACGAGACGAATACTGCATCTGTACACAATCTTCCAGTACGAATACCCTATTCATATTCATCTAAAACTCATCAAATCAAAAAGTCTACTATCAAAATCGTCTGGGAATCTATATAAGTATTGCAAAAGAAACTTGGTCCATAATAAACGATCTTTGAAATAAAACTCACGCATCTCAAACATTTGCCCTTCCAAACCCTAAAAATCTAAACGAATACTTCGTCAGTGTGAGTAAAAATATAACATCAACTACTTTGCCGCAACAAGATCCCATTTCCTATCTCCCTAATTCAGGAATGGTCTCGAATTCATTTTTTGTAAGACCAGTCGATAAATCTGAACTGATCGAAACGATCAATAATCAATAGCAAATCATCCTGTAGTACCTCAAGACAGCCATCATTATTTCTCTTCATAAGGGTGGTTATAAATATAATGCCTGCAACTATAGACCTATTGCCTTAATACCGGTACTCTTCAAAATTATTGGGAGACTCATAAAACCCGACTTCTCATTGATAACAACATTTTATAACGAAATAATTTCGGCTTTTTAACTAATAAATGTAGATACCACTAATGCCATGTTTTCTGTACTTCATGAGATTTACCAAGCACTAAACAATAGTCTTTAAAGTGCCACTGTTTTCTGTGACTATACCAAAGATTTTAGTTGTGTAAATCACGACATTTTGATAAGAAAACTAAATTTCTATGGAACTACGAATTAATTAATTAATTCTAATTATTCAAAGGTATACTTTGAATTGGTTCTAATCTTACTTGGATAATAGGAAACCACTGGTTAGGGCAAATGATACTGACTCTAATAGTCTCAAAAACATTGTATTGGAGTACCACAAGGTTCTGTATTGGGTCCTCTACTTTTCATTATCTTTATAAATGACACTACTAATTTAAAAATCGATGGAAAACTTTTTTCTTTTTGCTGATGATACCAGTATTACTTGGAGCAACTCACCTTTTGTAACTCTTCATGCAACTATAACTTCTGATCTGCTTACGATAAAAACCTGGTCTAACTCTAATTTACTCTCTTTTAACGTGGATATTACAGTAGCGTTATCCTATAAAGGTACTTTCAACTCATGCTTGCTTGTTAATAACATCCAGATCTCTGTGGTTGATTCTGTAAAATTTCTTGGTATTTTTTTAGACGGCAGCCTCAAATGGACCCTTTATATCAATTTGTTAAGTAAGAAACTCTCCTCAGCCTGCTGTGCTGTAAGATCTGTTTCGAAGGAACTCAATTTAACTAATTTAAGTTATCTTCTAAAATAATATATTTTTCTTTGTTCGAGTCTCATCTTCGACATGGTCTTACTTTTTGGTGTTCTAGTAGAATTAGTTTGCTCGTTCTCCATTCTTTCGGAATTTTATTCTTATCCAGTAAACTTCTCGATCAAGTACAAATTTAACTGACATTATTCTACGCAATTTGTACTTTTATTTTAAATGGCTCCACCAACTTTGTCCTCCAAAAACCTATAGTTAGAGAACAAAATAGTTGTCAGTAATTTCTTTCGAAATTCGTGGATTATTACGGAATTTGATGAGAAAGAAGAGTAATTTCAGTGGCGTTGGCTTATAAAATTATACTATAATTTTACGAGTATAATTCTATAATTTTATAATTATACTATTATTTTAGTAGGCAACAAGTAACATTTCATTTAACAGATAGTGACATGTGAGTATATTTTTAATTTTTTGACTTATAATGATGATAGAGCATAGTGCTGAATATTATTCTTGAAGCGGAAATAATGGCCAATGACAACGAAAATACGAAATAAAATACGAACTGTTAAATTGGACTTTATGAGAAGATATCTACAAATTACTAGAGAGGATATTATGATAAGAAGACCACCGGACAGACTTTTTCAAAATTTTGCAGGGACTAAAGCAGAGAGATGGGCTGGCCCCAACATTGTTTAACCTGGTACTGGAGTATGCGATTAGGCAAATACAAACTGGACGAGGAAACCTACTGACCAACCGAACGGTTCAACTGGCCGCTTATGCCGATGATATTAATATTATGAATAGAACATCAACAGGAGCACAGGAAACATACGCAGAGCTAAAAACAAAAACAAAAATGCTAGGTCTGGAAACTAACACAGAAAAACAAAAATAATGTCTCAGACGAGAAGAAATATAGTCCCACAAAACATACATGAAGATGACATTGAAACGGTTGGAAAGTTTACATACCTGGGAGTAGACATATATGCCGACGGATCAGAAGATGGAGAAATACGGAAGAAAATAACGCAGGCAAACAGAGCTTATTTTGGCCTCCCCCATATATTTCGGTCTAAAAGTGTCCACCGAAATACAAAGATGAGAATCTATAAAACTTTAAAAGATGAAGTAGTTTTCAATCTTAATAGCAATATTAATAATATTTAAAAATATTATAATATTACTAAAAGATTTTTAAATTGAAAATTATTGGTCCATTTTCTTGGTAACACCTCCAAGGCTTCTAAAATTTGCAAGCCAGATGGATGCTGAAGCGAAGAAGACAAGAGGGAATTCAAAAAATTTACAATTCACGACCCCCTCTGTTCAGCTGGTAAGTTCCAACAGAAAATGGACCTAGTTACTCAAAGAAGTAACGACCAATATAAAAATAAAATAAAAAAATAAAAATTCCATTTTTATTCGGTTGCAATGCGAAGGTAAACCAATCTTATTTTTCACTTAGAATACGGAGCGCAGTCCAGCCCTCTGAATCGACGATTTTCGACTCTTGTTAGAGTCTAATCGGAGAGAACGTAGGCCTGCTGCTCCATACTCTAAGTGACCAACACCGAGAGTTTATCCCCCATACCGCAACTGACGTGAATGGACTAGGTGACTATCGTCATCTGGCAATTGAAAGATGAAGTAGTTTTTAATCCTAATAGCAATATTAATAATATTTATAAATATTAAAATTTTACTAAAAGATTTTTATTTTATTTTTATAAACCTTTAATTCACCAATAACATGCTATGGCAGTGAAGCCTGGATCCTAAAAGAAACATCCAAAAACAAACTCGACACATTCGAAAGGAAAGTGCTGAGGAGAATACTAGGACCTGTGAGGAAACACGGAATTTTCAGAAGTCGATACAACAACGAACTTTATCAACTTTATAAGGAAGCAGCTCTGTCAGACTTCATTAGAATACAAAGATTGCAATGGGCCGAACATGTGATAAGAATGGGAGAGGATAGGCTACCAAAAAGAGCACTGAATGCTAGAATACAGGGAAAGAAACCGGTTGGAAAGCCAAGAAAGCGCTGGGAAGACACAGTAAACAGCGACGCACAAGCCCTTTTAGGGGTCCGTGTATGAAGAAGAGCAGCCACAGACAAGCAAGGGGGAGGCAAAAAATAAAGGAAGCCAAGGCTTAATTTGGGCTGTAGTGCCGTAGAAGAAGAATATGATAAGAAGAGAGAAAATATGGAACATAATGGAAGTAAAATGCTCAATTACAAAAAAGTTTACAGACCACAGGTTACCGAAAAGAATATTGGACTGGGACTTGCCGGAAAGAAGACGTAAAGGAAGACCTGCCATGAGATGGAAAACTTACATAGAATATGCTCATAGAATAGATAAAAACCTCAGAGAAGGTGACTGGGAGAATAGAGTGCTGTGGAGACAATAACGACGAACTTATAATGGGTACAGCCGAAAAAGAAAAAGATGATGATGATAGTAAAACTATATATATACGTATTGTTAAATTTTTCAAATTGCAATGGTTTTCTGTATTCTGGTAAGGTTTCGTACTTTAAGTTAATCACATTGTATATTTATTGATCCTAGAACATTTAACACTTTTCTAGTTATTGTCTAGTTATTTTCCTAACTAGTGAGGAAAGTGATACTTTCCCGTACGACACATCGGGCAATCCATCGAGTGCAGGAAAGAAACTTTCCGCATGAGGTAGGAAAAATATTTTTTCTAGGGCCGTACGTTTGAAAAAAAAACCGCAACAAATAGAGTAATATCATTTTTATTAAAATTTAGGAGTGAAAATACACAAATTAATTCGTTGTTTGACAAGGTTGTCAAAACCAAATTAGTTACCAAGACGTGGATATTGGTTTTCAAGACGACCATTGTTATTGTTTACCATTGTTATTGTCTACTGATTTGATTTTTGAATATTAGGTATGTCAAAATTATCAGTAGTAATTGCACAAAAGCTCTAAAATTCTATATTAATTTTAGAGATCGAGTGCAATTTGTTGCGATTATTTCATGAATAAAACTGTTCAAAACCAAAATTTTATTGTAATTTATTTATGTAAGTACAAATTAGTACAATTAAACACACAGTTGTTATAAATCTTTTACGGTTGAAAGTCATCACTTTTATAATTTTTTAAACATTAATTGTCATTAATGTCACTGAATGTATTTTTTCATAGCAACGAAGGGCATCTGACGTAATATACTTGACGACGGGAAATTATCAAAGATTATCAGTCTAATTTAGATATCTGTAGCTTTCTATTTTAGTATTTCTGTAGATTTCTATTGGTCAGAATCTCCTATGAATGAAATAATCGCGTTAATTTCATTAAAACCTGAACACAATAAGATAAATTTGAAATAAATTAGTAAATAATATCTAAACATTAGTTCATTGGGGGTCCGGACAAATAACCCCCGGACAAATAATCCCGGACAAAAAATCCCCACAAATTATCCCCGGACAAAAAATCCCCGGACAAAAAATCCCCACAAAAAATCCCCACAAAAAATCCCCACAAATAATCCCCAGACATATAATCCTCGGACAAAAAATCCCCACAAAAAATCCAGGGCAAAAAACCCCTACAAATTTTTTTGGACAAAATATCCCCACAAAAAATTCCGGACAGAAAATCCCCAAGAAATGTTTGCTGTCGAATAGTTCTCTAAAAGTTTTCCCGTGAATGGTGGAAGATATGGGAAATACGCTAAGGCTGTGGGAATCATGTTGTAATTGGCTTAAATCTTTTGATCACTCTGCTTTGAGTAACTCTGTTCAAAACATTGTCTATTCATGATAATAACTGATAACTATACTGAAAACAATAATCTTGATTACTTATACTAATGTAAAAATCCGTTCCACGCATCGCACCGCCATGAAAGTTATACAAAGCTTATTTTGAGTTTTTTGTTGGTTTTGGGAACAAATTTATGTTCATTAATATTCGATATCAGGTTTTTAGAAAACGTAATTGAGGATCTGTGTGCATCCATAAAAAAAACTTTAAAAATTTATCCATAAATCAAACCAGACATGGCTGCATGGGGGAGAGGCCAGATGGGAGAAGGTCTGTAGGGCGGCCTAGAAAAAGATGGAAAGATGCAGTCTGGCGGCCTAAAAAAAGGTGGAAAGATGCAGTCTGGCGGCCTAGAAAAAGGTTGAAAAGTTATAACGCCATTGATGATGATGATGACTAAATATTTTTGACGTTAAACTTACAAAAAGGAACAGAATTTTTTGCATTACAATAAGATTATCGTTTTCTGGACCAGCCGTTATCATCACGAATAGACAATAAGTACAACATGATTCCCAAAGCCTTAGCTTATTCCCCATATCTTCCACGATTTTTGAAAAAACTCACAATTGGAATTCGACATTTGGTAATCGAAATTACAATGTATGCTTAATTTTAATCGCTAATCATTATTTTCGTGCAGAAAACTGGTTTCATGGCGATTGCTATAACTCTCATGCACTGAAGCTGAAAAACATTTGCGTCAATTGCATTCACGGGAAAACTTTTAGAGAACTATTCGGTAGCAAAAAAATTTCTTGGGGATTTTTTGTCCGAGATTATTTGTGGGGATATTTTGTCGAAAAAAATTTGTGGGGATTTTTTGTCCGGGATTTTTTGTGGGGATATTTTGTCCGGGGATTATTTGTCCGGGGATTATTTGTGGGAATTATTTGTGGGGATTTTTTGTGGGGATTTTTTGTCCGGGGATTTTTTGTCCGGGGATAATTTGTGGGGATTTTTTGTCCGGGATTATTTGTCCGGGGATTATTTGTCCTAGCTTCAGTTCATTGCATGTATTATAATAAGTAGATTATAAAGCCATATTACAAGGTATTCTACTTTCCCGCACTCATTGCGGAAAAATTTACTTTCCGCACTGGTGCGGGAAAGTGCAACTTTCGAAAACAAAATGCGTGCTGGAAAGTGGCTGTTTTGGCACGGTCGTCGAAAATTTTTTTATGTGAATAAATTTCTGTAACCATTAAAAGTATTGAAGAGTATCTCCAGCGAAGATTCTGTAATTATCAGCAATTCATTAATGTGATGGCAAAAGGAACACAATAGGTAATACTTAATTATTGAATTAAACGGTATAACTACTATCACTTACAGGAATTTCAGTATAACTCCAAGACAAGAAATAAACTGCACGACTAAAGTAGGCAATATTGCTTTCAAAATTAACATCTTTATAGCATGTTGTGCTGATAAGTTATGGTTATTGCTCAGGAAATTAAATTAGGTGTTTTTTTATTGAGACGTAGGCGTGTTCATTTCGGTATAGATGCAAAATAATGTACCAAGTTTATTTATTCCTGATAAATAACGAAACATAGAAATCCACGAGGAAAAATTTCCTGTAGTTGGCTGTATACCATTACAAAAACATAAAATCCTTTCAACAAATCCTTTTAACAAATATACCTTTTATAAAGAAACATAGAAATGTCCTTTACAATTTGTAAATTTGTCTCTCAATGCGCGGATCGTATTGGGCTCATCTGCGAAAGTTGCAAATTTAAAAAGAGTTGATAAATTGTTACAGACTTCTTGTAAGAAGTTTTCTTAAGTGAAGTAGGTGTCCTTAATGTATCTTCTTATACAAGATAATATCTTATATCATTAATATGAAAAAGCTTGTAACGTTACAAACGTCACATCTTTGCTATTTTATTTTTAAATAATTATTCTATTTTATTTTCTTTAATATTTTATTACTAATAATCTTCTATTTGTTTTACCTGTTTTCTTTGCTTAAAACTCGTTGGCGTCCTCTTTTATTATCCTCTATTTCCTATCTCTCTTTTCATCTAAAATCTAAATCATCATACGGAACGTACTTCATATATATTCTTACTCTCTAGATAAATATTTTAATACGGAACATAGCTGCCCAGCTCCGCATACTTCACGCTGTCATATCAATGAGTGTCACAATTCTCAAAATGGAGGTGGTAAAGTTATAAAAGACAAAGGAGCTTAAAAATAAATCATTTATATTCAATAGACGATCTCTCTCTTGGGGTAAGAATACTAAGAATTCTAAGTATTACAATAATTGTATTCCTACATGCATACCTAGCTTTTTTCAATCATTTTTACGTATCTAACCTAACCTCCCATATTCTAAAAGCATGTGTTCTGATATTTTAGTTTTAAATATTATATCTTTTTAACTTACATATATGCATAAGAGTAATCAAATTATTTAACTATTCCCCTCATCTTAATTCCATTTAATTTACCCCTTGCCATCTGCTACTTTTTGAATACTTTTTGGCAAGGTAATTTTCTTCTTGATGTCAAAAATTATACACGTTTTGTATTCCAGTCTTTGGATAAAAATCAACTTTTCTCCCTTCGGGAGCCACCAGCTTCCATCACCGGTGATACAACTTTAAAGACAAGACAACAAGATGCATCAAACAGACAGCAGCACCCGACATCTCTAGTTGCAGCGACCTAAGGCCACAACATCTGCTCAGGTCTACAAGTCTACAGCTGTACCATCCGACATCAAGAAGATCTACCATCAAATACCACAAGCCAAACATAAGTATAATCCAGAATTGTTAGTTTTTGGCAAGAAATTTGAATATATTTGTTAATGCATTTAATAAGTCACATTTTTATATATCTTTATTGAACAATAAACATCTTCTTCTTGTTTTTATATAGACATTACTCTGTCTGTTTTTCAATGTGCCTCCAGTAAGTTGTCATTCCATCTTTTTTGTGGTCTTCCCACTGATCGTCTTCCTATTGGGGAACCGTCTCTCGCTGTCCTGACTACCCTATGTTGTTATTCGGCTTATGCGATCATTCCATTCTATTCTTCTGTTCCTTACCCAGTTATTAATGTTGTCCACCTTGCATCTCGTTCGTATATCTGCATTTCTAGCTCTATCCCACAGCGTCTTACCATCGATTTTTCGAAATGTTTTCATCTCTGCTGCTTCTAGCATTGGTATAATCAACTCGTTAATAAGAAAGAACTTAGTTTTTATTTGCTCGTATTCTTATTAATCCTTTATGAAAAATTAATTTTAGATCACCTGGCAATTAAAATCCAGCGACACGTAACATTCCGAAGTATCTGCTGATGTCCTCACTATATAAGTTACATGACAACAATCCCACCTAGCAGAAGCCGCATAGGGCATTAATAGGATACGTGTATCTTGCCACATGTCGTTCAGTGTTGCCTTAATGGAATTGCGCCTTAACACTTTATTTGTTACTACGTAACCGCGCTCACGCAAAATCCAGTGTCAAATTACGCAGAACGAAATAGTGCCAGATTCGGCGTGGTCACAGAAGTTGAGCAAGATCTTTTTATTGTTCCGGAAAACGTCTCTCTAGCGCTCTAGCACATTATGTTGCATAATACCTTGAGATAACTAAAGGAATTTCGACCTTAAATTGGAAGAGTACTACGATTAGACCATGGTCCTCGATCTTAGCTGTATATGGTGACCAGGAAGTCTTATACAGACAGGGTAAGCTACGAGAACATATGGGGTGTTCAAACTAATTTGAAGCAAATAGTGTGTAATTATGACATAAAAAATTTACCTTTACCAAAGATAGGCAATGCACTAGAAAATCTGGATTGACAGATTGTAAAATGTGAGAATCACGCTTGAAGTGATCTTCCCAGAAACCGTACGAGTTATCCGGAAGAGGTCGTGCCTTTCAAAAAACATAGACTGTTATTTATGCTTAAGGAGTGTATACAGAGCTGGAGAATCCTCTGGATTCCGCCATCCTGGGCCTTCATCCAGAGTTGCTGGTCGGTACGCTCAGATCTAAGAGGGGAGCAGTGTAACGAAAGAGTTAACTTCGACCGCCTTCGAGTTAACTTAGAGGCGCCTAGAGAATTCGTGCTAGAGATTAGCGGATCTTTCCTGACTTTTTTAGAATTAACGTATTATGTACATAATGGCCGATCATATTAGTATAAGTTAGTTATTATTAAGATAAATTTAATCTGTAAAGTTGTACCTAAATAAATAGTCGTATATCCGAACGAATAGTTTTATTTATAAAACTTGCTACATAGACAAGTCGAAAACGGCGGGTTCGTTGGGAAAAATATTCCCATAAGATTTTTTGCATATTCTTTGAGACAGCCCAGAATAACGGTCAAGAAGTCGCCCACGCGAGAAGTGGTCCAAATTTTTTTTAACAATTTTTTTAATCAAATTGCAAAAATCTATATTTTTGGCCCGGACAAATTTATTTTAGGTTTTTTGAACCATTCTAGACAAAAAAGGTCTGTTATATTTTTTCTCTAAAAACGAGAAAAAGGCCATTTTCAAGGCTTAATGACTCGGTTAAAAGTTATCATTATGAAAGTCCGAAAGTGACTAAATCAAAGTTTAAAGCCTCCGCTACATGATCCTGAAGAAATCTGTGTCATTAATTTATTACTTAGCTGTTATTTTTAATTAATAAAAATAAGCGGTTAGATCGTATTGACGCAGCTGTAAATGTGAGTGCGAGTAAGATGCACAAGTGAACCGCCAGAATGGCATCTCTCTCGCACTCAACATTTACGGCTGCCTAACACGTGCATGGCGCTCTTAGTAATAAAATAATGACAAAAATTTCTTCAGAATCTTGTAGGGGGGGGGGGGGTTTAATCTTTGATTTAGTCACTTTCTGACTTTTATAATAATAACTTTTAACCGAGTTATTAAGCCTTGAAAATGGCCATTTCCGCGTTTTTCAAATTTTAAATTGCTTATAACTCGAAAACGATCAACTTTAGAGAAAAAATGTAACAGACCTTTTTGTCCAGAATGGTCCAAAAACCTGAATAAAAATTTTTCTGGGCCAAAAATAATGATTTTTGCAATTTGATTAAAAAAAAGTTTTAAAAACAATTTGGACCACTTTTCGCGTGGGCGCCTTCTTGAACCTTATTCTGGGGTGTCTCGCGAATGTGATTATGCAAAAAAATCTCATGGGAATATTTTTCCCAACGAACCCGCCGTTTTCGCCTTGTCTAACATTAAATATTTTAATGTCAAATTTCTATAAATCTACAAAGTGTTAATGCGGCTACGAAATTATTAAACAATCGTAATTTTCAGCTGCTTCTTTCGTAGAAAAAACCAAAAGGTCCACTTCTGTTTCAAGCTTTCCGTAGTTGCATAGTGTGATGCCTAGATATTAAAAATATTAATAACAATATTAACAATAAACATGATTGGTTAAAATACTGTTTTGTTTGCTTCCCTTCTAAATTATCAGAGTTCATATCTAAGATTAGGACAAGACGAACACACACCTTGAGAGACTGAGCTAAGCTAGGGTGAACGATATATATCTTGGTTGGTTGAAATATTATTTTCGAATGGTATTTCAATTAGCTGGGGTAGTCCATCGCTTATTTCGTTTCAAGCTCATTATCATCATTCTGTTTGTCTTTATTCCTATGTGCGGTCGGCTTCTGTAATTGCATTTCTCCATAAGTTTCTATTTTGAGCCATATGAATATTAATCCCCTTTACCGACATGTCTTGCCTAACCATCTCTTCCCAGGTCTACTTTGGTCTTTCTCTCCTACTCCTTCCAGGAAATCTTCTTCGTTTCTGGGTAATTGAAGTCTCGAAGTTGAACACGACCGAACCATCTTAACCTATGCTTTCTCAATTTGGGCATCAATTGGTGTCACCCCTAGACTTGCCCTAGTATACTCATATCTAATCTTATCCTTCCTTGTCACTCCACTCATCCATCTAAGCATTCTCATTTTCTCTCCATTCTGGTCTTATGACTGTTGATATAATTTACTCTTCAGCCTCATTTAAATTTTTATTTCACACAACACACCAATCGCTTCGTTCCACTTCATCCATCCATTTGCCTTGGGAGGGGAAATATGGCTTATGGGGGAGAATTCCAATGAAACTTCAACCAAAAGACATAAAATAGATAAGCCAAACTACATTAAAGACATAAATAATAACTTATAAAGACATAAATAATAACTAACTAGCATGTTTATTGGATAGAATATGTCTGTATGTAGCTTAAGTTTCATGCCAGCTATGTATTTTTATGTATCAACCATTTTTTTTATTTTTTAATATTGTACCTGGTTAGGGGGGGCAATTTTCCCATTTTCCTTCCCCGTAGATCCGCCAATGATCCATCCAACCCTAATTCTACTGCATGCAGCTTCACCTATCTCCCATTACTCTGTAATATCGATCCTATAGGTACTTAAAACTATTTTCTTTGAAACAGGCTCAGAGAATCACAATCTAAATATGGCAAAAGTCCGTCTCTGTCGTTATAGATAGAAATAAGACGAAATGTACTTCCCAACGCGTTTCTCTTAGGCCACCCACAAGAAAGCGGAAGGATTAATATTTTAAGAAATTCTAGACGCCTAAGCTGATAATTTAGCTATTGCAGGCAGTAAAATCACAAAGACACTTTAGAGCTCGGAGACAGCTTTCCTAAAAGTATTTACTTTGCACAGGATATGCCTCATAAAAAGAAGAATAGGAAAGATTGCTAAATGTTTGAGTGATAGAAATCTAGGAATTCCACAAAATTACAACGCAGTAACTTTCCTGGGAATCCTTAAACGGTTACAAAAAGGACACTCGTGGTGATTGGCCGAAAAAGAAACGTATGATCATAATAAGGCTGGTCTAAACATTATTTCCCAGCTATGTGATTGGTACGAAAATTTCGGAATGATGATTATTGGTCAAATTAGGTGATAGCTGTGAAAAAGGGAAGTGAATATAGAGAGCAGAGAGGAATCTTGTCCGAGATTAGGACAAGAAGAAATCAATTAAGTTCTAGCGGTCATGCAGTGAAGACCTGCATTTTTTCTTGTCTGTGCCTAAATAGGCAAAATGGAATCTTAAAGATTCTGTCGTGAAAATCGCAAGTGCGATATGTTGTCTTAAATACCATACCGGTATATTCTCTGTGTTGTGTCCGGTACGATAAAATAATAGTTTTCTTAGTACGGCGTGTAATATGTTTCGTTCAAACAGAACTTAGTTCAACATTTGCGGATAAGACTTCCGTTTAATATGTCTCATATAAACCGCACTTAATTCAATCTTCGTGGAACGCAGTTCCATTTTTTTTAAAGACAATGGTCTAAATAAAATATGTTTAATTATCAAGTCAGTGAGAAGTATCACTAATAATCATGAATGCAGTTATTTTCTTTTCATAAAACAAAAAGAACTATGGAATTTTTATTTTTCGTATAATATAACTATGTATTCGTATAATTTAACTATAATAATAACTATGTAACAGTACTTTAACTCTAAAAATGAAAGTGAAAAGTGAAAGTGATTTCGTCGTACCCACAACTCTGGCGAGCTAACCGATTCCAGCAATTCAACAACAATGGATCATCACCAGGTATTTTGCAATAAACTGTTTCGTTCCTTTTTCTTTTTTTTTTAACTTTTAAGATGAAAAGCGAAAGACTTATTTTTTTATTTTTCTAATCAACTCAGTTTAATGACAATTTTCTATCTAAATAAATGGTAACTATGTTAAAACTTATTTCGTCTTTTTCTGTTCGCACAATCCATCTATGTATCCTTATTGTATTAGGAGACGCAGCCTACCACAGACAACAAGGGTAAGTACCATTAGTAGTCAAAGGGATACCATTTTTTTCGTAACATTTTTGTAATTTTTATATTGATAAATAGCAATAGATTCTGATCTATTAATGGCGCCCAAAAAATTAATAATTTCTTTTCTTTAGCTTAAATATTGTTGTATGAACTCACACCCTAAAATCTCTTGATGATTAGAGCCGCCGGTGCGATTTTAAATTATGTAGCACGAATTTTTTCAAGTTTATGTACATCACATGTTTATTTAATTTGTCGTGCTTCATCTTTCACAATCATTTCACTATGCAGAGATATCATAGTAGATCTAACATCTTTAAATGAACATTCCAACTACATCTTTTTTGTCCTACTATCTACCAGTTTTACTTACAACACAACATCATCAGAATACAATAAGCACCAGAAAATGTTACCCTGTAGCTTCGCTGTTATCTGATCCAAAACTAATGTGAATAAATAAGGACTAAGCACTGAGCCTTGGTAAAATCCTACTTTCACATTAAATTTATTCTCTCTCACACCTGTCCTAATACTAGTTGTTACTCCTTCATACATATCTCTCACTGTCTACATATCCACCGGGGACTCCTTCCTTATTGAGTGTCAACCGCAGAATCTCTCGAAGAATTCTATCATATGCCTTCTAAAGATCAATGGATACCACATGATCATTTATGTTTATTCTTGTATTTTTCCATTAACTGTCTTCTAATGAAACTTGAATCTGTTATTGATCTGTCATGCATAAAGCCAAATTGATTATCGGTACTTCGGTTTCTTCACGTATCCGTCTATTAATTATTCTATTCCTTATTTTCATGGTGAGTATAGTATTTTTTATGAATTAGTATAGTATTTTCATCTCGGATACATCTAACCTTATCCTTTGTTTTCTTTGCCCTCTTTTTGGTTATTTTATATCTATATCTTTGTTTCGCCTTACCTGTTATCAAGTTAATCGTATATATTTGTATACACTTCTGCTTAGCTTCTGCCACTGCTACTTTCACTTTATAGTTTTGAAGATCTGCGTGAAACCTATTTTCTTGCCACCTTTTCCATAATTTTCTCTTCTCTTTTATTTTTTCTTGTACTTCGTTTGAGCAGCACTACGTGTCTTTATTCTCAAACTTCTTTCTTGACGTTTTTCGAAGTACTTCATTAGCGATATCTCTAATGGAGAATTCTCACGACGAGGTCGAGGCGCGTGTTGAAGCGAGATTCAAGTGGGTCCTAATTTAAACGTCGGCAAAGAGAGATATAATATATATAATAGTGGAAAAGAAAGAGAACGCAGATACCCTACAAGAAGGTAAAATTAGTAATATTTACACTTTGTGATAAAATGTCCCGAATATGTCCCGAAGAATACAGGCAACCAAAAAGTTGACCGCTCTCAGTGGTGGAGATAAAAATATTAGTTGGTTTTTTTAATTCTCACAATGATAAAAATTAGAACAAAACGTAGTTTGACCATAAAATTACCACGCCACTGATCATACCCTCGGCTGACGAGACATCCACACTATCTACAGGCTAATAAATTTTAGCATTTGGTGTTATTTTAAGGGTCATAAATACCAAATTTTGACAGAAATTTCTCTATCTCTTCTTACGTTTAATCTTTTTCACGTTGGGTTGAATTCCGTGTTCAGTTTTCATCTTTTTCTGTTACATTTTTTTATTTCACTCATAATGTCGCAACACGCTCTGTCAGTTTTCCTCTTAATAATGCTGGCAATCTTCGTCCAAATTTTATTACGGCTTATTTTCTTGTTTAAACACATTTTCGCCATCACTCTTGCCCTGAATAGAGCTTCTTTCTCATCTTTTAACATCCACTACTTGATTTTTTGTGGTTATCTCCGAGATTTTGATTTGGTTTCACTTTTTACATCGATGTTCCGCACAAGCAACATTCATTTATATCTTCCTTTCTTATTTCTTACGCTCGATTTCATAATAAAGTTAAAGTGGACTTTAAATTTTAAGTTGGTACCATTATCAATGTGAACTTTAGTTAATGTTCACTTTAAGTTGATTATGAAACCGGACGTTAGCATGAAATAATCCCTATTTGGGAGTGATTTTGTCCACTTTGCATTAATATACATAATATACCAAGAGCTAAACACTCAAATTAGTCAGCCACAAACAATTTGGCAGAAAAAGATTTTTATTGATTGTAGTTTACTCCAGTCAACGTAATGGAAAATGAAATTGTAACGTAGAATTGCGCCAACAATTTCTTAGCGAGAAACTCAAATATTGGAGAACTATTATATTAGAAAATCTATCGCCATAGTCGAAATATATTATTAAGCGTTTTAAATATAAAGAATTTCTCCGCACAAGCCAAGCCTCATCATACAGTTGTGAACCGAAAACAATGTTTTCCATAAAGTTAGAACATAGTCGATAATGCATGAGTCCAAAAGATGACTGCTTTCGGACATTATAATTTAATGCTCATCTTCAGGTCAACGCAAAATGATTCTGGTTCAAGGAATACAGGATCAATGTTTATTTTACTATGTTTCTTGAATCGGAACCATTTTAACTGACATCATCAGTACCGTACCATCAGTACATGTATTTTTTTTATTACCTAATGAAATCTCTATACCTACATACTAGGGCAGTCCGATAAGTACTTAGCCCCTCCGCCCGATGGAGCCACTATCGCAAATGAAGTGTACTGTCATTTAATGCTTTCTCGTAGACGGCTAATGCCAAAATTTCAGCCAAATCGAAATTATAGTATCGTTGTGATTGCGTGTGAAAGTCGGCGTGTCCGCGGATTTTAATAAAATGGAAAAAGAGCAATATCAGTCGGTGATTCGATTCCTGTTTTTGGAAAGGAAATCACGCAGCGAAATCAAAGAGCGCTTGGATGCTGTGTACGGTGGCTCTTCTCATTCGATGGCAACTATCAAAAATTGGTTTAGGAAGTTTCAATGTGACCGAACGTCGGGTTTTGATGAGCCACGAGTAGGTGTCTTGAAAATGGCTACCATGGAGAATAACGTGACAAAAATCCACGATCTTGTATTGGCACAATGCCGACTGAAGGTGCGCGAGATATCTGACACAGTAAGCATCTCAAAAGACCGCGTAGGTCATATCCTGCATGCAATTTTGGGCACGAGAAAGCTGTCAGCGCGATGGGTGCCGCGTTTTCTCACTTCAGACAATAAGCGCAATTGTGAGACCAATTCAGAGTATATTTTGACGCTATTTAAGTGGAATCCAAAGGAATTTTTACGTCGGTTCATAACCGTCGACGAAACATGGATTCACTGGTATACATCAGAAACCAAGGAACAGTCCAAAGAGTGGACAGCACCCGGCGAGCGTGCTCCGAAGGAGGCGAAGACTGTCCAATCGGCCGGAAAGGTGATGACCAGCAGTTTCTGGAATTCACAAGGTGTGATCTACATCGACTACTTGGAGAAGATCAAAACGATCACAGGGCCCTATTATGCCGAATTATTGGGCCGATTCGAAGCTGAATTGAAAAAAGAACGACCCCATTTGGAAAAGAATAAAGTGCTCTTCCAGCATGACAACGCACCGGCTCACACCTCCGCCGTCGCCATGGCCAAATTGGTCTAATTGAGCTACGAACTGTTGCCCCATCCACCGTATTCTCCAGATTTGGCCCCATGCTACTATTATTTGTTTCCAAACTTCAAAAAGACATGCGCTGGGCAGAAATTTAAGTCGAACGAGGAGGTCATCGCCGCCACGGTAGCCTATTTTGTAGACCTCGAGAAAAGGTATTTTTCAGACAGATTAAAGAAGTTGGAGCATCGCCGGGTCAAGTGTGTCGAGCTAAAAGGAGACTATGTAGAGAAATAAATTGCCACTTTTCCAAAATTTTCCTTTTTCTTTTGTAGGCTAAGTACTTATCGGACTGACACGTATATCCAAAAGAAATGATACGAATACAGCTCGCTCTTGGGTACATTTGTGTTATTGAAGCCGACAAGTAATTATCAGATGTTTACCGATAGTAAAACATAGTCGATCGATAAAACCTCACTTTTCTTCTGTTTCTTCTTTTTGTGTAGACATGATTCCGTCTGTTTTTCAATGTGCTCGCAGTGAGTTGTCGTCTCATCGTTTTATGATCTTTCCACTGATCGTCTTCCTATTGGCAGAGCGTCTCTTGCCGTCGTTAATACTCTATTTGTTATTTGAATCGTATCATTGCATTGTTCCATTCTACTCTTTTCTTTCTTACCCAGTCCTTGAAGTTCTCCACTTTGTACTTCAGCTAGAAGTAATAGTGCTCCACTTCTAGCTCTCTCCCATAGTAGTGTATTATGGTTCTTCTCATAGGCTTTTTTCAGTGTGACGCAAGTGACAGAAAAAAGGCACGTCCGTGATACATACAAATGTATAACAGTTATTCCAGTTGTTGATAGATGGCGCTATAATCGAAAAAATAAAGATTTAGGTTTACCGATTTACTGATTATTTACCTATTACATATCTATACCATTATATTTCAAGTTTTTCTCAGTCTTTCAGTGGCTTATTAATGATGTAATATATGATTTTAATAATGTAGAGAATCATATCATAGCATGACATTTTAATTAAAACTGACAGTTGTCAGAATCGTAATAGTAATTTGGTATAAAAACAAATTAATTGTGTTTATTTCATTTATAAAAAGGTATGTTCTTTGATATGTACAGTTTTATAAATTGTACAGATTATAGTCGTATAGATAATACATAAATAATTTTTTGTTCGATTATAGCGCCATCTATCAACAACTACAATAAATGTTATAAATGATTTTAATCACGGACGTACCTTTTTTCTGTCACTTTCAACTTAATGCGTTAGAAAGAAATCGAAAAACTGTGACGCAGTGAAAGATGCCTATGAGAAGGAGAATACCTTTGATTTTGTTCTGTAATATCCAAATTATCGAACGGATTTTTAACGGTACTGCTTCCAGTAATTCTGGCAAACCGTTGGACAGACATTTTCGTGAAAATTGTTTGAACAGTAATACATTTTTTGATGTCTTTATACAAATCTACAATGTGTTAATGTAGCTACGAAATTATTAAAAAAACCTAATTTTCAACTGTTTTTTCAGATAAAAAAGGCGAGGTTTGAGGAATGCTCTAATTATTGATATAATCAACTCGTTAATAAGAAAGAACTTAGTTTTTATTTGCTCGTATTCTTATTAATCCTTTATAGAAAATTCATTTTAGATCACCTGGCAAATAAAATTCTCCGACACGTAACATTTCGAAGTATCTGGTGATGTTCTCACTATATAAGTTACATGATAACAATCCCACCTAGCAGAAGCCGCATCTAGGCATTAATAGGATACGTGTATCTTGCCACATATCGTTCAGTGTTTCCTCAATGGAATTGCGCCTTAACACTTTATTTGTTACTACGTAACCGCGCTCACGCAAAATCCAGTGTCAAATTACGCAGAACGAAAGAGTGCCAGATTCGGCGTGGTCACAGACGCAAGATCTTTTTAATGTTCAGGAAAACGTCTCTCTAGCGCTCTAGCCCATTATGTTACTTACATTACATAGCCCATTATGATACCTTGAGATAACTAAAGGAATTTCGACCTAAAGTTGGAAGAGTACTACGATTAGACAATGGTCCTCAATCTTAGCCGTATATGGTGACCAGGAAGTCCCATACAGACAGGGTAAGCTACGAGAACATCTGGGGTGTTCAAACTAATTTGAAGCAAATCATGTATAATTATAACATAAAAAATTTAGCTTTACCAAAGATAGGCCATGCACTAGAAAATCTGGATTGGAAGATTGTGAATTTTGAGAATCACGGTTGAAGTGATCTTCCCAGAAACCGGCGAGTTACTGTGTGTTGCTTTATCCCGAAGAGGTCATGCCTTTCAAAAACCATAGACTATTAAATATGCTTAAGGAGTATATACAGAGCTGGAGAATCCTGTAGATTCCGCCATCCTGGGCCCTCATCTAGAGTTGGTGGTCGGTACGCTCAGATCTAAAAAGAGTTAATTTTGACCGACCGCAAATAACGGTTCCAACGCGATATATTCGAGAGATTTCCGCCGACGACGCCGTGTCGTACGAGAGGCGCCTAGAGAAGCCGTGCTAGAGATTAGCGGATCTTTCCTGGATTTTCTAGAATTAACGTATTATGTACATAATTGCCGATCATATTAGTATAAGCGTTGATTGAGATATTGGACATATTAATATTAATATATCAATTATTTACCCATATTAATATATCAATTATTACCCATATTAATATTTCAATCAACGGTATAAGTTAGTTATTAAGATAAAATTTAAAAATAATAAATGATGGTTTTGCTTGTTTTCGATTCAGAGGGTTGCACACCAGCTAGACAGGCAGTGTTTCTACCCTTTCAGGCGTCATCAGTAGCTTTCGATAGTGTGCCCACCTCTGAACCGAAAAACAGCTCCACCATCATTTTAAAGGGAATCTGAAAAATAATTCAAATTTCCCATCAGACGCGATACAGCGACATCTACTAACAAATTGAAGAATCTCAGATGCAGAATCCACCAATTTTAAAATGATGGTGGAGCTGTTTTTCGGTTCAGAGGTGGGCACACTATCGAAAGCTACTGATGACGCCTGAAAGGGTAGAAACAGTGCCTGTCTAGCTGGTGTGCAACCCTCTGAATCGAAAACAAGCAAAACCATCATTTATTATTTTTATTTCCTTTACTCGGATTTGAGTACTGAAAGTTCCTCTGCTGTCCGTTTTTCCTAGACGAATGAAAGCGAAATGTGATCGTTTCCCTTTCGTTTTCTATATCCGTCGTCTGCTGTCTTATTAATTGAAAAAGTCGCAGATTAAGGATGTACCAGTAAGAACTTTCAAACACGAAAAATCTCAGTTTTAAAATACTATCTACCATTTTAATTTATTAAATTGGTGGATTCTGCATCTGAGATTCTTCAATTTGTTAGTAGATGTCGCTGTATCGCGTCTGATGGGAAATTTGAATTATTTTTCAGAGTCCCTTTAAAATGATGGTGGAGCTGTTTTTCGGTTCAGAGGTGGGCACACTATCGAAAGCTACTGATGACGCCTGAAAGGGTAGAAACAGTGCCTGTCTAGCTGGTGTGCAACCCTCTGAATCGAAAACAAGCAAAACCATCATTTATTATTTTTATTTCCTTTACTCGGATTTGAGTACTGAAAGTTCCTCTGCTGTCCGTTTTTCCTAGACGAATGAAAGCGAAATGTGATCGTTTCCCTTTCGTTTTCTATATCCGTCGTCTGCTGTCTTATTAATTGAAAAAGTCGCAGATTAAGGATGTACCAGTAAGAACTTTCAAACACGAAAAATCTCAGTTTTAAAATACTATCTACCATTTTAATTTATTAAATTGGTGGATTCTGCATCTGAGATTCTTCAGTTTGTTATAAAATTTAAACTTTAAAGTTGTACCTAAATAAATAGTCGTATATCCGAACAAATAGTTTTATTTATAAAACTTGCTACATATACATAGACAAGGCGCAAATGGCGGGTTCGTTGGAAAAAATATTCCCATGAGATTTTTTTGCATAATCACATTCGTGAGATACCCCAGAATAAGGTTCAAGTTGTCGCCCACCCGAAAAGTGGTCCAAATTTTTTTTAACAATTTTTTTAATCAAATTGCAAAAATCTGTATTTTTGGCACGGACAAATTTTTTTTAGGTTTTTTGGACCATTCTGGACAAAAAGGTCTGTCATATTTTTTCTCTAAAGTTGATCGTTTTCGAGTTATAAGCAGTTTAAAATTTGAAAAACGCGAAAATGGCCATTTTCAAGGCTTAATAACTCGGTTAAAAGTTATTATTGTGAAAGTCCGAAAGTGACTAAATCAAAATTTAAAGCCCCCGCTACTTGATCCTGAAGAAATCTGTGTCTGTGAAGTCTGTGAAGAAATTAATTTATTACTTAATTGTTATTTTTAATTAATAACAATGAGCGGTTAGATCGTATTGACGCGGCTGTAAATGTGAGTGCGAGTAAGATGCATAAGTGGACTGCCGGAATGGCATCTCTCTCGCACTCAGCATTTTCGGCTGAATAACACGTTCATGGCGCTCATTATTAGTACATAACAGTTTAGTAATAAAATAATTACAAAAATTTCATTCAGGATGTTGTAGGGGTCTTTAAACTTTGATTTAGTCACTTTCTGACTTTCATAATAATAACTTTTAACCGAGTTATTAAGCCTTGAAAATGGCCATTTTCGCGTTTTCAAATTTTAAATTGCTTATAATTCGAAAACGATCAACTTTAGAGAAAAAATATAACAGACCTTTTTTGTCCAGAATGGTCCAAAAAACCTAAAAAAAATTTGTCCGGGCTAAAAATACTGATTTTTGCAATTTGATTAAAAAAAATTAAAAAAAAATTTGGACCACTTTTCGCTTGGGCGACTTCTTGAACCTTATTCTGGGGTGTCTCACGAATGTGATTATGCAAAAAAATCACATTAAATTAAAAAAACATTAAATTTTTTAATGTAAAATTTCTATAAATCTACTAAGTGTTAATGCAGCTATTATTAAACATTCGAAATTATTAAACAATCGTAATTTTCAGCTGCTTCTTTCGTAGAAAAAACCAAAAGGTGGGGTTTGATGAATGCTGTCATGCTGTAATTATTGATATACCATCAACTCGTAAATAAGAAAGAGTTATTTTTTTATTTGAATATTTTTATAAAATATTCTCATTATTTCTTTACGGAAAATTCATTTTAGATCACCTGGTAAATAAAATCCTCCGACACTTAACATTCCGAAGTATCTGGTGATGTCCCCACTATATAAGTTACATGACAACAATCCCACCTAGCAGAAGCCGCATCTAGGTGTTAATTCTAACACTTTATTTGTTACTATGTAACCACACTCACGCAAAATCCATTCATCTCATTTTCTATTCATCCTTTATGCTTGTTTCGGCACACCCAATTGCGACTTCCATTTTGTATACGAGATATTTTCATAATGTAATGCTGATATTTCCATTTGAGTTGATAAAAATTTTCATTGTCTCTTAAGATATATTTTAATCCAACAACCAGTAGCAGCGAACTTTGATAAAACATATTTGTAAGAATAGGCCATGTGTTACTGATTAGCTTGATAGAAATTTTGTCTGTCTCGTAAAGAATGAAACAAAATATTAGATTTTTGACTAAAATGCAATAATATAACGAAAACAAAATTTGTTTATCTAATTATTGATATTTTGTATTTTGATAGCGATTTCCGAAGTGGAAGTCGAAACGTCAAATAAATTTAATTTCAAACTTAAATTGTGGCTTACTGCCAAATAAAATATAAATATACTATGATATAATTGCAAAGTGCTGTCAGTTTGTCCACGTCCACGAAAAAATATGACCTAAAGGTGGGGCCAGATTTAAATATGTATTATACTTAATCGTAAAATGTAAATATAGTATAAATAATATAATATAAACGTAACATTAGTAAACTGTTGTTATCTTCTTTTTTAATGTTATTTTTTTTTGCTTGCGAAAGAGGTACCAGAGTCTCAGGTTCGGATCTAGAATTTTGAACACACCGGGTAAAACAAAATGTGGCCCCTTTTCATACAAGAATATACAAATTTGCTGCAGAAAAAAAGGAATAAAATAGGAAAAAAATCAGAATTACACAATAAAGAGCTGTCTAAACATTAATTTATATAAAAATAATACATTAATTATTTACTTACACGTGATGCGACATATGGAATAGGATAACGAACTCATTTGAAGTTCGAACGACGAAGAAGCGAGAACTTTGAAACGTAAGTTATGCTATTCCTGTTGCTTACGTGTTACATACAAAATTTTTTGTAATGATATTTGTCAAAAATGATATTCAATTAATTTTTCATTTTCAGCCATCTAATCACTTTCATCTATCCATAACATATACAATAATATCCATAACATATATAAAATGTATACAGGGCCGCCGCTACCATGTGTGCAAAGTGTGCATCGCACACGGGCGGCCGATTATAGGGGCGGGCAAAAGCAGTCCACTGATGATAATTTTTTTAAACGAAAATAAATTCAAAAAACAAATAGTAATGATTCAGATATTTTAACAATCTAAACAAAAATGTCAGAAAATGTTATTTATTATATGAACTGCCCTTTTGCAGCTGTAATCATAAAGTAGTTCCGGGAAGCATATTTACAGATGCTAGCGTGTGTAGACACCAGGGTGTTGAAATCAGTTAGGGTTTGGAAAAACAGTACATTTACAGATGCTAGCGCGTGTTGACACCACGGTGTGCGGCGGTGTTAAAATCAGTTAGGGTTTGAAAAAACAGTACATTTACAGATGCTAGCGTGTGTTGACACTAGGGTGTTGAAATCAGTTAGGGTTTGGAAAAACAGTACATTTACAAATACTAACAGATTTGGACACCAGAGTGTTGAAAGCAGCTAGGCTTTTTTAGTGGTTATACATGCATAGATGCTAACGGCTATTGACACTGATTTTATATACCTACTGCTGTAGAAAAATATTTAAGTGATTTAGGTATTAATAAATAATTAAACGTTGTTGGGATATAAACAATAATATATTAACACAAAAGAACAACATAAAAAATAATGTTGTTCTGAGGCTATTTTCCTTGTAGCATTTTTATAATTAACTATTTAGATCGGAAATAAGCCACAAGTAAATTGAAAAAAATAATTTTATTAACGTTTCTATGCCCAAATTGGGTGTCGTTGTCAAAATACAAAATACTACTAAATTAAACAAAAATGTTGTTGCTTAACAAAAAATTCTTCTAATAATTTATTTAATCTGACTCATTTATATTGGCAATTCAGACATATATTATACATTTTAAAGTATTTTTTACTAAGCAACAACATTTAACATGTTTATTTTAGTAGGATTTTGTATTTTGACAACGACACCCGATTTGGGCGTCGAAACGTTAATAAAATTATTTTTTTCAATTTAATTGTGGCTTATTTCTCATCTAAATAGTTAATTTTAAAAAATAATATTAGATTATTGAGCAGATCCATGCCCTTTAACGTAAAGGGGTTCGCTGTGATGTTTCTCATCAGGTTTCTGCTTCTTTTTTTCCCTTTTGTTGCCTCGGTTTTGGAAAAACAGTACGTTTACAGATGCTAGCGTGTGTTCACACTAGGGTGTTGAAATCAGTTAGGGTTTGGAAAAACAGTACATTTACAAATACTAACAGATTTGGATACCAAAGTGTTGAAAGCAGCTAGCTTTTTTAGTGGTTATACATGCATAGATGCTAACGGCTATTGATTGAATTTAAATATCTACTGCTGTGGAAAAATATTTAAGAGATTTAGGTATGAACAAATAAAATTAAACGTTGTTGGGATATAAACAATAATATATAACATAAAAGAACAACATAAAAAAATATTAGGTTAATGAGCAGATCCATGCCCTTTAGCGTTAGTTTGGTTCTCTGTGATGTTTCTCATCAGTTTTCTGCTTCTTTTTTCCTTTTGTTGACTCGGTTTTGGAAAAACAATACGTGTACAGATGCTAGCGTGTGTTGACACTAGGCACACATGCATAGATATGTGTTGACATACATGCATAAATGCTAACTTCTATTGACACTGCTTTTAAATGCAACTGGCATGGCAGCTATCGCGTTGCTGGTTTGCAAAAAATATTGGGAGAATATAACAGTTTACATAAATTAGTATAAAGAATTAGTTAATAAACAAAATTAATTACAATAATCAATAATCTAGATAAAATATTTACACTTTTATCGATATTACTTAATTTTGTTAATATTAATTAAAGACCTAAGTGGAAGAAGAAGGTATGTTACATAGCCTACCTTTTGAGATATGGGCAGTTAAAGTTTTTATTCCTCTACTTTTATCATGAAAATATTGTTTGTGTTATTTGGTTTTATTTATATTGCTATTATAAGCATTCATTTACATATAATATTGATTATTTCATTCATAGGAGATTCTGACCAATAGAAAGCTACAGAAATAAAAATTAAACTGATAATTTTTGATAATTTCCCGTAGTCAAGTATATTACGTCAAATGCCCTTCGTTGCTATGAAAAAATACATTCTGTGACATTAATGACAATTAATGTTTTAAAAATTATAAAAGTGATGACTTTCAACCGTCAAATATTAATTTAGTAGTATTTTGTATTTTGACAACGACACCCGATTTGGGCGTCGAAACGTTAACAAAAATTATTTTTTTCAATTTAATTGTGGCTTATTTCCCATCTAAATAGTTAATTATAAAAATGCCACAAGGAAACAGCTTCAGAACAACATTATTTTTTATGATGTTCTTTTGTGTAACAGCACAGCTTTTTTGTGTACACCCTATACAGGGTGCAACAAAAATAAAGGTCATAAATTTAATCACATATTCTGGGACAAAAAAATAGTTCGATTGAACCTAACTTACCGTAGTACAAATGTGCACATAAAAAAAGTTACAGCCCTTTGAAGTTACAAAATGAAAATTGACTTTTTCCAATATATCGAAAACTACTAGAGATTTTTAGATCTTAGGAAAACTATTTAGATCTTATGGAAAAATTACAGTGAAATTTGGACACCCCATAAAAATTTTATGGGGGTTTTATTCCTTTAAACCCCCCCCCCCCCCCCAAACTTTTTTGTTCGTTCCAATTAAATTATTATTGTAGTACCATTAGTTAAACACATTGTTTCTAAGACTTTTTTGCCTCTTAGTACTTTTTCGAAAAGTCAGTTTTTATCGAGATATTTTGAATACCTATTTGTCAAATCCACCGCATATTTGTATATGTTAAGTACGATTTTGGAGACTTAGTAATAATATGAAAATTTATTTATGATTTAAATTTTTAGGTATATTTTGAACCATATTAAAAAAGAAGCCACATCTTGATAAAAGGTGCCTTCTCGAAAAATACAAAGAGGCAAAAAAGTTTTAAAAATACTGTGTTTAACTAATGGTGCCGCAGTAATATTTTAATTGGAACGTACACAAACATTTGGGGGGTTTCAAAGAACATAACCCCCATAAAATTTTTATGTAAACGTACTAAAAAATAAGCCTCCATTCGATAAAAACTGCCTTATTGAAAAAATACTGAAAGGCAAAAAAGTTTTAAGAATATTGAATTTAACTAATGGTACCACAATAATAATTTAATTGAGACATACACAAAAGTTTGGGGGGGTTTAAGGGAACAAAACCCCCATAAAATTTTTATGGGGTGCACAAATTTCACTATAATTTTTCTTTAAGATCTTCCTGTAATAAGAATGCCACATGTCCATTTTCAATACAAAATCTCCAATAGTTTTAGATATATTTGAAAAAATCGATTTTCATTTTGTAAATTTAAAGGGCTTTAACTTTCTTTATGTGCATATTATTTGTACTAAGGTAAGTTAGGTTCATTCGAACTATTTTTGGTCCCAGAATATGTGATTTAATTTATGACCTGTATCTTTGTTACACCCTGTATTATTGCTTATATCCCAACAACGTTTAATTATTTATTAATACCTAAATCACTTAACTATTTCCCACAGCAGTAGGTATATAAATTCAATGTCAATAGCTGTTAGCATCTATGCATGTATAACCACTAAAAAAGCTAGCTGGTTTCAATACTCTGGTGTCCAAATCTGTTAGTATTTGTAAATGTACTGTTTTTCCAAACCCTAACTGATTTCAACACCCTAGTGTCAACACACGCTAGCATCTGTAAACGTACTGTTTTTCCAAACCCTAACTGATTTCAACACTCTGGTGTCTACACACGCTAGCATCTGTAAATATGCTTCCGGGAATGCTTTTTATATTGTTCCTTTATGCTTATGTATGGTTATAGATGGGTTATAGTTCAGTCTAAGTTGAGAATTTGATGATTTTAGACACGCTTTTGATAAACGATTTTGTTTGTAATAGATGTATAGTAGTGTGCCCGTTTCTTTTGGACGCTACTGTATTTCAAATAGGCCTGGAACCCGCGTGCAAAAAAAAGTCGATTAATAGCAAGCTGAAAATTTGTTAATAGCTTAACGGTGTCTACTCGTGCAAACTTTGATGTACGGGAACACTGGAACAGGGGAAGTTTTAATTGTGGAACAGTTTAAAAATTTGGAATTTAAGATTACGAAAACGTCCCAGGTATTTTGTCGGACAGAACATCCAATTGATTTGTTACCCTTTCATTAAACTCTCATGCAAAAATAAGACTGCTATTACTAACCAACATGATTCCTGTCATTTGACATGTTCTTCGTGTTTCACTCATATTAAAATGCCCAGTTGGTCATAGACACCAGTCTGATTTTTCCATAAGAGTTTAATGAAATGGTAACAAATAAATTGGAAGTTATGTTCGACAAAATACATGGAACGTTTTCGTAGTCTGACGTTCCAAATTTTTAACCTGTTCCACAATTAAAATTTCCCCTGTTCCAGTGTTCCCATACATCAAAATTTGTCCGACTAGACACCGTTAAGCTATTAACAAATTTTCAGCTTGCTATTAATCAACTTTTTTTGGTACGCGGGATCCAGATTTAAAGGTAACGTCGAGATCATAGCAATTATTTTTCATATACCCGTTATGGTTACGATGTATCTCCTGCACATTTCTTTAAATACTATTACCTATGTTGAAACGACTAAAGTGTTAAAAGGGGGGCGGCAAATATTAAGTTGCACACGGGCGGCCAACACTTTAGCGGCGGCCCTGAATGTATATAAATTACTGATAACATCATCCACAGACATCCTCATTAAATAAATTCTCATCTACATACAACATATCATCTTATTTCAACATATGACTATTCTCACCCTACCTACTCATTCTGTCATTACCAACATATAACACTCATCTATAGCAAAACCAAGTCAAAAGTCGAATTTTCTTTCTGGGTCCCGTTCATGTTCTTCTCTAATTAATTCCCTCACAGAGACGCCATACCCCCCAGCCCCTACTATCATCACCTTACGACGGTTTTGGTTTTTGGACCCTTAGGGATCCGGGGGCAGCCTGCATGGTCTTTAAGAATTGGTCGCCTAAGTTTGAGCTTGTACTTTCTTAACGATACATACTCCTAGATTATTTAAGACAATACTACACCTCAGTCACCCCCATTGTGAGTTCTTTTTTTAAACTTATACAAATTATAACAGCTGTCAATACATCTGTGTAATGTGGTTTGCCTAACTAAACTGACAGTATACGTAAACATAATCTCTAACTACAAAATCTAGTTTACCGAATTTTAAATGATAATTCTCACAATGGAGTGTGTGTGTTGTTACATCATTTCTAATTTTAACAATCTGTACACCATAGTCTTTAAATATGAGAGGCTAATTTTTCAATTTCCTGTGGAACTGTCATTTTTGTCCTGTCAACGTTCGGAGGTCTACATCCAACTCATTGTCACTTTCACTTGCTACCTGACTTCCACCATGTAATCTAGTCACACTACAGCTCAGATGTTACCTACGGCATAATGGTAAAATATTTCTAACATCCATGTTTTAATTGGCATATTTAACCAATGTTTCCTTAACGGACCACGTATATAGGGCTTTGCCCCACATATTTTTGTAAAATTATATATTGGTGGTTAGCATGTAAACTTCACGTGAGTATAACCGATAGCTTTTTAACCCTAGTCAAAATTTCAATCTTTGCAATTTTTTTATCAGGTTATATTAATTTTAGGTAAGCACTGATGATGACTGGTAAACCAGTCGAAAACTAGTTCTGATTGTGATGTAGCCCTTTTTTTTCAATTAATTTTAGTTTACCTTTACCAGCGAGTTTCGCATAAAGGTTTTAAAGATAAAGGTACATTGTACTTAAAAATTTTCCACCGCCCTACGGAAGAACAAAAAATGTGTTTAAACCTTGTACGATAACAAAAAGGATATTGATTGTATGGAAGACATAGCTGCATTCCCAATGACCAAATTGAGGGAGTGGCGTTCAAATATCATAAAGAACATAAGGAAATTCATTACAAATGCGATCTTCACTACCTTTATTTTTTCTCTTCACGTTGGAGTCACTAGTCACTATCATATATATCCTAACTAAGTTCAGTTGAAAATCTTTCATTAGAAATTTTATTATCTCATATAATGAGTGACCTGTTGCTTCTTCAATTTCTTGGTAGCCAATACAATGCTCTTTAATTTTTTTAAGTCGCTGTCATTAATATCCATAAAGCGTTTTAAAAAAACATATAAAAGTAAATGAAAGTTGTTCGTAATGACTAATATTATAGACCAGTAAAGATTTGCGAAAAAACGTCTATTTTTGGATGTGAGAGGTGGCACTCGGATTTTTGCAGATAAAGTTAGGTGACACCTTCAGTAATAATAATTGACTTATGCTCCTTCTCAAATATGCCCGGAACATTAATAAAAAAATTAAAATATTTAAAAATTTCTAAAAACATCGATTTTTTTTTTCTGCTTTCTTTGCTTATAACTTTAAAACGATTCGTTTTGGAACAAAGTCGTTGAGAAATAAAATAAAGATAATTGAATTGTGTATGATATACGATTGGTAAAAAATATCTTTATTAACTTTTCTGCAATATAGCAATAAATGCGAAATAAGGGGGCAAAATAAGTCTGTTGTTATTCAATATTTTTTAACCACTTTGGTGGCACTTAGAACCTTAGTAATTCACTTAGGAACTTCTTTGTAACATACTTAAATCGTGTACCTACAAAATTTCATTAAAATCGACCTAATAAATTTTGCATAATAAATTTGCAATCTAAATGTTTTTCAAAAAGTTCAAATTTTTTAAAATCTTTCTGAACAAAAAGTAGACCATTTAGAAGTTGGCTATTTTTTTTTACATATAAAGAGGTGCTCTACCTATCTAATACACTTTACAGAATTAAAATCGGATTATTTAAGGGGCCCCAGCAATGTTTTAAATTTATAAACAATTTTTTGGCTTCTAAACAAATAGCTTTGTTTAATAATAAAAAATTAATTTTTAGCAATGCAAATAATTAAAACCGGTATAATTTGACTTAAACTTTCAAATGCTGTCAGCATAATTGCTATTTTATTTTTTAATCAAACGTTATTCGCGTTCAAAAATTGCAATTTCTCGATTTTTTTAAAGTTCCACCGTGTTTATCTCGAAAACTATGCATCCTACGAAAAAACTTGTAAGAACATTTTTTGCTTAGAATTACCCAAGAAATACAAAAAAATTTTATTTCGCGAAAAATCGATTTTATGTAATTCCTCAAGTTCTTTGTTTATAACAACTTTATCGACATCCGGATTAACTGTTACCCAAAAAAATTCGTGTTCTACGGGTCAAAATACATAAAAAAAACATGGGTAAGTCCATCTAAATAAAGGAGCCCGTAGCACCCCCTCCTGGCCACAGCACTAATTTGTTTATAAGCCAAAAAATTGTTTATAAATTTAAGACATTGCTAAGGCTGCTTAAATACTCCGATTTCAATTCTGTAAAGTGCATTAGATAGGTGGAGTACTTCTTTATATGTAAAAAAATTGACAAATCTGTGTATGTTCTAGTTTTTGTTGTACAAGATTTTAAAAAATTTTAATTTTTTAAAAAAAGTTTAGATTGCATAATTATTATGCAAAATCTAGTAAGTGAATTTTAATGAAGTTTGGTGTAAGATTTTAGCACATTACAAAAATTTTCTAAGCGAATTAGGAAGGTTCCAAGTGTAACCTAAGTGATGGAAAATCACTGAATAAAGACAGGCTTGTTTTGCCCCCTTATTTTATATTTATTGCTATTTTGAAGCAAGGGTGATAAATAAAGACATTTTTAACCAATCGCATCTGAAAGAAAATTTAATTATCTTTGTTTTATTCCTAGAGGACTTTGTTCTAAAATGAATAGTTTTTAAGTTATAAGCAAAAAAAAAAATAGAAAAAAAAACGAAATTTTTTGAAATTTTTAAATATTTTATTTTTTTTATTAATGTTCCGGGCATATTTGAGAAGGAGTATAAATCAATTATTATTAACGAAGTTATCACCTAACTTTATCCGCAAAAATCTGAATGCCACCTCTCACATCCACCTAAAAACAGATCCTTACTGGTCTATTAGACGTACACTCTAAACTCTAAACAATATCATCACGAACAGAAGATGACAATAATGTGATTATCTCATCATGTATTGTTTAACCGCAATAAGTAATTGACGTTTCATTTGATATTAATATGTTCATGTATTTCATATGCAATACAATATAACAGTTTTACCAACCCCAAAAAAAATTGTTCATTAGTGTGTTTTATGTATGTAATTATTTTTCCAGTGTTCCTATTCTTTAGCAAATTATTACAAATTATCTTTTCAAAAATAATAATAATAATAAATAAATAAATAAAAGTAAACTTTTTAAGAATTAAGAAGCATTTATTGCAAATGCTGTGTGATAAAAGCCCAAACAATTCTAATTTTTCATTATTTTTATTAGTAATGTTTTCGTTTTGTTCCTCAATCTTTTTTTCAGCTATTATGAACTCTGACTATACCATTACTTTTCTTACAAATACTTACTGATTATTCAATCAATATTTATGAAAACTTATCAATTTTAAATTATAGAATCTAAAAAAACTAATGAATTTAAAAAACAAGCAATTGGACTGCTGGTTTTCAGCCAAAGTGACCGGAAGTAGAAACGGAAGTCGATATTTGAACTCTTCGTGTAACTCAAAATGAATAAAAATTTTCAATTTCGTTGCAACACGAAACAACAGCCGCATCATTATTCCAGTTCAATCAGAGAGTTCAGCAAGCACCTCTACCGGTTTCGAAACTTATTAGTCTCTCATCAGGAGGCACATATGCTGCTTTCTCTGACCCAACTAGGACAAACATTGGCGTGCAGTCACGGATTGCAACGAACGAAATGGCAGGGATGCCCTAGCGGCAACTGCTAGCAAAAGACTAAGTTTTCAATCTAATAGCACATAAAACAGCACCGAAAAATGTTGCTCTACATCCTACCAGATTGAAAACGATGGGAACCTTCTCTGGTAACACTTCCGAGGCTTCTATAATTTGCAAGCCATAACAGATGCTGAGTCTAAGGAAGATGAGTGAATTTTACAATTTATACTATTATTATATTACTATATTATTCTACTCAGCGCGGAAAAGTTCCAACGAGAATGGTTCCCTTCGTACTCCAATCAGAGTAAACATGTAAATCAAAAATGAATAACCATTTTCAGTTTCATTGCAATACAAAACTACAGCCGCATCATTATTCCAGTTCAATCAGAGAGTGCAGCAGGCACCTCCACCGGTTTCGAAAGTTATTAGTCTCTCATCAGGAGGCACATAGATATGCTGCTCTGTCTGACCCAACTAGGACAAACCCCGGCGTGCAGTCACGGATTGCAACGAACGAAATGGCAGGGATGCCCTAGCGGCAACTGCTAGCAAAAGTCTAAGTTTTCAATCTAATAGCACATAAAACTACACCAAAAAATGTTGCTCTACATCCTAGCAGATTGAAAGCAATAAGAACCTTCTCTGGTGCATCGCTGAAAATTTTTTTACTCTAGTATAGGCTGTTCAGATGGTATAAAAAGGTTTTTTTTTTTTTAAATGTAACACCCTGTAGTTAAAAATGGGCAATTGCCCTTAAATGAAACCTGTACCAAAAAATCAGCCACTTATTTGTGATTAATCTCTCCAGGGTTTCTTCTTAATTTTCATTACAGTTTGGGAAAAATCATTTTTTTAAAAAAACCTTTTTTTTAAAAACTTGTCAACTTTGAGGCGCCACCCCCGCTAAACGGTGGGTAATAGACATATGCTGTTGGAAAATAAATAGTAGGAAATTAAGTAAATTTTTTATAAAACGTGCAGGAAGGGCTACGTTTCGCAAAAACCACAAATTATCCCCTTTAAAGGGATGAAAAGGGGGGTTCCAGGGCGAAATTTTTTAATAAAAAGTTAGTCTTATAATAAGCACCCCTTGATATACAAAAAAAAAAAAAAAATAAAACCGGACTTGTGTCCATTTTGCGAGGTTCAACTACTGTTTCCTACACTATTCTGTTTTTCTTTCTATTTCTATTCTGGACTTTCTATTGTTGGATCATTATTGTCTAAAATATAAGTTCCCCGGTATTTGTATTTTTTATCAACCCTGTCTATCGATACATTTCCCAAACGTATGCTTGTTTGTATATTGGTTTTCTTACTTATTATCATAATATATATTTATATCCGTGCGGATAGAACGCTCGGTCTAAATTATATTTATAGAGTAGAGTACTCGAATAGTGAATGTGACATTGATTAGCCTTGCCCAGCCTTTTGAATTATTTTAAACCAATATCTCAACGTGCCAATGATTTTTACATACAAGTATTTATAATAATTAAGCAACTTGTTACACATTATAATACATCTATCTAAAATGATTTGTTGTTCAATAGGTTTGAAATAGGCGTAGGCAACTTACTCAATTCATTTCTGTTGTTGATTTTAACTGTAACGAATTGATGTAGGTTTGTTCTCATGTACTTTATGCATTGGGAAAAGTCTAAGTATGATTTATCATAATAAATTTCACTCCTTTCTTTATTATCAAATAGGAAGGCAAGTAAGTATAAATCTTAGATCTATTGGTTTTTTATTTAGATTATTGTAATGTTAAGCTCATAATATTTAAGTCAGACATACTTAATAACTAAAAATAGTGATATACTATGTATCGCATTTGATTTATTTTTATTACAAACGGATAAAACCTTAAAATATTATAGACAACGTATTATAGGCAAATAATGTATTATTTCTTTGACAAAGTGAATTAACTTGTTAACTCAAGAAAAAGTATTTTTACTAAACATAACATTAGTAACAATAATGTAATGAATAGCGTCTCACTTGTAAAATTGTGTAAGGAGAAACTACCACAGAAAATTGAAATACAGTTGAAAAATAATTTTAAGTTTTTAATCTAATAGCACATAAAATGATACCCTTTTATATCCTACCAGATTAAAAACATTGGAAAACCTTCTCCATCCACCATCCGAGATTACACCATCCGAGGCTTCTAAAAATGCAAGCCATGCGGATACTGAGAACTATAGGTAGATAAGGGAATTTTACAATTTATAATTCACAACCCATCTGCTCAGGCGGTAGATTTCCAACGAGAATGGTTCCCTTAGCACTCCAAATTAGTACTCCAATAGAGTAAATATACAGAGTGTTTCATTAAGAATTGTCCATATAGAAACTGGAGAAACCTTAGCACAAAATACGAAGATTTAACCTAAACACTTAAATAAAAAGATGAAGTTAAAAATAAAATTTTTATTTTACTTAAATAAAATATTTCTCCTTATCTAGATAGTGTTTTATTACAAATATTCTAAAATGTTTTTAGCCAATTGTTAAAGCACTTTTTAATATTTTTTGTTCAAACTTGACACACAGTTTACACATCATGTTAGGATACTTTAACTAGTCTTAAAAAATGGTTTTCCTCTATTACCCGAGGCGTGATGTAGGGATATATACTTCATTTTCGCTCCCTTTCCCCCTCATAATCTACGCAATTGTCGTAATAATCATTTCAGCATGTTTTTTTTATTACCTGTTACTTTTTACATAAATATCATCCTTTTGTCTCATTGCGATAAAGTAAGCAGTTTTCAAGTTATTTGCGTTTAAAGATAATGAATTCCATAAGACTATGTATTTTAAACTATGTATGTACATTCAATATATTTTAAACTACATTCAATAATAAGTTTATGTGTTTGAAATACATAATCTTATTGTATCTATTACGCCAGTCAATGGGAGCAAGAATAGGATATTACCTCCGACTCCATGGATTTTAATGCAATTTTGGGCCTAGCCTCTACTTATCTCCTAATTCAAAGTCTACCCTATGCCGATGTGTGCTTTTATCTTGGGGGTGGTTCCCACCCCTTCTCAAGGGTGGAAAATTTTTTGGTATAAATTATCACGGAATTCGCTAGAGAACCTAATTCTAAGCAAAATCTGTTCTATAATTTTAAAATTCAATATTTTTTGAGTTATTCGTGGTTGAAAATTGGCCATTTTCATTGAAACATAATATTTTTTCGAACGGTTTTTTGCGAATACCTTAAAAACATCTAATTAACGCATCTAACTAAAATGCATCTAACTAAAAAAACTATATTCAACATTTTTGTAAGTTATAAAAAAAAACAAAGAGACACTTGCCTCCATAACTCTTCTAGTTATATTTACAAAACGAGATATGGTAGGTGAAAATAGTTTGTTTTTTGGTACATTCTGAAATTAGTGTATTCAACTTGAAATAACAGAGAAACAGTCGATTTTAGGTGTCTGTATAATGCTACCAATACCCTTTGTAGTGCTTAAAAAGACCTTTAAAATGAGCTATACTAAAGGTCAATTTCATTAAAACTAAGCAATATATGCTGCAAACAAAATTGATAACTAATGTGTTTTAAGAAAAAATGAGAAGTAATTTTAACCTCCATCCACCAAAATATAAATGTATCGTTTTCCTTCTACAATACTTTTTACTCTAGTGTTATTTCTATGTTCAGAAAGTTAGACGGGTTTCAAATGAATGGTTTTTGAAAAAAAAAGATCAAATTATAGAAAGCATTTTTAAATTTTCTTAAAAATCTTCCTTTTTCTCCATGTCACGTGAAAATTATAAGAGATACAGTAATGAAAAATTAAAAGGAAATTTTTATCTGCAAAAACCCTACACTTTTGTGTGGTATCTTTTTTTCGTAACTCTTATCATTTTCGAGTTACATGGAGAAAAAGGAAGATTTTTAAGAAAATTTAAAAATGCGCTATATAATTTGATCTTATTTTTTCAAAAACCATTTATTTTAAACCAATCCAACTTTTTGAACATATAAATAACACTATAATAAAAAGTATTGTAGAAGGAAACCGATGTATTTAAATTCTGATGGATGAGGGTTTCAATACACTTCTCATTTCTTCTTAAAATACATTAGTCATCAACTTTTTTGAGGAATATCTCGCTTAGTTTGAATGTATGTTTGAATCGACGTATATGTTTGGTATTGCTCATTTGAAAGTTCTTTTCAAGCACTGTAAAAGTTTGTAAGTATCATTATACAGCTAAAATCGACCGTTTCTCTGTTATTTCAAGTTGAATACACCGACTTGAGCATGCAGCAAAAAAACAAACTCTTCTTACCTACCATATCCCTATTCCTATTTTAACTAGAAGATTTATGAAGGAACGAATCTCTTTGTTTTTTTATAACCTACAGAAATATTTTATATAGTTTTTTTGGTAGATGCATAGTTTTTAAGGTATTCACGAAAATAAGTCCGAAAAGGTGTCATTTTTCAATGAAAATGGCCAATTTTCAACCACGAATAACTCAAAAAGTATTGAGTTTTCAAAAAATAAATATAGAACAGTTTTTGCTTAAAATTAGATTCTCTAGCCTCTTCTGTGGCTATGTTAACCAAAACATTTTTCATTCCCCACAAGGGGTGGGAACCACCCCCAAGATAAAAGCGCACATCGACATAGGGTAGACTTTGTTTCATGAGCTATTCCGTACTAACTGTGAAAATATCAAGTAAATCGATGTAGTATAATGGAATTCCGACCCAAATACCCTCATTGACTGCCCTATATTACATTAAAACGCAAATAACTTGAAAACTACTTACTCTATGGCATTGAGACAAAAGTATGATATTTACGTAAAAAGTAACTAAGAATCAAAAAAACATGCTGAAATGATTATTACGATAATGGCGTAGATTGTAAGGGGCAAAAGAAGTGAAAATTAAGTATATATCCCTAGAGCACGCCTCTGTTAATAGCGGAAAACTATCTGTTAACACTAGTTAAAATATCCTAACATGTGTAAACTGTGTGTTAAGTTTGAATAAAAAATATTAAAAGGTGCTTTAAAAATGGGCCAAAATATTTTAGAATATTTGCAAAACTCGGCAAAACTTACCGAGATATCTCGGTGAGGAAGAATATTTTATTTAAGTGTTTTGGATTAAATCTTCGTATTTTGTGCTTAAAGGTTTCTCAAGTTACGATATGGACAATTCTTAATGAAACACCCTGTATAAATTAATAATAAATAAACGTTTTCAATTTTGTTGCAACCCGAAACTGCATCATATTGTATTTCTAGTTCAATCAGAGATTACAGTATTACAGCAAGTAACTCTACCGGTTTCTTAAACCCCTTATCAGGAGACCAGTCACGAATTGCAATAAACAAAATGAGAGGGATATCCTAGCGACATTTGCTAGCAAAAAGTTTAACTTTTTAATCTAATAGAATAGCACATAAAATGATACCATTTTATATCCTACCAGATTAAAAACAATGGAACACCTTATCTGGTTACACCATCCGAGGCTTCTCGGATGTATTCGGATATACTCGGATGTATCTCTATTGTAAAATAATATTTCAATCAACTATGATAGTTATCGTTTATGCTAGCCTACCTCACTCTCTCAGGTTGTGAGTACCTGTCTTAATCAAAAATATGAATTAGAAGATCTAGATGGAGACAAATAAAACAATAAGTTTTTACAAAGAGATATAAAGAAAATATATTTTATCGCCAATCGTCACTAAAGTCATTCATTATTGTACTCATTTGCCCTCATTTGCGGCAGTAAAGTAACACTTTATTGTAATAAAAAGAAGAATTTTTCTTTACCTGTCGCGATTAATCAGATTAACCCAGATTGAATGTAAGTGGTTGATGGCAGTAATCGAATGGCGAGAATTTGAGTGAACTTAAAATTTATTTACTCTAATTAAAAATATTGTACACAATTTGCGTTATTATCAATTAAATTTATGTCAAAAAGTGAAGTTCTGTAGTATTTTGTAAATATATTCATATAAAATAAATTAAAACTTTACCGATTTAGTAATTATTCAATATTGATAACTAGCTATCGATTAAAAATCGAAAGCTGCCATCTTGCAAAAGGTATTTGTCATCACTGTCATGAAATTATTATAACGTCTAAAATTTAAAAAGTTTTTAAATTGTAAATTGCAAGTAGGTAAGTGTTAAAACCAATATCAAATTATGTATTGTAGAAAGTGAAATTGGAGATAAAATATATTTTGGCATTATCCAAGCTGTCAGGCTTTCAGTACATACTTTATTTTCCAGTTTTTCGAGTTTTCACCCTTAAGCTATTAAAAAATTTTCAGCTTGCTATTAATCAACTTTGTTTTCATACGCGGGATCCAGACCTATAGTCGAGGAAATGAAGCTGAAGAAATGGCAAAACCTCGCAATTTTTTCGTCCAGCATCGATTTGTACGAAAATTTGGGATTAGGCTCATTACACCCTTTAGTTCATTTTCTATATTGAGCCGTTGTACGCTTTTGGTTTTGTAAGGGTGAAAACTACCCCTAATTGTAAAAAACTATAAAATAACATTTTAAACTTTAATATTGTCAACATTTGGTTCTTATTATTTACATAATGAATGTTTTATGCTTTAAGATATACTATCATAATATTTCAACCCTTAAAACCACCCTTGTTGAAGCTATATATAAAAAATTTACTTATCCTAAAAGAATAATTTCGGCTTGCATCGATTTACATAAAAATTTGGGATTAGGATCATCTCACCCTGTACTTCATATTCTATATTATGCTTAAGGGCGTTGATTATTTTTAGGGGTGTAAACTACCCCTTATTTTCAAAAATTATATAAAAACATTGTAAACTTAAATATGGGTAAAATTTGGTTTTGATTGGTTAAATAATGATTGTGTTATACTTTAGGATATAATATCATAGTATTTCAATCCCTAAAAACCACCCTTAATAACATTACAGTTTTTACAAGTAGATATTTTAATAGGTCTATACAGAAAAAAAGTAGAATTAAAGAATTACAAAAACATTTATTTACACACAAATACGAATTTACAAATATATACAAATACAAATACAAATAGTTTTTTAGTCATCTTCCAGTATACGAACCGGTTCTGTGGTATTATACATACATTGAAAATTATCCATAAGCGGACTATCCGAATTTTTCGAAATGAAAATTGGTTTTATAAACATAGCTCCTTCATTTTTGGCGTTGCAAAGTTTTTTCTAAAACGACTTTGTAGAATTTTTAAAGAGTTATAAGACTGTGTAAACTAAATTCAGTAAGATACCTCAGTTTTTAATTAGGGTGGGTTTAAAGGGCTCGAATAAGGGGGTGTTTGCTCGTAAATAGAGGTTTTAAACAGCTATATCTCGCTAACTGTTCACTCTAATGAAAAATCTATGAACAAGGGAATTTTTAGTCTAAGAGCTAGAGGCGAGAAATCATCGTCATAAGTAATATGGAGTTTGGCATGTGAAATGTGTCTATTGTATGTTGATAATTATGACCCCTTTCAGGCTGACACCTCAGTGGATACAGGGAGTAGCAATAAGGGATGAAAGGGGAAAGTTGGTGCAGTCATTAAATGTTTTCACCTCCTAGTTTGTTAAACCTCCATCGATTTACATCAAAATTGGTGAGTAGTTAGAGCATACCTCAAGAAATAAAACTGATATGGTGCCAACGTGCGCTTTTACCCTGTGGGTGGATGCCACCCCTTCTCAGAGGTGAAAACTATTTTATTAAAAATAACCCCACTAATCGATAGAGCGACAAATTTTAAGCAAAATTTATTACCTCTAATTATTAAAATAAATCAATACTTTTTGAGTTATTAAAGATCAAAGATTTGAATTTTTCGTGAAATAAATCCATGATGTAAAGCGGTTTTTCGTAAATAATTCAAAAACTGTAAGTTTTATCAAAATAGTTATGATTACCAAAATTGAAGATAATAAAAAATAAAAGAGATTTCTTATTCGAAAAACCTTTAAGAATTAATAAAAAGTGAGTTATAGGTGATGGAATGTATATTTTTTTTCGGCTAGTACCCAATTCTATGTATTCAAGCTCAAATAACGGGAAAACGGTGCATTTTATAAAATATATTTACTAAACACTTGTCAAAGTACTTAGAAATATGTATCAAATGAGCTCCCGGAAAAGCTGATACCATTAAACATTATGCTACAAACATTTTTCAAAGTTTAGGCTCCAAAAATTTGGAGCTTAATTATTATATTATTTATATAAGTTTTTAAAATTGTTTTAAGACATTTATATAAAATATAGCAAAAATTTATTTGAATATTATTTCAAATGTGCCCATTATTGGACACCTTCACTTTCTGTAAATATTCAGTTTATACAGGGGCGGTTCTAGACCAAAAAAAGTGGGTGACAAGTGAACACAACCGCTGAATAAACAAGATAACGTGCCTTTTTAACGAAAATTATAATACAAAAGTACTGTAAAAACTGAACGGGGACAGCTACCCCCTGCCCCTGGCTAGAACCGCCACTAAGTTTATATCGATAGAAAAAATTCAATTAAATATCGAAATAATATAAAAATAATATTTTAGTAACATACATTTAATTAATAATAATATTTTCTTTTTATCATTCGTAACTTCACGCATGTGCTCTTAAATTGACGCTATTGTATAGGTACTTGCTACTGTGATTTCGGAGTCGGCGTTTGTATTGAATATATCCATCTCAATCTGAGCTATATCATCATCTTTTACGAGCACGATACATTACAAGTATTTGGTTGAACGCCTATAAAAAAAATTAACAGATCTGGTTATTGAACAAAATGGTTGGGAACTTGCTGAAGATAACACATATAAATTCAAATGGTTTGAAGGGCCTCAAATGCCAGAGATTGTTAGAGATATTATTTTTGAGAATGAAACAGACGATGAGATGGATGATGAGCAAGCTGATGATGACATTCATAATAGCGAAAGTGATGAAAATAATTATGATAGCGATTTTAGTGAATGTGACAGCGAAAGTGAAAAATAAATAGTATTTTCAACGAAAATTTTGATTTCGTTTATAAATTCGCAAAGTCCGTTCGTTCGTTCCTGCGTTGCCACCCCTGCAATATCTGGAGCTTATGTACCGATATCAATGTAGTTTTGTCTCCTGAATCCAAATCTTTAAGCGGCATTTCGATATCTCAAACCATCTATGAGATAACCGACCTCAAAGACAAGTTGCTTCTCGGGACAGCAATTTATGATTTTTTAGCAATTTTAAATAGCGAGATAATTCTACAATGGAGACACTGTACGTAAAAATGTTAATGAAAATTTCGTATTATTTCAAAAATATATTACTTCATATAAACTGTAAAAGAATTGAAATATCAAATAAATAAATATTACTTATTAATTTTAATGTAAGTAATGTTAAATGGCAGGTTACAAATTTTTGGTGCTGTCTACCCAATGATTTATGTATTATGTATATTATATAGTATAATATACAGTGTGTCTACTTAAGTTTTTATTTTTAAATGATGAAAGGGTTGCCAATGCGAGTCCATTATACAATTGGATATGGTAATTGAGTCAATACTCGCAATCTTTAGTTTGTATTTTTTATTAGTTGTTATGTAATCATGGGGCAACCGGTTTCGAGTCTTACAATATATGACTCATCATCAGGCCCAGTACAAAAAGTCTTCTCTATACAAACTACAAGCTAAAAACACAAAACGAGAGACATGTACACATATATATATATATATATATATATGAAAATTACTAAGTTCTCGGGAAGAACCGCGTTGAGAATTTATAACTCGACGTTTCGGCACCCTTTTTGGAGCCATTATCAAGAGGGGTATGGTTCCGTTCGAGTTCGGGGTCTCAATCTGCCTACTCCCCTCACTCGTGACGTACCAGTAGTGTCTTGTTCTCTAGGAGAACGGTCAAGCGGCACTGAGGTCTCAATCTGCCTACTCCTCAGTGTCGAGTGACGACCTGTCTTCGCCTGTGTAGCTCCTTTTATACTCTCAGTGCGCGCGGGAACTGTATGCGCGGGAGAGGCCTGAGTGGGATCGACTGACGTGGGGATTCGCCGAAGCAGCGGTCGCCATGTTGCCGGCAGTCTTTTGGCGTCATCGCGTGTGTTTAGGCTGTGAGGGCGTTTTTCAATTTCGATGGCTTCACGAAATTGAAAAACGCCCTCACAGCCTAAACACACGCGATGACGCCAAAAGACTGCCGGCAACATGGCGACCGCTGCTTCGGCGAATCCCCACGTCAGTCGATCCCACTCAGGCCTCTCCCGCGCATACAGTTCCCGCGCGCACTGAGAGTATAAAAGGAGCTACACAGGCGAAGACAGGTCGTCACTCGACACTGAGGAGTAGGCAGATTGAGACCTCAGTGCCGCTTGACCGTTCTCCTAGAGAACAAGACACTACTGGTACGTCACGAGTGAGGGGAGTAGGCAGATTGAGACCCCGAACTCGAACGGAACCATACCCCTCTTGATAATGGCTCCAAAAAGGGTGCCGAAACGTCGAGTTATAAATTCTCAACGCGGTTCTTCCCGAGAACTTAGTAATTTTCATTTACCTGACCGCGGAAATCTTTCCGAACATATATATATATATATATATATATATATATATATATATATATATATATATATATATATATATATATATATATATATATATATATATATATATATAAAACATGAAAAAACAACTTTGTCTTGGTTTCAATCACATACAATAAAGCCAAGCAACTGTTTAGTATTGAACTCAACAGTCCATATCATGTAAAATGAGACATTATATCATTGGGAGCGACCATATCATTTTACATGATATGGACTGTTGAGTTCAATACTAAACAGTTGCTTGGCTTTATTGTATGTGATTGAAACCAAGACAAAGTTGTTTTTTCATGTTTTATATATATATATATATATATATATATATATATATATATATATATATATATATGTATATATATATATATATATATATATATATATATATATCTATTGTTAAGATATGTAAAATTTGAATTAATATGGTTTCGATCTTAATATTTTAGAAAAGTTAAAACATATAATAAAAATATACCAAAATTCATTTCGAAGAAATGAAAGTCAATTATCTTTGGATGGCCGTAGGTAAACAAAATTTAAATAGGGATTAAGTATTTTCTTTGTACAGTTAGTATGATAAGGAAGTGGTTATGTGTTTGGACAATGAGACCGGGTTAGGGAACAATTGTATTTAGAAATTTAAATGAATGTAATCTCCTTAAAAACCGATTGGCATGTAATTAGTTTTAGGAAATTTCTAATGGTAGGAAAAGTTGGTGTTGAATCTGACATTGACAATTTTGAATTTAATTCTTTGGAATCGTTGTCAGTGGACTTTCATAATTTTTTACATAATTTAATTTTACGGTAGAATAATTTTTTCAACGTTACTGTTTAGTGCTGGCCTTTAAACGAATGTGATTCTAGACGATAGTTGTTAAATGATCGTCAAGTCGAATAGTGGTGATCTCTGAGAGTCTCCTGAAGTAGTAAGGCAGATAAATGAATAGCTGTGAGTTTTTTGAAATAAGTGTCCTGACGGAGGCTCATCACGTAAAGCATTGTAAGTTATATTGTTCTACTTATATTCCAAGAGTCACCGTTGCATGCCGGAACGAGAAATAGATTCAGTTTAGTGAGAGGAGAAAAGGCTAGCATTGTTTTTTGAAAGATACGTGCATCTGTAGGGGGTCATTGATGACAATAGGCTTGCAATAGTTTGTTGCGAGATTGCTGACTACATAGGGGGCTGCTAAGAGTAAATTGTAGGCGACCAGAGACAAGAATTTGGACAACTCATCATCCGAGAGACAGTTTTATTTTTTTTTGTAGAATTATTCATAACGCAAATTTCAATAAGTACTTTAGATAGTGGTAGGAGTATTTCAATAATCAGAATAGGAGATATTATTTTTAGAGGATATTTTGAGGGTGAATTTATTTCAATAGATGTTTTTGTACCATATATGTGTTTTATTCCGTTAATCTTTGACCTTATTTATCATATGTAAAGCAAAGGAGATATTGAAGCACGAGAATATAAAACCCTGAGATTAGAGCATTAAATAGTGTGATTAAATCATAAGTGCATCATTAAAATTAAATTTAATTAATTAATTAATTATCTAATCAATTTGGTCCAAGAGCTGTGAGACATTTTTGAGTAGGTATTTTAGGCAACCTGAAAATTTTTCAGGTGACTCTTCCATGATAAATGTGACTCCATGATTTCAGGTGACTCTTCCAGGTGACATGAAAAATGCTGGTCTGGCTGGAGGGTAGCGGTTATTTTCCCCAAAAATCCCCCCAAAGTTAAAAAAGGGTAAAAATTGTTATTACAAAAAATGTTAGTGACGTGACTTTAAAGTAAATTTAAATATTCAAATATAAAGAAAATAAACAAGCCAGGCGATTTGAGGGCGATTTTAACTGTGCAAGATACTTGCACGGGCGTCCCAGGATTATTTTCAGGGGATGCATCTGAACTTCAGAAGATTTCATCTGAATCTGTACATACTATTAACGAATATAAAATATACAACTGTACATACATAGCTATATATATGTATACTTCTTCCGGACAGGGAGGTGCAATTGTTATTTTGACAGGGTATTTTTTAGTATTAAAAATAAATATTCTAAAAAGACAGGTTTTTTTGGTGAAATTTTCCAACTGCCATGTCGTCAAACAAATTACGCGTGCATATAAATGAAAAGCGCTATAGGTAAGCAGCACTGTGAGAAAGGGCGTATACCGATAGCTGTTTGTGTCCTCTGTTCTAGCGAAGCGAGTCCGTTTGCTCGAGAAAAATCACGTGACCTGGCGATACCCATGTTGTTGTGCCTTGAAACGTTAGAGTAATTATTATATATTATAGTTTTTTAAGTAACTTTTCCTTAATTAAAGGAAAATAATACGTACTATACAATAGATTTTGCAAATATGATAGAAAAAGACAAATTTATTATTATAAATATATAGGTAGAAAAGTATAAAACTATAAGCTAAATAAATTCGGTGTCCGAATCTTGTACTTCTTCTTCAAACTCCTCATCAGAGCTTAAATATTCATTATCTTCTTCTTCCTCAGACTCGTCAGTCGAAGCCTGCACAATCACGGGCGCATCTGAAGAAAGACTTGCCATTGTTGAGATGTGGTGTTATCGAATAATGTAAAAAATATCATGGACACAACACGTAGCAAACACGGAAACATTAAGAAAGATGAAAAAGGAAAAAGAAATACTCAACGCTATGAAGGAAAAAAATGAGCTACTTTGGTCATATCATCATCATCATCATCAACCCGTACGCGTCCACTGCTGGACATAGGTCTCCCTCAGCTCTTTCCATTCATCTCTATTTTGTGCGGCTTGCATCCAGTTACCGACAACATGTTTCAAATCATCGGCCCATCTGGTTAGTGGGCGTCCTCTGCTCCGTAGTGCTTCTTCTCGCGGCCTCCACTCGACAATACGTTTTGTCCATATACTAAGAAATAAAAAACCTGATGTGATTGGTTATATAAGGAAAGGTATTAAGTATTGGTTATATAAGTAATAATACGTAGCAACTCAATTAATTAATCACTAATTAATTTTTAATTAACTCTAAATACATATTACAACTATTTACAGATCAGGTAGAAGAGGAATCTGAGTCTCGAGGGGAGTCCGACGAAGAAAAAGGGAATGAATATTTAAGCTCAGATGAGGAGTTTGAAGAAGTACAAGATTCGAACACAGAATTAATTTAGTTTATAGTTTTATACTTTTTTACCTATATATTTATAATTAATTTAAAAAAAGTTACTTACAACAACATAGGTATCGCCAGGTCACGTGATTTTTCTCGAGCGAACGGACTCGCTCAGTTACAACAGAGGACGCAAACAGCTATCGGTATACGCTCCTTCTCACACTGGTGCTTACCTATAGCGCTTTTCATTTATAATGCACGCGTAATTTGTTTAATCACATGGTAGTTGGAAAATTTCACCAAAAAAACCTGTCTTTTTTAGAATATTTATTTTTAATATTAAAAAATACCCTGTCAAAATAACAATTGCACCTCTCTGTCCGGAAGGAATGTACATAGCTATGTATGTATAGTTGTATATTTTATATTCGTTAATAGTATGTACAGATTCAGATGAAATCTTCTGAAGTTCAGATGCATCCCCTGAAAATAATCCTGGGACGCCCGTGCAAGTATCTTGCACAGTTAAAATCTCCCTCAAATCGCCTGGCCTGTTTATTTTTTTATATTTGAATATTTAAATTTACTTTAAAGTCACGTCAATGATATTTTTTGTAATAACAATTTTTACCCTTTTTTTAACTTTGGGGGGGATTTTTGGGGAAAATAACCGCTACCCTCCAGCCAGACCGGCATTTTTGTATTAGGCTATCATGGAAAAGTCACCTGAAAAATTTTCAGGTTGCCTAAAATACCTACTCAAAAATGTCTCACAGCTCTTATACTAATTGCTTTGAGCACACCGATCTTTGAATATCACATTAACTGGAGCCCAGAACGTGGGGCTTAAAAAATATCGCAGCTTTGCATTTGATGGTAGGGAAAGAGATAAGGAATAACTACAGGTGATCCAGAGATAATTTGACAATTTTTCCAGGTGTAAAAATATTTTTGATTTATGGATTGATCGTAGGTAGTTGATATTTACTGCTATTGAATTATTTAATATTTTTACCAATCGTACATTTGATATTTATTTTGAAATTTACTGATTGCATATTTGATATTTGTGGCGAAAATTTATTAAATTTGGGGAGAAATATTTGTCGTGTTCTGCAACTTATAGAGTGTTGTAAAATTTCACATTTGGCGGGGACAAAGAAAACAGTAACAAAAAGAAACAACATGTCGACCACAAGGAGGCAAAGCAAAATGCAAGAAAGCAGAGAGAATAACAGAGAAGAGGAAAAAATTGTTGAAGAAGGATTGGGTAATGAAGGAGATACAACGATTATGGAGAGAAAAGAACAGGAATTAACAGGAATAGAGAAACTATTGCAACTGATGCAACTCCAATCACAACAAATGGATAGAAATCAACAGGAAACAAAAAGGACAATGCAAGAAAATCAACAGGAATCAAAACGAGCCATGGAAGAAACACAACAAAAAATAGAGAAAAATCAACAGGAAGCAAAACGAGCCATGGAAATAACACAACAAAAAATGGAAGAAACACAAAGAGAAATATCACAGAGAATAGAACAGAAATTGGAAGAGAATGATGGCAAATTGGAAAAGCGTTTGGAAAAATATGAAAATGAAGTGAAAGCCTGTTTAGAAAAAGTTAGAGAAGAAACAGAAAGGAAACTGAAGATGCAACGAGAAGAAATAGAAACTAAAATGAAGGATATTAAGACTGTGCAGAAGATGGAATTAGAACAGTTAGAAAGCAAATTTGAAAATGCAATACAAGAAGACAGGCGAGAAATAGAAGAAAAATTTAAGCAAAACGAAAAACAAATTGCGGAACTCAAGAATCAACAGAATTGTGGAGAAAGAAGGGAAATGATTATCCTTGGTACAAGCGACGCGAAAATACAATTTGGAGGGGATATTAGAAAAACACACCCAGTACCATTTGTTAAAAATTTGAAAACCAAATTGCAACATATTAGATATTTTGACGACTGCAAAGAAACAATTAGAAACCATCTGAAAGAAGGAGCAGCGTTATGGTATGAAAGTAAAGAAGATGAGTTTGAAAATTGGACAGATTTCGAAAATAAATTTCTCAACTATTTCTGGGGGAAAGTTAAACAGAGGGAAATCAACCAAGAGCTACAGAATGGAAGATATCACGAGAAAATGGGAATATCGGAAGAAAGATATGCTTTGCAGATATATAACAATTCCAAATATCTAGACTACAAATACTCTACCGAACAACTGGTAGAAATGATAAGCAGACATTTCGAAGAAACGCTGGAGGACCACGTGATCTTGAGAAACTATCAAGATATTGATAGTTTGTGCCAATTCCTTCAAGTAAGGGAAGCAAAAAGAAGAGAAATGCGAAACAGAAGACAACATGAACAATATAATGGACCGGCAAGAAGGTATCAATCAAATTATGACCAGAGAAACCGACATGCCCAATCAACAAACGAAGATAGGCCGAGAGAATACCAAAATTACAATAGACAACAAAATTATGATAACAGGAATCACGCAAAAAATAGAACATATGAAAATCACAACAGAAACAGAGATGCACAAAATCCTCCGACTAGGAATACGAACGAACAAAGGGACGGTAGAAACAATCAGAATTTCCAACGACAAAATAGAAGGGAGATGAATCATGTAACAATAGAAAACGAGGAAGAAGATGTATGCAATGAATCCAGACAGGATTTTCAATAAAGCATCCACTGAACAAACATAAACAACTCTCCGGTATATTTTGTCATCCGAGAGAGTTTATACAGTTGGCGGGAAATGAAAGACAAAGTTCTAATTCAAATTTAATATTCTTAGATGCATTTATAAAACATAAAGCGATTAAAATTTTGATTGATTCTGGATCGGAGATATCGTTAATCAATAAGAAACTAGTAAAAGAATTAAATTTGGACAGATTTGTGTATAAAATTCCTAGGGTTGCTTTAGTGGGTGCAAACAACAAAAAATTGACGACAGTAAATGAAGGTTTGGGAGTGCGGATCAGAGTGGGAGACAAATACTATATTATGCAATGTGTGGTGATCGAAGATTTAAACCATGATATGATAGCGGGAATTGATGAATTGAGTGAAAAACATATCACCATAAATTTTTCGGAGAATAAACTGGAAATCAGAGCAGAACCAGACAACATAGAAGAAGAAATGGAAATAGATAGGAAAATAATTGTTGAAAAGATAAATGAACAGGAAAAATATAAAGAAATCAATATGACTGTAGAGGAAAAACAGAAAGTACAAGAAAAAAATCAACCAGAAAAAAAAGAAGGAAGAAAAAGAAGAAGAGTTCAAAAAGAAAGAAGGAAAACA